>NW_028289208.1:2560000-2896714 GCF_059628265.1 Tinamus guttatus | reverse complement strand
AGATTTTGACCGTTTTGTGTTCCAAACCACCTCTTGTAAATTCTTGCGCGAAAGAGCATTTTCTTCTTTGCTCGGAGATAAAAGCATGAGTGTTAAAAAATTAAGCTGAAATGTAGAAATTTGAAGTCTTATTCAAAATATGTATATACAGCGTGTGCCTGTGTGTGTAAGTCTTGACATGCGTACGTGTGTGCGCACACATGCTGTCTGATGAATGAGCTTTTTTACAGTCTTTCTAAAGAAGAATGATTTTTTTTTCCTTGATGAGATTGATAATATGAGTAAAACACTCCCAGATTTTTCTAGACTGATAGTCTGCTTCTAGAAAAGTTGCTTTCTCTAAGGCTGTATCTCGAAAGGTCACTACCCTGGCATACAGCAAAAAATAATACAGAACGATTGCAGAGTCAGAGACAAATAGTTTTCTGCCTTTGAACACATCTCTGCTACTAAACATGTACTGCAGCAAGGAAATCCATTTACAGCTTTTCTTTTACATAACAGTTGCAATGCCCTTAAGAGCCCTCGGTTGTTTCGATATTCTCCTCTCCAGTTGGACTACAGCGTGGCTGCTATAAAAAGCCTGTTTACGGGGAGCTGGTACTGCTCTGTGAAGTGCTTCTCAGCAAACATTACAGGTCAAGAGCCTGTGCTTTGACAGCTTGGAAAGTGTTCTTAAATAATAATATGGAGATCCCCCCTTCTTTCATTACAAGAGTTCTTTACTTAGGAGGAGGTACATTTTACGGAGTTGTCTTTTTATCAAGCCTGTTGTAAATGTGCTTGCGAAGTCAAAAAGCAAATGAGGGTGCCCCGGCCTCGAGATTGCCATAGGCTTGGTTCTGCAAAACCCCCGTCTTGGGTAGCGTTTCCACCTGTGCAAAACCCGCTCCGTGCTGCGGAGGGAGGAGTTCTGGCTGGCACTGCCTCTACCCTCTGCGCACGATGAAATTGGCTGTTGGGCTGTTTTCCTGTGCATTAGGTCAGTTCCCAGTGCTCCTTCACTTTCACTTCCCTTTTTCTTCTACCTACATATCCAACTACATGGTTTTTGCTTAGACCAAACATCTCACTCCCTTTGCTATGATTAGGAGGATTTTTGTCCTGCTCTGACATTTTTCCTGACAAAATCTTGCCCTTCTTGTTGAGCTCTGTAAATAGGGCTCCTACTGTTTGGCTGGATTGAGAGACTCCATAAGTCGCTCAATACATCAACTAGGAGCTTGTTTAATATCCTCTGCATTGTAATCTGCACCCTCCTAATACATCTGCTCATGATGCCCTTCTCCTGTTGTTTCCTTCATCCCCACTAATGTTGCCACATTCATCAGCAGTTCCAAATGCTGTTTTCTCCGCTGGCATTTTGCTGGATCCCCAAGCAGAAGCACAGAAGCTATGCAATTGCCTTCACTTACCAGTAATTTTATCTGTGTCATTACAGTAACGCTGAACCAGTATGTCCTTGGCCTTCACTTGATTGTTTCTCAGTTTGTTTGATCTGGAAATGGTTATGTTTCATTAATACGTACAGTAATAGCTAAATACTACATTTCAAATAACAGGTGAAAGAAATAGATGCCCAGAATAATGAGGTAGAGGTAAGTGCAGCAAAGTCAACAGTGGGAGTTCCTTTTCAGGAATGTATATTTGTTTAAATTATTTTTTTTTCTTAGTTTTTCTATGTAACTTTAAAAATTTGGAAATAAATTGTTAAGAGATTATCTTTAAAACAACATTATGCAAAAATGCATTAAAGTAGTCATCGCTATATTCCTAATATCAGCTGCTGCACAGAATAGCTATATTTAAAACTACACTCTTCTTCTAATGACAGCAGTGCTCTTCCCCATGTTGCACAAAATAAAAACCCCAAGTTTTCTTTTTGATAGAGGAATACATTTAGGCCATGCACTCTCTCTCTCCCCCCATATCTGACAATGGCATTTTTTTAAACTCGATCAATATGAGATCTGATGTGTGAGGAGCAGCAATGAACAATTTACCTCAGTTTTTCTTTTGCACTACAACTGTTCAATGAGAATAGCATAGCATAGTTTCTTTGCTATCCTGTTTTTAAAAGAACAGATGAAAGAATAAAACTTGATTGGATGCATTATCACAAGCACCGTTTTGGAACATTAGTTACAAAATTAACATCACTTTTGTAACTAACATTAGTTTGTAATGTGCAGGACTCCATAATAATCAAAAGTTTGCCATCATCGTTCAAGACTCTTTTCAGCAGTAGGATGCAGGGATATACAAGCAATACTTGGTTTCTCACCTGTCCCTAAGAATGGCCTGGGAATCCAAGTTCTGGAGTAGGAAACAGATAATTTCTCTTTGCAGCTCTGTCATTAGCCAAGTGTGTTTCATCTTTAGCCATATGGTTGGTAATTAGAATAACAGATGAAGTACAATAAATGTGTTCCTATTAAGTTGGAGAAATTTGTAGCTCTTAGCAGGTAAAATTACGCCTGTAGTTCAGTACTTAGGTAAACAATCTCTTAATTATGTTTGGGGCTCATGGTGCCAGCAGTTTCCCTTTGATAGCCGTGCAGAGTTTTGTAGGTATTTCAGTTGGGAAAAAATGATGAAGTTGGTCTTCACTAATAACATCTGCGAATTTATATCACGTACAAGAGAAGGAATTAAACACAATTACACGATACTCAAATACACAGAATGGGAGAAATAAGAAAAAAAAATAAAAGGGAGAGTTTGGGGAAATGCAGCTTTTGAGGGAAGCTTGAGGAAATTAGGTTCTTTTGATCTAGAAATACCAAGGCTAAAGGAGACTAAGCAAAGGAGCCGTGACAATATCTTAAGCCCATCAGCAGTGAAGTATATTATATCGTTCAAAATGAACCTAATTATCTGCATGGTAAATACCTCTGTGGCCTCGATGTGCTTAATTGTCTCTTTCTCTGCCCATACAGAGAGCTTTTTTATGCAAAAGAACTGTCTGACTGTGGAAAAGGCAGATAGTTTGGGAGCTGACAGTAGCCATAACAGCTCTCCATGCAAATCAGCAATCTTTTGACCTTTTCTTTAATTGTAAAAGACAGTGAAATCAGAAGGTTCGTTGACAGCACATGTAAACAGGGGCTAGAAGTTCAGCGGGGCCCTGCAGAGCAGACAACCAAGGTGTCGTCCTCTTCACATAAGGCTGTGAATGTCTTCACCTCATGGGAAGACATAAGGCGCGAGAATGAAGAGGAGGGAGAGAGATGCTGAGAATCAAAGTAACCTCTGGTGAGGAGAGACGAGCTGTGCAGTTCCAGCACGTTCCTGGGGCACATGAACAGGATCCAGCCCCAGGGGTGCCAGTCCAGGGCTTTCAGTGCCTTAAATTAACTTGAACGTGTTTGAGTTGCCAAGGGCAGGATCCTTTGCCTCACGGAAACCGGCTGTCATCCTGGTGCAACCAAAGAGACAATAACCAGCCCACAAATCATTAAGTTTTGTGATATGGGCATTTTTAAAATTCACACTATACTAACAAAGCTGCTTGGAGTAGCAGCTATACATAGTTGGCTGGTCTTTGCCCTTACACAAGTAACTCCCACAGAAATCAGTACATTTCAGAAAAGCTTTCTTTGTTTTTGCAGCAGGAATTCTCCTGAGTGAAGAGCGCTAACAAGAAACCAACCAAGAAAGCTTTTTGGAGAAGAGGTTTGATTTGTACGTGTTTTGGAAAGGGAGAGTAGAAATGTTTCCTGGCCACGGGGGAGGCTGACACTCAGGTGGCCCCTATCACGGCTGATGAGGACTCTCAATTCCCACCACCTGTGCGGCCGCTCCTGCTGCTCTACGCAAGAAAAGGTGAGTGTTGAGGAGTCAGCTCCTCTGGTAACTGCAGGGCTTAGCTTGTTACTCTGGAGGCAAAAAGTAAGATTTTCCTATGAAAAGGAGGGGGAAAGCATAGCAAATTTTTTGATGGTCTCCCTTGTTGCTCAGACTCTCTGTGGCTTATCTCTGTCAGAGTCTCCTGAGCTTTGCCTTGCTGTTACGTTGCTGCAGCGCAGACTTTGGTGATAGAGAGTAGACTTAAAAATAGAGGTTTGTGGTGAGCTGCGGATGGGATGCTCTTTCACAAGGACTTTGGAGGCTAAAGTCAGAATTCAACATTATCTTAAAATGGAGAAGTGGACCCAAGTATTGAACACAGGTAAGTGCAAAGAACTTTGTGGTAACCCACAAATAATGGACCTGGCAACTGGTCAGCAAAGCCCAGTCTGGTGGTTGTAGAACATCATATACCCAATACGTACAACGTGTGGCAGCAGTGCAGTGCTGTTGTGGGGGGGAAAAAAAAAAAAAAAAAAAAGGTAATTTCATTTTAGGGTGTCCTAACCAGTGATTCCTACCTGAATTGAGCAAAGTCACTGCTCTCTTTTTTTGAAAAAGGTTGGTTGATGCCACCCAGAATGTGGGATGAAGGGAGAGGTGCTCAAATAAGAGAGAGATGAAATGAAGGCAGTTGAAATTAGAAGAGGTTCAGAAAATGCAACCCCTAAGGGAAGCTTGAGGAAATTTAGACTCTTTTGCTCTGGGGGGGGAGAAAAAAAAAGAAAAAAGGAAAGCCTTTGGAGACCATGCTAACAAATACCTTAGCTGTAAAGGATGCTATGAGGATGATTGTGGTAATTTTTTCCATAGCCTCTGTAGGGAGGATAAGAACTAATGAGCTTTAATTGTAGGAAGGAATTGTAATGCATGTCTTAAAAATATTTCCCATCATAAAAATAGTGTAGTAGTAAAAGCAGCAGCTTGGCGTAAGGTAGAAGGTCCCAAAGAGAGTCTTTTTTGGAGGAGTTTACAAAAGCAGTTGTCAGGTTGCCTAAGTATTCTTGAATTCTCCCTGCCCCTTCCCTTGTTGCACTGGTGTTGGTGACTTGCTGAGATACTTGGGCTATTTTTGTGTTTCCTACCATTGACTATAGTCTCGTGCTTTTACTGTGTTTTAATTGTTACAATAAAATACTTAAATAGGGACAGGTCTCTTCCTAGGGCTGCAGGAAGGTACCACCACGAAGACTGTGGTGGGCATTGCAGGAGAGGCAGCTTTTGTGCTGCCGTGCAGGTGCGGGTCTCGTCATGGAGCAGGGGGAGTCGCTCCTTGAAGCGATGGGGCTGGTGAGTCCTCGCGCGCTGCTCTCTGCCAGCCTTGCCCCTTGTTGGGCTGCTGCTTCTGTGGGCTAACGAGCCCTGCGGGAGGCTGCTGTGCGAGCTGGCCCACTGCTGCTTCGGCTCATTCCAGAAGGAGAGAAGGAGATCAGGCGAACCAAAAATTCCCCTCAGATCAGTTTTAAATATTTGTGGCTCTATTTATTTGTTAAGGTCAAAGGGAACCAAGTGGGCCATCCAGTCTGTCCTTGACTTGTTTTGATTTAACAATGTCAGTGCTGGAGATAAAAGTCTGGCGATGGCACAGAAACACAGTCATGCTCTAGAGCTAGTACAATTATACCCGCTCTCTGAGCTATTACATACACTGCATATTATTGACATGCTTACTGGCATTGGTGAAATATTGGCCCTTCTATATCACTCATGATAAATTCATTCTCTTTGCACAGTTCTCATCCTTCCTCTTTTGAGTCTTCAAAACCAAATAAAAACAAAAAGATAGAATAGGATTTGTTTGGCTTAAAGCATGCGTGTGCTAGAGTGATCTAACTCGAAAGCTCAGAAAGACAAATCCAAGAGAAGGGCTGCTCAATGAAGACAGACGTTTTTGTGTTGTGTCACTCAGTGCGGTGCTCTTGCCAAGCATGGGCCTCTCTAACTTTATATAAAAAAAAAAAATTAAAGAAAAAAGAAAATGGAGAGAGAGGGAGAGAAGAAAGCGTCCCCTCCATCCCCCACAAGCCATTAGAGCAAGAGTGCTACACAAGAACCTTCTTTTTGCTGCTTTGGTGACCCTGCCAGCCAATATGGTGCCCTCCACCACGGCCGCCAGTGCCTCCGGGCTCGTGTCCAAGCCGAGGTCCGTCTGGGCAGAGCTCGCAGAGACCTCGTGGACCCGTGTCCTTCCAGCTCAGAAAGCCCCGAACACGCATAGCCCATCGAGGCTGGTGCTCCCTGGTGCCACCCCAAGCATTTCTGTGCTGATAAACTTCTACCATGGCAGGGAAGGCTGCCTAGGGCATGTCTTGTAGGGTTGTTTTGGGAACAGAAGAAAAGCTGCTTGTGTGAAGGATCCAAGAGATTTTTTTTAAAGGTTGAAGTGGAAAGATGGAAGAGGAGATCAGTTACAGTTGCTGCTAACGCATAGGGAATTGAAGGAAAAAGTCTTCCTAAGACAAGTTTCACTACCTCTCTGAAAACTTTGATTTCCCTTTATTGTTTGTGTGTATATCGCCTTGAGTTCAGTAGAAAATTCATAAGCACAGAAATGTATTGATGTGGCAAAAAAGATATATTCCCTAGCAGAAGAACTGACATCGGCCTTACAGCAATGGGATACAAATTAGAATCATAGAATGCTTAGGGTTGGAAGGGACCTCTAGAGATCATCTAGTCCAACCCCTCTGCACACGCAGGGTCACCTAGAGCACGTGGCACAGGACTGCGTCCAAGCGGGTTTTGAAGATCTCCAGAGAAGGAGACTCCACAACCTCTCTGGGCAGCCTGTTCCAGTGCTCTGTCACCCTCACTGTTAAGAAATTTTTCCTTAAGTTCCTGTGGAACTTTTGATGCCCCAGTTTCCGGCCATTTCCTCTAGTCCTATCAGTGGCCACCACTGAAAAGAGACCATCCCCGTCCTCTGCACTCCCTCCCTTGAGGTACTTATATACACTGATTAGATCCCCCCTCAGCCTTCTCTTCTCCAGGCTGAACAGGCCCAGCTCCCTCAGCCTCTCCTCATAGGGCAGATGTTCCAGGCCCCTGATCATCCTCGTGGCCCTGTGCTGGACTCTCTCCAGCAGCTCCACATCCCTCTTGTACTGTGGAGCCCAGAACTGGACACAGTACTCCAGATGTGGCCTCACCAGGGCTGAGTAGAGGGGCAGGATCACCTCCCTCGACCTGCTAGAGATGCTGCTCTTAATGCAGCCCAGGATTCCATTGGCCGCCTTGGCCACAAGGGCACACTGCTGCCTCATGGTCAACTTGTCGTCCACCATGACACCCAGGTCCCTCTCTGCAGAGCTGCTCTCCAGAAGGTCAGTCCCCAGCCTGTACTGGTGTCTGGGGTTATTCCTCCCCAGGTGCAGGACCTTGCACTTGGCCTTGTTGAATTGCATGAGGTTTTTCACCTCCCAGTTGTCCAGTGTGTCCAGGTCCCTCTGGATGGCAGCGCAGCCCTCTGGGGTATCGGCTACTCCTCCCAGTTTGGTATCATCAGCAAACTTGCTGAGGGAGCACTCTGTGCCTTCATCCAGGTCATTGATGAATAAATTGAAGAGGACTGGACCAAGGACTGACCCCTGGGGGACCCCGCTAGCTACAGGCCTCCAACTAGACCCTGCACCGCTGATCACCACCCTCTGGGCCCTGCCATCCAGCCAGTTCCTAATCCACCTCACTGTGCACTGATCTACCCCACACTTCCGGAGCTTGCCCAGGAGGATGTTGTGAGGGACGGTGTCAAAAGCCTTGGTGAAGTCGAGATAGACGACATCCACCGCTCTCCACTCGTCTATCCAGCTGGTCATTTCATCATAGAAGGCCATCAGGTTAGTCAAGCAAGATTTCCCCTTGGTGAATCCATGCTGACTATTCTTGAGCACCCTCTTGTCCTCCATGTGCCTGGAGACAACGGCCAGTATGCCGTTGATTACTTGAGTATTGGGGCTAAAAGTTCTCTAGCAGAACTTTTTTTTTTTTTTTTAAAAAAAAAAATTCATTGCACTTTAGTTTTTGTTGTTGCAGATGTGGTTGTATTGTAAACTCAGTTGTTTCAGGGATTTGTGAGGTGTATGTAGAAACACATTAAATATCAAGCTTTTGTTTTCAAGTAAGTCCTTCTCAAAGGAAATTTGAGCTTTGCTATTGCCTTATTTCAAAACCAAAGATTGCCTTATATTTTCCCTTATTTACCTTCGCAAATGTTACCATTGAACAAGCGACTCGGTTGCATCATATGACCGGTACCCTGTCTAGCATTTAATTTTTTTTCTCCAATAACTGCTTCTAATTCTTACTATATTTTTGCTGTTCTCAGTGTGGAAATGAGACACAAACTTGTAAATCACGTCTTATTTCTTGTTCTCTGGTGCACTTTGCTTGGGAAGCTCTTTAAAATCACTGCAGGCTGCATATGCAATGATTCTGCAGCCCTCAGTTTCTCTCATTCAAATTCTTTTGTCTGCATGCATTCTGATTTTACTGAGCTAAAATTGTTTAGCGGTCATTAGTCGAAATCGGAGAGAGATGATATAGTTATTTTAGAGCCAGTAAACAAGATTTAAGATAATGATAAACCAGAACTTATATCTGCACTCAGCACTACTGAATTATTCTACCCTTTTAGACAAAGCTGCTCAAGATGGAGCAGAAGAGCAGAGTATAATTTATATGTTGTCCTGAGGTAAAATCAGATGCTTCTGTCAATTCTTGCTTCCCAGATTTTACAAGGTCTGTAAATTAGGTGCTATAGATGCTGCTGTTGCCTGCCTGCTTTTGACAAGGAAGTCAGAGCTGATGGACATTGATTTGCCGCTGGGAACCAAAACCATTAATTGAAGCTGTGGTGACTAATCCATTACTTTGCTTCATGGATCCTGACTTAACAGTTGTGCTGCGATCAAAAATGGATTCATGTAAATGCTCCTGTTGTGATCAAAGTAATCAATTTGTTTCTAGTTTGTAGTCTGCAGCTTCGGCGGTTATAGAAACCTGTGCACGTATCGCTGAACTGCCGGTACAAGCCTGTGCATGTGTGCGGGGACAACTATGTGACACCAAAGCAGAACACGAGCATAAAGTATTGTTAATGCTGCCAGCTGCAATGGTGGCATGAAACGAGGCTCTTCTGCATTGATCTCTGCAGTGAGTGTGTAAGGTTTGTTTTTTATTCCTCCCCTCTTGGATTTATCTAGGTTATAATTACTCTGAACTGAATGTATGAGAGGCCGCAGTGCAAACAGCAGAGTGCTCTGGGAGAAGTTTTGTCCTTGCAAACTTGGGCTCTGGGTGTTTTTCTATCCAAAACTTTGTCTTGTGATGTAGAGAAGGCAAGCATTTATTCAGAGAAGGTTTTTAGGGGAGGCTTTTAATCTAATTCATATAAAATGTACTAAAGCATTAATAATAGAAGCTTCATGAATATAAGTACTTCTGTTAGCTGATAATTGAATGATGTGAGCGTCCTGATGTAAATTGCCTTATCCCTGCGTGATAGTGCCTGCATTAATGTAAATCATAAGCAGGTACATGGTCAGGTTTGCAGTGGCCTAATTGGGATTAGCAAATAGCCCTTTCCCATCTCTGCGCCTCTGGTGTATGAACAAATGCACAACTCTGATGCAGTGTCGACTGGAAGAACATGAGTTTCCTTAGGTTTTGTTGCTGCTTTTTCTTAGTTTTACTCACCTGGGATATCTTGAAGGCTTGTTTTGCTTTGGGATGTTGGAAGCTGTAGATTTTTGGTGGCTTTTAGATCCTTTCAAAGTATATGTCACTTTGTAAATGCAAAGGTGAAATATCAAGAGAACTTTATTTAGGGAGGTAAAATGACAGGTGTGCTTTGATGTACTTTTATTTTTTAAGAAAAGATTGTCTAGAGGAAAAAATGTACTCAGTGTCTTCAGTGGAAATAACAGCGTGTGAAATTTTACTGTATTTTGAAGCACATCATAAAAGAAAAAAGTTTGAGTTAGTGTTTTAATGGGCTTTATGGGAAAATCCATCTATACTCATCTATGTACTATGTACTCAGTGCCGTCAAAGGTACGAGAGCCCAGGTAGTGTTCTCTGTCCTGCCAACGAGGGGAATGGATTCAAGGAGGAGAAGGCGGATATGGCAGATTAACAACTGGCTGCACCGACGGGCTTGGCAACAGGGTTTTGGCTTCTATGACCACGGCACTATGATGACCATCAGCTAGTGGGGAGTGATGGGAACCACCTCAGCAAGAGGGGCACATGTCTCTTTGCCAAAAGGCTGGCCAACCCGGTTAGGAGGGCTTTAAACTCGGTGAGAAGGGGGAAGGGGAGTGGCACACAGACAGGGCAATCAGTACCACACAGCCAAGGTCAGAGGGCATCCAGGGGGAGTATGGTAGTGGGGAAGGGAGGATAGGATATGATTATAGAGGGTCCTCTTTCACCCCTCCTGGGAAACCTGCAGGCTCGGTTACTTCCCTGAAATGCCTGTATACCAATGCACGAAGCATGGGGAATAAGCAGGATGAACTGGAGATCTGTGTGCGGTCCCAGCGTCATGATCTCATTGGAATCACAGAGACGTGGTGGGATAGCCTTCCATGGCAGCGCTCCAGTCATGCGAGCTATGTGCTCTTTAGGAAGGACAGGCTGGGAAGGCGAGGTGGTGGAGTTGCTCTTTATGTGAGAGAGCAACTGGAATGCATGGAGCTCAACCTGGGAGTGGAGGATGAGCGAGTTGAGAGCTTGTGGGTAAGGATTAGAGGGCAGGCTAATGTGGGAGACACTGTGGTGGGTGTCTGCTACAGGCCACCTGACCAGGACGAGGAGGTTGATGAGGCCTTCTATACTCAGCTGGATATTGCCTCACGGTCACAGGCCCTGGTTCTCATGGGGGACTTCAACTACCCTGACATCAACTAGAAGGACAACACAGCCAGGCACAACCAGTCCTGGAGGTTCCTGAAGTGCGTTGATGGTAACTTTTTGACACGGGTTGTGGAGGAGCCGACGAGGAGAGGTGGGCTACTGGACCTTGTGCTATCAAATAGAGAAGGACTTGTAGCAGATGTGAAGGTGGTGGGTAGCCTCCGCTGCAGTGACCATGAGTTGGTGGAGTTCAGGATTCAACGAGGAGGTGGCAGGGCTGTAAGTAGCCTTACAGTCATGGACTTCAGGAGGGCCAACTTTAGCCTCTTCAGAGACCTCCTCGGAAGAATCCCATGGGCTAGAGCTCTAGAAGGAAGGGGGGCCCAAGAGAGCTGGTTAGTTTTCAAGCAGCACTTCCTCCACGCCCGGCAACAGGGCATCCCTGTGTGTAAGAAGTCAGGCAGAGAGGACAGGAGACCTGTGTGGATGAGCAGGGAGCTTGTGGCAATGCTCAAGCAGAAGAAGACGGTATACAGAATGTGGAAAAAAGGACAGGCCCCTTGGGAGAAATACAGGAACGTAGTCAAGGAATGCAGAGATGCGACAAGGAAAGCTAAGGCACGTCTGGAAGGCAAGCTGGCAAGGGACGTTAAAAATAACAAAAAAAAATTCTTCAAATACATTAACAGCAAAAGGAAGATCAGGGAAAACGTGGGTCCGCTGGTGAAAGGGATGGGCACCCAGGTTACAAATAACACAGAAAAAGCAGAGTTGCTGAATGCCTTCTTTGCTTCGGTGTTTACCAAGGGCAGCCTTTTAGAGTCCCAGGACTTAGGGACAAGAGAAGAAGCCTGGAGAGAGGAAAACTTGCCCTGGGTAGAGGAAGATTGGGTCAGAGAGCACCTAAGGAAACTCGATACCCAAAAATCCATGCGCCCTGATGGGATGCACCCCAGAGTTCTGCATGAGCTGGCGGATGTCATAGCTAAGCCGCTCTCCATCATCTTTGAAAGATCCTGGACAATGGGGGAGGTGCCAGAAGACTGGAAGAAAGCCATTGTCACACCAGTCTTCAGAAAAGGCAAGAAGGAGGACCCAGGCAACTACAGGCCAGTCAGCCTCACCTCCGTCCCCGGAAAAGTGATGGAACAGCTCCTTACTGGCTGTTGTCTCCAGGCATGTGGAGGGCAAGAAGGTGCTCAAGAATAGTCAGCATGGATTCACCAAGGGGAAATCTTGCTTGACTAACCTGATAGCCTTCTGTGATGAAATGCCAAGCTGGATAGATGAGGGGAGAGCGGTGGATGTCGTCTATCTTGACTTCACCAAGGCTTTTGACGCCATCCCTCACAACATCCTCCTGGGCAAGCTCCAGAAGTGTGGGATAGGTGAGTGCACAGTGAGGTGGATTAGGAACTGGCTGGACAGCAGAGCTCAGAGGGTGGTGATCAGCAGCGCAGAGTCTAGTTGGAGGCCTGTAGCTAGCGGGGTCCCCCCGGGGTCAGTCCTCGGTCCAGTCCTCTTCAATTTATTCATCAATGACCTGGATGAAGGCACAGAGTGCTCCCTCAGCAAGTTTGCTGATGATACCAAACTGGGAGGAGTAGCCGATACCCCAGAGGGCTGCGCTGCCATCCAGAGGGACCTGGACACACTGGACAACTGGGCGGTGAAAAACCTCATGCAATTCAACAAGGCCAAGTGCAAGGTCCTGCACCTGGGGAGGAATAACCCCAGATACCAGTACAGGCTGGGGACCGACCTTCTGGAGGGCAGCTGTGCAGAGAGGGACCTGGGTGTCATGGTGGATGATAAGTTGACCATGAGGCAGCAGTTGCCCTCGTGGCCAAGAAGGCCAGTGGGATCCTCGGGTGCGTTAAGAAGAGCGTCTCCAGCAGGTCCAGGGAGGTGATCCTGCCCCTCTGCTCAGCCCTGGTGAGGCCACATCTGCAGTATTGTGTCCAGTTCTGGGCTCCACAGTACAAGAGGGATGTGGAGCTGCTGGAGAGAGTCCAGCGCAGGGCTACAAGGATGATCAGGGGCCTGGAACATCTGCCCTATGAGGAGAGGCTGAGGGAGCTGGGTCTGTTCAGCCTGGAGAAGAGAAGGCTGAGAGGGGATCTAATCAGTGTATATAAGTATCTCAAGGGAGGCAGTGAGGAGGATGGTGCTGGTCTCTTTTCAGAGGTGGCCACCGACGGAACTAGAGGAAATGGCCGGAAACTGGAGCACCAAAAGTTCCACAGGAACTTAAGGAAAAATTTCTTACCAATGAGGGTGCCAGAGCACTGGAACAGGCTGCCCAGAGAGGTTGTGGAGTCTCCTTCTCTGGAGATCTTCAAAACCCGCTTGGACGCAGTCCTGGGCCACGTGCTCTAGGTGACCCTGCGTGTGCCGGGGGTTGGACTGATGACCTCTAGAGGTCCCTTACAACCCCAAGCATTCTGATTCTATGATCTATGGGGAATGCTATGTTTATAAAGTTTTTCTTGTTTTCTGCCTGTTATTTCTAAGAGTGAGATGTTTGGAGACCCCTCAGTGTTCAGCTTCTGTGACTCTTCGTTTCTTATTTTTTATATTATTATTTTTAATTTTCAGAACATTTTCCTGTCTTCACTATAGAGCAAATCCAGTCCAGCAGGCTCTGAAAGATATTATGGTAGGAATGTTTATTCTTGATACTCTTTGCAAGTCAGCAAGTTGAGTGAGAATATCCCATGGATTTTTGAAAGCTCCGGTTGAGCTGTTATCAGGATTTAAGGTGTCATTAAATTAGGTGAAAAGGTTTTGCTTATGATGGGAGGGAGTTGGAGGTGAAATGCTCTAGCCCTTATTTTACAAGACATCTCTGCCATAAATACATACCCTAAGTGCTTCATAACTAGTTGACATTTCTCAGGGTTTCTCCTTCTTAATGGATAGTCCAACTACCTTGATTCTATTTTTTTTTTCCAAACTAATTCTAGGTAATTGAGGTGAGTAAAGTTCCATAAAATATCTTAGCTGGCATAAGCATCCTATTCATGGTTCAGACCAGCAGGAATATGGGGGCAGAATCATGACTAAATTGAATCAACAGAAAAATGAGATAAACCTGCAGGTTGTTTTTTTAAATTAATAATAATTAACATAAAGTAAATGTGTAGGTCCTTGGTTAAGATTAGCAACAGCGTTAAGCACCATAATGACAACTGCAGGCGCTTAATTTCTCAACGTTCTCTTCAGAAGAAATCTCTAATCCGTTTGTACTGTTAATTAGCAAAGCAGCATTACTGTGGTGAGGTGAGGCCACTCTTCTCATTTAGTATCTTGCTTTAAACTATTAATTATTGGTTATTGTTAAAGTAACAGTAGCTGAAGGAGAGGGAGAAGCGCCTTGTGTACAGGGAGTTCTCTGAGGCATGTTAGACCATGCTGGGACTAACTCTCCTTTTCGTGACTTTTGCACATGTAGCTCTGAACCATGAAGCTGTGTGAAGGAGATTTGTGTGGTTTTATGCACCAGAGCCTTAACCTTGTGAAGGGCAATTGCAGAGACTCTTGCCTTTTCTCTAGCTGCCCGAAGGAGAGGATGGGGAAGACATCAGATCTTCTTGGTTGTGTTGGGTTTCTTACAGTATTTTTTTGGTTTAATGTTAGCATCATGAATGTCAAATTTGGAGGAGGGGTAGTGGGTTTTTGTTGTTGTTGTGTACTCTGAGGTCCTGGATGTTGGTTGGAGCTGGAGATTTTTCCAGCTCATTTTCAACTGAGGAACGTGGATATTAGGAAAAACACACCAAAGAGGGAGAAAAAGTTCTTCCTACTCAGCTTTTCCTATCTTTTTTTGTTTCTTGATGGATTCAACAAGCATTAGTATCTCCAATAGAAGTTAGTCATTAGCATATAAATTCTAATGATTGCATGTTAGTAATACAGAAAGTATTATGATTGGGAAGGACTCCTTTTTCTTCACTAACTTGATTTCTGCTTAATTGTATGCCCAGCAAAATCTCCCTGTAGTAACTGTTGCATCAGTGGTGGAAAATGTGTGGAACCTCTTGTCAGGGGGCATTGGGCTCCTGTGGGCCATGTTAGTGTTCAGCTGCCCTGTGAGCCCGCGCTGAGGTAAACGTGCGCGCGTCGCAGCGGCGCGGGTGTCTCACGTGCGTGTTGGTGTGCGGTGAGCCCGGGCTGAGGTCAACGTGTGCGCGTCGCAGCGTGCGTGTTGGTGCTCAGCTGCATCGCATGCCTGGGTTGAGGTCAGCGTGTGCACGTCGCAGCAGCACGGGTGTTTCAACGTGCTCCTGCTCACGTCAGCGCCCTACTGCTTCAGGCCAAAATAGCCAAGCCAAGGTGGCTGCGCGGTCTGCCTTGTTTTTTTGGTTAGTTGAGTTTTTCCTTTTCAGTAGCAGTACTGCTTTGCTAACCTTTTCTCACATTCACTCCACATTAAAGTATTAATGACCACGTTTGTTTATTTTAGGTTTGTGGTAGCCCAAGTGTAGTCTGATGTGAGGTGTGCAGTGACCTCCTGTAAAGCCTGCTGTGACAGGCGGCCTCTCTGCTCCTGCTCGGCTTGGCTGCAGGTCAGGCCCCTCATGCTCTTCGCAGGAAGCTCTTTGGAAGTCTTGGTGGGCTCTTCATGATTAATGGTCAGAGTATTTTTTTTTATTTTTTGGTGCGACTCATCATATGAAGCAGTGAGTGAGCATGGGGAAAGACTTCATCAAGTGTCACTCTTCCTTGTTCATGTATCAGTTAAAAGAAAAATACAAGTTTGGGTGAGGGCAGCTGTGGTAGGGGCTTCATTTCCTTGACCTGTGTTGATAAGATAAACAGGCTTGGGGTCACAGTCCTAAGGATTGTGCTGCAACCAAGGGCTGTTCTTCCTTGTCAGGGTTCTTGGGCACCCAGAAAGGATCGTGTAGCATATGTGAAAAGGGAACATGGGTATCCTACACCTCTACAGTGTGACTGTAGAAGGTGGGGTTCCCCCAGGCTCATTTTCAAAGGTGAAGTTCCTACAGCAATCCTCCCCCCCCCCCCCCAACACTTTTTTTTTTTTTTTCCCCCCTCTCTCTCCACTACACTGTATATATTAATTAAGGAGTTATTTGGATTCTCAATGAAATTATGGCAGTTTTCAGAAAGCCCTTCTAATTCATGTATGAAATGAATTTCAAAGAGAAGTTCTGTAAATGGTGTCTGAATTACTCTCTCCCTTATTTAATATTTATATTGTGTGTGTAATAAAAGCTATTTAGCACTTTTCAGGAACTTTAGTATCTGGCCAGCTTCCAGCATGCTTTTCTTAGCCAATGTTCTGGAGTAGGTGATTATGTATCTGCGCTGTGCAAGTGATTAAACACGTGCTCATTACAAGTGAAGCTTAACTGGGGTTTTCCTTATGGCCTAGGACAGCGAGTTCCTCATCAGCGCTCTTTAATAACTTATCTATTTCTTCTCCTCCGTTTCATTTCCTTTCAGGACGTTCTCTGACTCTGCCGACCACGTTAATCTTCAATAGTGCCCGAGGGATTTTGCTCGCCTGCTCCTTTGGCATAGTCCTAAATGAGCTCTGTACACGTTTCTTTGGTGTATAGCACTGTATTTGATAGGACAGTCTCTGTTCTTCTGTCGGTTAATTAGTATTCCAAGATAGCCTGTTCTGAGCCTGATGAGTGCTTGCTGGCATGATATTAGTTTTTACTTCCTTGCTCCTAAACACAGAGTGTTTTATCTGCAACACCAGCGGTTGCTGCAGCCGTTCTCGTGCTGACAGATCACTGGGTGGATAGAGAGGAGCGTTGGGCTCCTTTGCTTCAGCATAGCTCAAACAAACCAAATCAACCTGTTCCCATATCGATGCTGGGCCCCTTCCACATTTTATCCAGGCTGAGCAGATTTTTTTATTGTTGTTGTTCTTGTGTTTTTTTTTCTCTTTTCTGAATATCTCATTTGAGAGATCATCATGGTTGCTTATTATTGCATTTAAAATAAAATGTCCCCTCATAGAATCATAGAATGCTTACGGTTGGAAGGGACCTCTAGAGATCATCTAGTCCAACCCCCCTGCACACGCAGGGTCACCTAGAGCACGTGGCACAGGACTACGTCCAAGCAGGTTTGGAAGATCTCCAGAGAAGGAGACTCCACAACCTCTCTGGGCAGCCTGTTCTAGTGCTCTGGCACCCTCACTGGCAAGAAATTTTTTCCTCAAGTTCCTGTGGAACTTTCGATGCTTCAGTTTCCGGCCATTTCCTCTAGTCCTATCAGTGGCCACCACTGAAAAGAGACCAGCACCATCCTCCTCACTGCCTCCCTTGAGGTATTTATATACACTGATTAGATCCCCTCTCAGCCTTCTCTTCTCCAGGCTGAACAGGCCCAGCTCCCTCAGCCTCTCCTCATAGGGCAGATGTTCCAGGCCCCTGATCATCCTCGTAGCCCTGTGCTGGACTCTCTCCAGCAGCTCCACATCCCTCTTGTACTGTGGAGCCCAGAACTGGACACAATACTCCAGATGTGGCCTCACCAGGGCTGAGTAGAGGGGCAGGATCACCTCCCTGGACCTGCTGGAGATGCTCTTCTTAATGCACCCCAGGATCCCATTGGCCTTCTTGGCCACGAGGGCACATTGCTGCCTCATGGTCAACTTATCATCCACCATGACACCCAGGTCTTTCTCCGCAGAGCTGCTCTCCAGAAGGTCGGTCCCCAGCCTGTACTGGTGTCTGGGGTTATTCCTCCCCAGGTGCAGGACCTTGCACTTGGCCTTGTTGAATTGCATGAGGTTTTTCACCTCCCAGTTGTCCAGTGTGTCCAGGTCCCTCTGGATGGCAGCGCAGCCCTCTGGGGTATCGGCTACTCCTCCCAGTTTGGTATCATCAGCAAACTTGCTGAGGGAGCACTCTGTGCCTTCATCCAGGTCATTGATGAATAAATTGAACAGGACTGGACCGAGGACTGACCCCAGGGGGACCCCGCTAGCTACAGGCCTCCAACTAGACTCTGCACCGCTGATCACCACTCTCTGGGCCCTGCCATCCAGCCAGTTCCTAATCCACCTCACTGTGCACTCATCTATCCCACACTTCTGGAGCTTGCCCAGGAGGATGTTGTGAGGGACGGTGTCAAAAGCCTTGGTGAAGTCAAGATAGACGACATCCACCGCTCGCCCCTCGTCTATCCAGCCGGTCATTTCATCATAGAAGGCTATCAGGTTAGTCAGGCAAGATTTCCCCTTGGTGAATCCATGCTGACTGCTCTTGAGCACCTTCTTGTCCTCCATGTGCCTGGAGACAACGGCCAGTATGAGCCGTTCCATCACTTTTCCGGGGACGGAGGTGAGGCTGACTGGCCTGTAGTTGCCTGGGTCCTCCTTCTTGCCTTTTTTGAAGACTGGCGTGACATTGGCCTTCTTCCAGTCTTCCAGCACCTCCCCTGTTCTCCAGGATCTTTCAAAGATGATGGAGAGCGGCTTAGCTATGACCTCTGCCAGCTCCCGCAGCACTCTGGGGTGCATCCCATCAGGGCCCATGGATTTGTGGGTATCGAGTTTCCTTAGGTGCTCTCTGACCCAATCTTCCTCTACCCAGGGCAAGTCTTCCTCTCCACCAGCTTCTTCTCTTGTCTCTAGGGCCTGGGGCTCTAAAGGGCTGCCCTTGGTAAACACCGAAGCAAAGAAGGCATTGAGCAACTCTGCTTTTTCTGTGTTATTTGTAACCTGGGTGCCCATCCCATCCACCAGCGGACCCACATTTTTCCTGAAAACCCTTCTCAGTAGCAGTTCTTACTCTGCCTCAAGCTGGTTGAGGCTTTCTTGTCTTTGTGCTTGTTAAGTTGACAGCCATGCTGACTCCCGCTCCTGGATATCCTGGCTGGCAGATTTGCTCATTCACAGATACTTATTTACTGATGGATTTGAGCTGGTGTCCCATCTCTCCCTTTGTGGCCAGAAATTGTATTTAGTGCTAAGAAATTTCACCCATGGCTTGCTTTCCCCCATTCTGTGATGACACTGGTAAGTACATGTAAGCAGAATATATACATACTCTGGATTTATATAACTTCTAGAAGGATTGAGCATGTGATAAGTTAGCTTACACTAGTACCAGAAAGCCACTATTGGAAGGTAGGACAGCTGCTTTTGAGAATGCTCTAATTTGCTTATTGACTACAGTTTTACCATGCTGGGGCTGCAGTTTTACAGTGCTGATGATGTTCTGTGCACTGGTGGTGGTTCCCTTCTGTCCCCTTTCCCTGGATGTCCATGGACAGGGATGTACCGGTATAAAGGAAGATGCAGTAATTATTCCACTGTGTTCTCCAGAATTGCTTTTGTGAAGTCCCATTGACTCTAGTAGAATTCCTTGCAAGAACTAGTAGTTTTTTTTAAATGAAACTTTGTGTTTGTATATTTAATACTACTTTAAACTCTATTTTCCTATTCATAGTGTAAAAAAGAACATTTTTAGAAAACAAAATCTAATTAAGTATATTGGGATGCCTGTTAAAATTCACCTGTCCTAGAATGTCCATTTATCATGATTATGTCTGAACAATCAAACTGAGAAAGGTGCTGCTTCTTCATTTAATACGAAATGATGATTTATTACCCTGTTTTTTAGTAATGGTTTAATCTAATGGACATTTCTGCATGACAAATCATTCATCCCCAGAGTAAAATTAGACATGTTATTCTTTCATGTAGAACATTGCACAGCAATTCATGGACTACAGAAACCTTGTATGACTAAATAATTGCCACAGCATTTGCTGCATATATTAGTATAAAGAACACATGTACGTATTAATACCTTAATATGATGCAGGCTACTTTTATAAAATTATGTAAATATTTTAATTTGACCTCATTAGTGTGCAAACTGCCTTTTCCTTCCCACTCTCAAATTCCCTGTCACAGATCTGAAAAAATCTTGTGATGATGAATATGTTTTTTCCATCCGCTCTAGGTAATGCAGAAATACCGTAAATATTTATAAGGTACACTCACACCAGACATAGAAGAGCACGAAGCTGAGGAACTCTAGGGAATGTACTCTATTATTAATTATGTGGTCTATCTTTAATTAGTTGAGTCTGTAATTAGTGGTAGTGCTTCCCAGCTGAGGAGGTACATGGGGTAAGGTTGGCTACTTGTCCTGTGCTTCCAGGCAGCTCTTCATAATAGTCTTGGTTAATGTCTTGGTGTAGTGAGCCCCTGGGGTAGGGTCTTGCTGTTTGGTGTCCTCTTAAGACAAAAGAAGCTCTGTGAGCTTCATAAAAGCCAATCGGTCCCAGGTGTTCACATTCCTGGGTGGGAACCCAATCTAGTGTTGCTGTCATGATCTTATACTGGAACTCGGTGCTGGTTGCACCAGGTCATGGCATGAAGTTTGTAAGCTACAACCTAGCAAGACCTAGGCGGGACTGTGCTATGCTGGTAAATGAGCAGAGCTTGAACCTTGTGCACGTAGGTATGAACCATGACCTGCTACTGCTTTGGGGCATGAAAAATCCCGCTATCTGTGGGGCATAAGAGACTTTATTGTCTCCTTGCTTAGGTTATCGTGCAGCAATAAATGACTGCAAATGCCACAAAGGGGTTTTGTGCTGAGGATTTATGTAAATTGTTTGACAACAGGAGAACAGATTTTTGTGGCCGTGATTCCTGGGTGGAATTTCATTCACATCCTGGGAAGGGAGTTCCTCAGCATCCAGTGCTTTGACTTTAAGGTCTATGTGCAAAAACATTGACAGAAAACATATTTAAAACAAACCTCTTAATAGGTTATTCTACGCCATCTCACCATAACTTTTTTAAAAAAAAAAAAAAGTTACTGAGCAGTTTCAATGTTGCTTCACAGAAAATACTGGGGTGAACACTGTTCACATACAGTGAATGTTATTAAAACAATG
Organism: Tinamus guttatus; assembly: GCF_059628265.1. NCBI lineage: Eukaryota > Metazoa > Chordata > Aves > Tinamiformes > Tinamidae > Tinamus > Tinamus guttatus. The sequence continues at coordinate 2,876,107 of NW_028289208.1, read as the reverse complement.
TAGCAGGTTTCTTTGTGTCTAGTACAATTCTGCAATTGCTTTGTTAGCTTTTTAGTTAACTAATGTGCTGTGGCTGGAGAGATTCAGAGCTGCCTGAATGAAAAGAGCTAGTGATTATATTTTATAAGGTGCCCAGATGGCACAGTGACGGATCCCTCCACCTGGGCATTTACTGTGGCCTCTTACTGTGGCATGGAGAGTGCCTCGTTCTTTTGATGGCAATGTGCTAAGTAGTAAGTTGGAGCAAGTAGACCTACAGCTGTTTTTAAGATATATTTATAAAGTTTAAGTTTTTGTGGTGCATAAAGCAAGGTGCTGTTTTTAAAGGTCAGAGTTTTTTTCACATATAAAGCTGTGGTTCTTTGGCATTAGTAAAGCAGTATGAAGAATACTAACCTCAGCCAAACTGGGAAAAACAACTTCATTTTCACTGTGTGTGTCATGTACTTGTTTTCTCAGTAAGAAACGAGGTAAATATCACACTGATGATTTCATTGGTACATAATACTTGGCTCGACACTCTTAATCAGATCGTGGTAGCTAGAGTTGGGTGCATTTTTCCCCTTCAGCTGGCTGATCTGCCTTCACCTCTGATGGCTCCTTATTGAATTCTGTGTCTTTGAGCCCATTGCTCCCCAGTTCCCGGGCAGGAGCCGTGCACACAGCCAGGCAGCAAGGCCCCCGACAGCCCAACAGGCGCTCGCCACCGCGACTGTGGGGGCTGACACGGGAGCGCGGGGGGTCTGCGCTGCTTCCAAGAGGGAAGCTGTATCCGTGCCGTGATGCATCCAAACTGATCCAGTATTCTCAGTATTTTTGCCATATCTTCACATTTGGTGGTATTTCAGTTCAAGAGTTGGGTGAATCGATACAATTATTTTGTGCTGTCCCATTAATCTAAGCCCAAGAGCCTAGAAATCCAGTGAGGTCCCATTACTGCTTTTGTGTTATTTGAAGCAAATAGATTCATTTGGATCACACACTTAAGTCTTTGGAGCCAACAATGTAATTATTTCAAATGGAAGTTGGGGCTCTGATATTGCTATTTCATTGTTAGTGTTTGGAATGTCCCACTTTTGGCAAGAATAATAATAAAACTTGGAAAGATAACAAAATAGTAGTTCTAGTGAGAAGCTAGAAGGAAAGGTGAAAAGTAGATGAAATTAGCTGTCTGGGAGTGCATCTGGCAAGAGCGTGCCTCAGGATAAATAATATACTGCTGAAAATGATCCTGTGTGCGCAGGGGAAGCTAAACAATAACTGCTAAGAAGTGGTTGTTACAGTATTGCTCCCTGTTTGGGCATGCCCCTTGTATTCCATGCTTGTCACTGAGAGTGTTCGAGATAACTGTTCCCTGGAAAGTAATTCTGCCTCTCTTCTGTGTGATACCAGGTCTCTTCTCTTCCTCTGCTCGGGGGGTTCCCATTAGGGGAATATCTTTGGAGATGCTGGCGAATGTGCAGTCTGATATGGTGCCCAGTTCAATGGTTTGCTGTAGCACCTGTGGAGAAAAGCTTTTGCTTATATTTAGTTAAGGTTAAATAGGAATGGAGTAAAATACCATGGTGGTTAATGTTTATAAAATGCAAGCTGATGAAATTTAGCTTCACTTTTGCCTCCAATTGTATCAGTTACAGAGGGGTCTCGGTGGCACACACTGGCTTTAGAGCCAGTCTCATTTTAAATTCCTCAAAGGTTTTTCAGTAAACTTTTTGATCAAAATTATTTCTTCACAAAGCTCTTTTTTTTTCTTATCTGGGACTTAATATGATGTTTTATCTTAATTAGACTAGGCATTGTTTCACTTCCTTGGAGCGACAAATGTCTCTGTTAGATCAGGTGCCAGCTCCTGTACTGGCCCATTTAACAGTTTGTGCTTCAGTGAAAAAAATTCTCATCCCTTGCCTTTTGGTGACATACTGGGCATGCTTCAGCACCAATTATTTCCTCTGCTGGACCGTTGTATTTTATACCAGCTCACATACTGATTCAGGGACAGAATACCCAGCCTTTCCCTTCGGCAGAAAGTGGGGCAGGGAAATGTGTGGCTTCCCCAACTTCCTTTCAGGTGAGTAAAACTGTCCCAGGATGCGTTAAGTGGTGAGAGGCTGTGTGCAGTTTTACTGGGTGTCCCTGTCCTCCAAGGGGCCCGGAGGACGGGAGTGCAGCCAGCGCCTCCGAAGGCTCTTTCTTGTGGACCGCAGAGGCAGGCACAGAAGCTGCCCTGTTGGTCACGCTGCAGGCTTTTGGGGAAGGAAGAATCATGTGAAGAGCAGAAGGTATAAAGTTTAAATGGAAAAGCTAAGAAGTTCTTGGAGAGATATTAATAAGGTAGCTAGATATCAGGTGCCTGAATTTCACAAGGGTATTTAGTCTCAACTTTGTAAACAGTGCAGTGACAGAAATCTGTCTTTTACCAGTGTGTGAGAGTTTTTTAGCACTTGGGGACACCCTGCAATCTAGTTTTCTAATAAATGTCATATAGCATTTGGCCACTGAGACCAGGGCTGCAGTGCTCTAGGATGAGTTATTGTGTTGTAGAGCAATAAATTTTTTTTTCCAGGTTAAAAAAAAAAAAAAGTCCCTTCTTAATTTTTATTCTCTAATCAAACAGTACTGAGAAATATCTTGTCCTCTGCAAAGGCATGCCAAGGGAAGTGTTTTGCTGTGCCAAGACTCGTGCTGCGCACGCTTTGTGGTTGGAGTGAGAAACAGGTTCCTTGGTGTTTTCTGCGAAACGCTTTAGCAGCCCGTTGGTGCTAGTATGGAGTCAGTCCTCAGTAGAGATTTTACTTGTGACATCTTACTGAATTTGCAGACAAGATGCAAAAGGCACAGTATTAATAAAAGAAAGGCTCTATACCTTGTTACAGATCACTGAGCAAACATGGTGCTCGGAAGAGATTTGTAAGCTTCCTTGCAGTTCCTATGGATTGCAAGTGTGTTGTGCATGTAGTTGCTTTTTGGTGTTTGCATGAATGGCCGAAGGATTCATTTTGCTTTGCATCTGAGTCTCCAGGGGCACTTTTGTTATCACGTACTGAAGGAGATGTACTTTGATGGGTATCAGTAGTGATGGCAATATTTTATGGATGTTCATTGTGAGAAGCTGTGCTCATGTGCCTCTACATTTTGCGTTTTCAAAATGTTTGCGGAGATGAACATTCCTCGGAATTGCACGTGTGAGTTTTATAGTTTCTTACAAAAGTTACAGAGATGCCAGATTCAATTAAGAACTCAGGAGAAGCAAGCTTTAAGGTGTCTTGATCACCGAAACTGGAACAGGCGCAGGAATGCTCAAGGTTCCTCTTAGTTGCATCTGCAGGAATATAACTTTATCTGTATGTATATTTATATATCTATATCTATATGTGTGTGTATGCACACCAGGGTGTGTGTGTGTGTGTATATATATCTCAAAGGATTTGGCCATTAAATTATCACTTCTTAAGAGCTTCCTTGACATTTATAGAAATCTTCAGGCCAGTAAAGGTCTCTTGCTTGTCTGTGAAATGCTTTATTGGGTAAATGGTACCGAGAAGCTGCAGCCTCTCTGTGCTTTCTCTTTTCACTGGGGCTGGAGTTCCTGGTGCTCTGCTGAACTCAAAGGTATTTCCTCTCTTTGGCAGAGAGGGAGCTGATGAGCTCCCTTCAAACAGAAGGTTGTATATTTTCCATGCTTATTTGCACTTTCATTTTAATTGGAACATCATGACATTCTTTAATGTAAACAGGTGTTATGTGGAGCAGAGAGTTATACCTCACTGGTAGTGGGTGAGGGGATGTTCCAAGCAGAAATAGCGCCTGAGCATGCAACCAATAGCTCAGCTAGAATATCCTCCAGAGCAGATGGATTCTCCAGAATACTTCTCTTTTTTTAAGAGCTCGGGGTAGTAACTTTACAAAATGTTCCCTTTCTTAAGCAAGGCATTATTTCTCTATTTATAGGAGTTTAAACTCTCTAATGCCCCTTTGGCTTTGAATGGTGCTTTCCACTCTTGAAGGGGGCACTGTGATGCCTGGTAGAGTCCTGATGGGAAGTCTTGGTGGTTGGTCAGTAGAGCATGGCCTTAAAGGCATGTCTCAAACCCCCCAAGACTGACATGCATTTCCATGGAGCTGCTTGAAGAAAATAAATATGCTGGGTATGTTTCTATGTATGTACTTGTGTGAATGAAGAAATTCTTCTGAAACCAGTGGTGCATCACAAGGGGGAGGAAAAAATGGGACGGTGGGGGGAAAAATTAGCCTAAGCCATATTTCAAAACTGACATAAGGATCTTGATGTGTGTCAGAAACTGCACTTAACCTGTGTGTGGCATTTCATCAGAGCTCTTGAATTCGATGTTCATGGCATAGAGCTCCTCATCTCGCAGGGGAATTTATCTAAGAGGATTTGTGAGGAGTTGTTCACCCATCAGGCTGTGGGTGTCTGTGGTTATAATTCTGCAGTTAATTAGCTGTGTTTTTTATAGTTTTGGGGTCTCCTGTGATATTTTCATTGCTTTTATCACTTAGAAGTAATAAAATGTTGTAACAGAACTTTGGAACTAGCAATGTTTTGATAGTTGGATGACATTAGTGCTTGAAATAGCAATAATAATTTGCATCTTCCCTGTTTGCTGAACTTTCAGATTAAATCTTTGTCTCATAGTCATTTAATATACTGAATTTAGATGTTCACAGCTTGATTCTCCTCGGCCGCCTGAGGTTGCCAGTATTAGAGTTTTGCTAAACTGCTTTCTGTGAGTTTCCAATTTAATGATGCCGCTCCTTGACCTCTGATCTGATGCAGTTTTATAGATTCCATCTACTGCCGCTCTGCGTAAAGCAGTATTTATTGATTTGTGTTGATGCTGCGTGCTTCACTGTCACAGATTTCTCTTTTTCTGGGAAGTTGTATAATTGGGTCTGTTCTCATTCAAGCTAGCAGAAAGGAAGTAGAAGAAAAGATTGCTGAAAGGGGCTAAGGGAAAAGAGTAGCAGAAAGACAGATTCTCCTTTCCTCTTCTGTAGGTCTCTCTTCAGAAATATGTTGCATTCAAGTGGTATCCCAAGTTCGTGATAATGTTTTTACAAACTCTCTTCTGTAGATCTGTTCTCTCCCTAAAATAAGTACAGACAAATGCTGGCTATGAACACCTAAACGGCTCCGTGGTGGTGTATGCACCCTCTACCAGCATTCTTTTTCTTCCATCCACAGGCTGAAAGCCTGAATTGTAAATCAATATTGGCACTTATTTTAGCTAGACAGCATCGTGCCCTTGTGATGCTCACTAATAGTGTAACTCCATGTGTTCTTTCAGAGTCTGACAGATCTTGAAACACACACACACTGACCCATCAGTCTGGAACTTTTGCTATATTTAAAACTTGGGTCTGAACAAGTGTAGGGAGTTTATCAAAGCAGTGTTTATCACTCTGGTATCGTTTGGGAAGAGCAGGTCCTTTATCCTATTCTTTTAACATTTGATCTGGCAACATTATTAAAGGAATACTTCAAATTCAATTACTCTTCTATTTGACTGTTCACCTGATTCATGAATATGACATGCCTGGGGAAATTATATGCACTAATTTGAAAGCTTTATGTCACTGTCTGGAAATATTATTTTGTGGGGAGCATAATTACTGAAATATAAAACTAAAAGCATTTAAAAGAATCTATGCCATCTTTTCTGGTTAATTACATAGCTTTTTTCCCCCTAATTTATTTTTTTCCCAAGTCTAGCTGATACTATTCTTGTTTTTAATCAAAAGAGAATTAGAGAAAAAAGAAAGCATGTGGTTGGTCATCAGAAAGAATTTCCCACCATTTCAGGGATTTATCTACTGCAAAAAGTTCTAAATCAAAGAGCTGATTATGCAAAATTTGGAAAGCACTGCATTATCTTCTTCCCCTATGAATTATTGACCAGACATTGATTGACTCTCTGACAGGAGGGCTGAGGAGGATGCAGGCGGCTGAGCTGCACAGCCGAGTGCTTCGCAGCGTGGTGCAGGAATCTGATCTCTGCTGTTGCAGTTCTGCTTTGTCAAGGTCCACTTCAGGAGCAAGTACTTTGTGTGATTGAAGCCTCTCTGCTTGAGAAAGGGTTTAAGACAAATGACAGTATTTCTGGTCCTTCAGGCTGTAAAAGACCCTGTTGGTCAGAATGCCCGAGATGTGTTTGGAAGTGCTGTATCTGGTATTTGCTGTAGGCTCGTGAGTGTTCATAGCTAACTACTACTTGAAGAGGGAAAGGATATTGAGGACGGCTTACAGAGACTGGCTTTCTTCTGCACCTCCTCATCCCCATTGCCAACAGCTTGACTTTGTCAATAATGATTCACAAATGCATTCAAATGCAGTGTCCAAGTTAGTACCTATCCATCAAAAATGGCATTGAAATGAACTGCCTCCTAGGTCTGTTGTGAGCAGGCCGTCTGATAGAAAATGTGCACACCGATTCAGCAGTTCACCTTAAACACTGTGATGATGTAGGGCTGAACAGAATTGTTCTGAGCATCACCAATAATCTATTTCACTGACTTCTTCCTGGTGAAAAAAGGATAATGAAATACTACAACTTAGTCCTATTATATATTTGTGTATGAATAAGAGGATGAGTCCTAGATGCAAATAGCCACAGACCTTGCCTCAAAGAAGGCTGTTTTGAATTAAATACTTAAGACTTGAAGCAATAAATTGAAAAAGCTTCTTGTGATTCTAAGCATTGCTCCCATTCTTATTTTACATAGATCTGCAAAATAGTCTCTCATAATGTAGTTCTGAGAGAAATTGGTGGTGTTGCTGAATGCTTTGCATGGGAGAACTGCTGCCCTTGCACATGATTGGATATTACTTCATTGTGTTCCTCTCGGCTGCGTAGCGCAGTGAAGGATCCCATTCTTGTCATTCCTTCCCTCCCTCCCTCCCACGTTTGTGCCCCAGAACGGAATGGGATGTTCATACTGAGAATTAAGGGGTTAGGGCAGAGCACTGGGTTAGGGTAGAGCACTGTGAGTTTATACAAGCTTCAATTTGACATAAGTTTCTTTTTGAGTAGCAGGCCTCTTCCTCAGACTCCTCTGGTGCTCAAGTTAGTTGCTGAAGAAGGGCTGAAGCTCTTCCAACCATTCTGCCTGGAAAACTGTGAAGAAAACCTCCTTTTTCTAGTGATATTTTCTAGAAAAATATCAAGTTGCAGCATATATATCATCCTCTAGCCACTTTATTCAGTTGAACTTGATAATAACTTCAGAGCCTCAAGTGGCACATACCAGTTAATGGCCAAATGAATTAATGGCAAAGTTGATACAAAGCACAAAATAATGTCTTATGCACTTCAAAATAACTTACTATGTAAAAGCAGTGAATAACTGTTCCCCATCTTCCGTAGGAGGAGAAAACACAAAGATTGGTGATCTGAAATAGCAAGTTTAAAGTAGTCTCCTTGTTCATTAGCAAGCCTAAGAACAACATAGAGCTGGAGAGAACCTCAGAGGTGCCTTCCCTTAAGCTGCTCAGCCTCAATCCTGCTGCCTTGGGAAGTGCTTTGAGGTTATGTTTCTGCCTGTGTGAAGTGTTCCTGAGCAATTTTTTTGACATGTCAGGCCTGAGCAGGTTTTCCATTAATTTCAGGCAGTCATCATTTCCAGCCTGCTGTTTCTTTTCCTTCACAGCACTTTTAAATAGGTAGTTGAACAGGTTTCCTAAAATCATTGAGGTACTAATTTGTGTAGTATGAATTAATGACTTTCTTGGGGAATCTGGTTATTCTGGTTAATATGTTCACATTTATTTGCTGTTCGTTTCCTTCATGGGTTACAATTGTATCAGTGTAACTAGATACTGCTGAATGGCACAGATGTGTGTTTCAGTGGAGTAAGACTTTCCTGGCAAGAACACAGCGATGTTGTTTGCTTAGAGAAATTAGTCTATTGACACTGTTAATGGTGCTTAAAGTGAGTAGTTAGAGATGCCACTGTTCGTGTATAAATGTTTTATAATTAATCAGAAGTACACTTGAAGGAAGCTAAGCTGATAGGAGCCTAACCGTAAGGCTGGTTTGTTCTACTGATCAGTACAATGGGTCTCCAATTGCTTGTTGATCTGGAATGGCTCACAGATGCAGTCAGTGACTCCCACTTGGGTTGCCTTTATGTTCATAGACATATGGAAAGATGAGATGTGAAGGACGTGGTTTCATTGGGTCTCTGTTTATTGGAAAGCAATAACTCATAAAGTACAGGTGGTGATTCCCTGAGTTGTGGTCTCATAGAAGCTGCCTGTTGACCTCCCAGCGTTTTGCTGGACACCTGCTGCATCCCCACCACCTGAGGACAAAGTGCTGGTGATTCTTACTATTGCTGCAAGTGCTAGAATATGAGGTTATTCCCTAGTTTCCAATTCTTTCCCAGCCTGGAATCAGGTCTCCTTTGCAAAGAGTGATTGGTGCTGTGTGACTGCTGCAAGAGAAGCTGCTATCAATAAGCCTGTCTTGTCCATGCTTCCTAGGTTGCTAATAGTTAATAGCGTTTATGAAAAGCCTCTGCTCTCTGAGTAGAGGGGATACCCCTGTTTCTCCCAGATAACTCATACCAGACATGCTTATGGTGAGTAGCTATTGATTTTTGTTGTTGTTTCTCCTGCCTATGACTTATGTCTTCTGCTTTTGTAACCCTGTAAACGGCTGACAAAATTTCTCCACTGCAGTATTTCAGATCAGTTTATAGGCAGTATTGCAGAGAGGGCCTGTGTCTGTCGCAAATATTTGTGACACTCTCACAAGATCTCATATAATATTTTCACCCAGCTATCTAAATAATCCTTGCATCTTGCTGCTGAAAAGGGTGGAATTGGTTACAGCCTGAGCCTTACAGTTGTGCTATCTTGTAAGGAGTCCCTGCAGTTCAGAAAGGAAAGAAAAGCAGGAACAGGCATATTCAGACAGCCTGCTCCTAGTTTCTGTAAAGGCTTGGAAACTACTCCTTCCAGCCAGGCAGATGCACCAGGTTTAAGGGTTTAGAGAGTGCATACTGTATCTATACTACTGAATTGCCTCCCCAGCAGCCCTTCGAATTTTGGGTTGCATATTGGCTTTGTCAGTGATGGTCGTGTTTGTGTTCCTAGGCACGACTGTGTGGAGTTCTACCCACCCCAGTCTCCCGTCTACCTGCCCCGTGTCTCGTGAGTAACCCGTGTTATTCCACGTTGCAGACAGATGTCTGCGGTACAGAATGGCTCACTACGATGTGTCTAACGCAAAGTTGAGAATTTAAAAGGATAGAACTAGCAGAGGAGCAATATTTGTCAGGTTGTTGTATCAAAATATTCTCTGATAACTTAAGTCTTGGCTTGACCGTGCTGAAAACTTAGACTTGTTTTTACCTACAAGATCTTTTCTTAGCTTACAATTCCAGATGCTTTAAAGTCTCAGTGCTGTCAATGAGGCTTTTTATTAAAACCTGAACTTTACTCTCTTCTGAAAATAAACTCTGATCTTCAAGGATGGAAATGGTAAGAGCTGAGGTTTTCATCCAAGGCTAACTCCAAACTCCACTGAAAACTGTCTGACTTGTCTAGAACCGTGTGGTTGCTGCAGGACACTTGTGATAGCAAGATAGGCAATGAAATGATGGCACAGAAATACGAATAATAAACTCTAATATGTCACAGTGTTACAGTTGCATTTTGCAGTTATAATTTGTGCTTCTGTGTTGCAGAACTCAAAGCCACACAGTTACATTAAATGATTTCTCCTTTGGAAGGATTTGTAGGAGGAGATTCTGCCATTATTAAAATCAGCTCAGAGGATTTATTCTAAGATTTATTTAGTAATTAAATGTGGCAACTTGGCTTCAAACTTGAAATCTCCTCTGTAGTGGGTTTTGATAACTTTCAATAAGAAATTCTTGACAATTTGTAGATGATCATGTGATTTTTGCCATCTGTACGGTATCTCACAATAGCACTCTCCTTTCAGGGTGCTATTTATAGTATGATCTCCTAATGGTAGATTCTCTGGTGTAATTCTCTTCTGTGCACACACCAAGAATCCCCTCTTTTCATTTTCCTTGCCCTAGCAGAGATGCAACTTTCATTCTTTCTGACTTTCTTCATACAGCCCAATTATTTATGCTGCAAATAACTTCTGGTACCAGGCTCTGCTTAGTCCAAGTCAAATCCTTCCTGCTCAGCTCCAAGGGAGAGGCCGAATTGGTGTCTTAAAATCTGCCCTCAGTTTGGTGTATCTTAAAGTGGGAGGCCAGCAGGGAATGGAAAGGAGCCTCCCCTCCTCTCCTGCTGGTCGGCAGGCTGATGGTAGTGGGGAAAGTCTAGTTAACACCCGGGGTGGGAATGGGTGGTGGGAATGTCATTGGCTTGGGGAGAGAAATTTCCATCAGTGCTGAATTGTGAGTGGAAGAATTGAGAAAACTCTTATGAAAGTATAGTGCCCTATTGCGATATTGAGTTTAATCCTGTAAGGTCTCTACATGTACAAAGTCTGATTGAAAGAAGACGCCTTCAGGTCCAAGCATCAGAATGCTTTCTTTGAAGCTTTTAAATAAAATTTCAGGAGAATTGATACATCCCTTCAGAAAAGTTTCAGTTTTGGTATGTGGCATTTTGCTTGGGGAGAAATTTTTGTCCCTTGGCATGTGAGAGTCCTGCAGCCTTCCTGGGGCAGAGGTTCTTGGGGCTGCTCTGAGCAGCAGTGATGCCAGCTGACCACGTGTGTAAGCAGCTGCCACCTTGGTTTCTGTGCCCATTTCCTGCTTTTAAGAGAAATGAGTCATGCACGCAGGTGATAACTTGACTTACTGTTTTCCATAAAATTGGAGATCCGTACAGAGAGATGCTGTAGATGTCTTGAGAAATAGTTTAGTGAGGAGAATTAAATATGAAACAACTTTAAGGAAATATATGATAACTTTGTTGTTTAATTAGTTTTATTCATTTAAAAATCAACATTTACAATGATGACTTAAAATTGCTGAAGTGATTTGGGACCTTGAGAAATGAATCTCTGTAACTACCATTTGCTGGAATGGTATATTATCCAGAGACTGTTTTCCACAGCAAAGAGATGGAGCACTGCATGTGCAGTGAGCTAAGCTACTTGTGTATGCACTGTATATTTGCTCTAACAGTACATTACAGCATTGACCTAAACTTTGATCTTCCTTTCCAAATGTGTTTTAAGAACTTGACCTGCTCTGTTGGTTCTTTATTGCACTGCAGGCAGGTATTAATTAGGTGCTTGGTGTTTGGTGCATGCTAGCAGCAGACATACATGTAACTTAATGCCACATTAAACATCATCTTTTGTTTAACTAGCGTTTCAAAATCTGTACATAAATTAATATAGAGGAGCCGAATTACGCCACTGGTAATTTTTATTTGCTTAGCCCTGGAAAAGGGAAAGAGAATGGCTTCCAGAAGGAAACCCCCCGGGCCAGGAGCCTGGGCTGCGGTGGTTGCGGAGGCTGCTGCGCCGCGCCGTGGTTTGCTCAGCGCCCGTGGCTGCTCTGCCTTGCGCACTTCAGCTGCCTTCGGTGCTTTGGTTTATTCTAGCTCAAAACAAGGCTCACGCAGGTGGTTCTGCCATCATCCGGGGTGCCCAAAACTGGCTTGTGAGACTGCAGTGAAGCAGAGGAAGGCACAGGAATTCAAACTGCCCATGTGATTCCTTAATGCAGAGAAGGGAACGAGTATTCAAGCCCATTTTGGAGGTTCTGCTTAGACTGCTCTGTTTCTAAATGATTCTGTCCCTCCTGCTTACTTCCTTCCGCTGCAGGTAATAAAAGCTTAACAGCTTTGCACGACAACAGATTACCAAACACGGAGGGTAATCTGCCCCTTTGGAAGTTTTTAAGACCAAGTTAGGCGAGCGTCTGTCAGGAATGATTTAGATACAGTTTATTGTTATTTGAGGATAGGATGCTTGGCATAAAAAAGTCTTTTTGCTTCCAAGTTATTTCAGGCTAGTAGGAAGTAGTAATTGATTATATATGAATTTACAGAGGAAAAGAAAACCAAAGTCTCTGTATTGATAGCTTATGTGCATTGATAATAATGATAACATTAATATGTATTGAGCAGTTGTGTGGTTAACTACCTTTGTCATGTGAATGTGATTTGCCTGTTCTTCATAGCTTTAGAGAATTACTGCAAGTTCATGGTAAATGGATGAGGATCCACTAGAGCATTTAGCATCAGGAGAAAGGAAGATACTTTCAGGGCATAACCAGCACTTGGTGGTGGAATGCAGACAGCTGCTGCCCTGCTGCTGGTCTTGGCTAGCGTGAGCAGTACCTCAAGCCAGCACTCCTCTCGTTCATCATTACTCATGTGAGCACAAATTAGTTACAATTACTAGCTATTGGAAAACCTTCTGTAACTATAGTCAAAAATGGAAAGCAAATGTTTCAGAAAGCAGAACTCTGAGCTGGTACCAACTATCCAAAAGGCTTTGTCCAGGTTTTGCTTTTGCTCACCTCAGGGTGAGAAATCCTGTTCACCTGTATTGGTGGAAAAGGCTTGAGCTTGAGAGGGGAAAATAAGTCTTCTACTAGGAAGAAGGTTCCCAGAAACAATGATTAAACCTTGGGCTTTTTAGATGTGCTAAGTTCATTCATTTGTTAATGGGGAAATGATTTAGTCTTCAGAGGAATGAAGCAAATGTGTGCAGCAGCTTGCGTGTGTTCTCTGCGCCGAGGGGCCGCGCTCCCCGGGCAGGACGCTGGGGAGGCCCCGTGCTGCCAAGGGCAGGTTAGTAGAGCTGCAGCTCTGGGAGGTGCAGAGGGCAGAGCCACCCCGGAGGAGGCGGAAGGGACCTTCTTGACCAGGTGTTTGCTGGGGTGGCACTGAGCTCGGCTGTCAAACCCGGCTGTCGCAGCAGCCTGCCAAGCTTCGCTCTGCTCATGGTTCTGCACTTCTCACATCTGCTATATTTGACCCTCTGCTCATGATTACATTACAGTTCCGTCTTGGCCTCACATAGTGCAATTTGCTGCTATTTGTGTGTCATTTAAGGTCAATCAGCAGTCTTCTAAAGGCTTGCTTTTCTCTGTCTTTATTGCAAGGCATATTTTTTTTTTTTTACCATGTAACTTTGTTATTATCAATTTTTCTACCTGTTGAATTTAATTTTCATGTGCAGCCAGGTTTTTCACAGTTACTTTATTTTTCTGCATACCCTCAGAAATAAAAGGAGTGCTATCACGCATGCTCACCATGTAACTCTACTTCAAGAAGGCTAATTATGTATTAAAATCATATATTTATCTGATCTGTGTATGCAAATATGAGTGCCTTCTATTTATCTTCAGTTTACCCCCACAATAGGCCATTGGTTTGAAAAAAATGACCATTTTCTTGTGGGGTTGAAAATTTTAAATCTGTCACCTAAATATAGCCGTGATTTTATAGCTGCTGGTGCTTCATTATGGCATGTTGCCCAGCTGCCGCAGAACCTGCTGTTTTGGTTGAGGAATTGCTTTATTTTAATACAATGTGGGGAAATGCCATTCTCTGCTTTGAGCTCTAGCTTGTGCAAACTCAAATAGCGACGTTACCAGCCGCTCGGGACCTGCTGGTTACGCTCGTAGTGCCAGCAGACCTTAAACTACAGTGGCACTGCTGGGGAATAACAACATTACAGCATTCAGGCCATCCCCCTTAACAGCACTAGCCTCTTATATAGAAGGGAAAAGGCAATGATGAATGAAAGTCGTGGCTGGTAATAACAGGTCTCCTCTGTCCATGAGACTGTGAGCCCCTAAAATTACTGTAGGCAGATTAATGGGAGCACTCACTGAGCTGCGGCACAGGGCCCTGCTCTGAGGGCATCTAGCAGTTTGTCAAATCTAAAAGCAATTACAGAAATATAATATTGAAATACAGAATAGCCAAGCTGCCTTGCTCCTTGCTGCAGCAGCATTGGGGCGTGCGGTGGTTGGATGGGGAGGCTCCGGGCGGTGCAGGACACGGGCAGCCCCAGCAACGGGCTCGTTCCAGGGATGGGACAGATAAACGTTTCCCCCAGCCTGGCTCCCGTGTGTTCTAAGCAGCAGGATTTATAAGAACATATTTTAATAGCAAGGGTGCTGAATAAAGTTAGTATCTCCTTCCTCTTTTGGGCCGTGGGCCCATGTGCGCAGGCGCCAAGCAGGGCCCAGCGTCGCAGCTGGGAGGCGCCGTGAGCCGCTTGGACACCCCGGGCAGCGGCCTTGGCCACCTCTCGTGGCTTCACACTTGGTGCTGCTTGGGTAAACTGAGGATTCCTTTGCCTGTTTGTGCCAAGTGAGTCAAACAACGAATTCCTTTTAAGTCAGACTGTTAGCTGCAATTTAATCCCTCCTGCTGTTACTTTTTGCTCTAATTTACGCTAAACCCTGATTCCTATTTTTATTCAAGCATATTCTATGCGCTGAAGGAAATACTATGCCTTTTTAATATAAAAGACTTATTTTTCATCAGGAAAAAATACATGTTTTTTTGTGGTGCAATCTCTATTTCATTTTGACTTTTTTTCTTTCAAGGATAAGGTAATGTTGAATAAGTGCATAGAGGTGAGGGGCTATGGTTCCTCTAGGCTGGCTCTGGCTGAGGCAAGTTCTTACCGTTTTCCTTCCTCAAATGTCCACCTTCCCCCAACAAACTACACTTGTTTTCTTGTCTGTTCTCTTCTCGTCATCAAGCAGAGCACAGAAATCTGAGGGCTAGTGAGTACACATGAGGCACTGCATGTTTTGGCTCTTCTGTGTCCTTGGGAAGCGTGCGAGGGATGGGAGCGAGGAGCCTGGCGTGCAAAACCGGGCTTTCTCCTGGTTTTCTTTTTACTGAGCTATCCGTAATCACCGCCCAGCTATGGGATCTGACATGTCTTCCAGGCAGTGGCCTGTGATGTTTTGCAGTTACTGTCTATTTTAAGTGCATGGCTCAGAAGGGTTGTTTTCCTGCTCTGGATTTATTAAGGTTCATGGTCTGTATAAAGATGAACAGATGATATTAAAGTAGCACCCTTAAAACGTTAGCTACAGTTTGTTTCCTACGTTTCCTTCCCAAATGTTTCCTACAGTCTGTCAGGGTTGTCACTTAGGTAGCTGTTTTTACAAAATATGAAATTACCGACCTCTGTGCCTGGCTGTGATGAGCAACATACTTTCTTTCATGTTAAGTTCATGGAATTCAATGTTTTCGACTCATTAAGAACTACCAAGCAATGTGCTAATGAGTAACAATTTTTGAACTTAAGGAATTTATTTGTAACGATCTAAAGAATAAGGGCAGGCTCATATATCAGCATAGAAAGTGCCCTGAAAATGCCAGGATAATATACTGAACACTTAAATACGGAGTGAACTGCTCATTAAACACTGCATGCTTAAAATATGGTGCTGATCTGCAGTGACCAGCACCAGGGGTTTCATTGCCATCTACAGTCACCAGAATCGTGCTTATAAACTTGTTCTTATTTATCTAGACTGTTGCTATTATTATTGCTATAGATGGAGCTATGCAGAGACAACAGTGCTTGAGAACTATTTAGAGAGATGCTAGTAACTGAAGAGCAAAACAAATTCCTAATAATTTGCCTGGTTGCTGCTGCGTTTCTGCTGTACCCTGCGTCTGGCGTCAACTCTTCAGGTTTGCGCTGAATCGTTCTCTCATTCTGGTCCAATGTGTAATAACTCGGTGGGTGCTGAAGGCACGCTTGCAAGGCTTCCTTTCCTGCCTGCTCATGGGATGACTGCCCCATAGAGCTGGTGTTTAACCCCGTGCTGTCGCGTGGAGCCGCGCAGGATGCTCGTGCACCTGCGTCCCCCCGTGGCCCTGCGCAGGCGGGAGCCGGGACCCATCACCCACCTCTTCCCTGCTCCTAATCCTGGCCACCATCATGAGCCATCCAGGGTAATTACAGCACTTTTCCACATAGTTGCTAGCTTGGTACAGAAAGATGTATTGCATCTAAAATAGTAATTAATGTCAATGTTCAATTTTTAAACTGTTTCTTATGTTTAAAATGTAGTTCCTGAAGTAAATCTGTGACACAGTTACATGAGACCTCTGTGAGCGAGTGCTCTGCTAGACATCGTTTGTTTTGTTCTCACTGCCGGAAGATCCGGGGTGAGGAATTTTAGTGTAAAGACTGATGGACTTCACCTGAGCCGTGCTCACAGAGCACTGAGGAGAAGGCAGTGCAGAAGTCAGTACCTGCAAGGCCGCTGGCTCAGGAATGCCAGAACGAGAAGGAAGGACGATTCCTGCAGGGTTTTGGCCACTTCTGCGCAGTGCCCGCTGATCCTCTCGAGCGTGATGGAGGGCAAGCTGGACACTGACGTAAGTCCCACCCGGGGCGCAGGCAAGGGCTGCAGCCCGGCCTGCGTGGGCTGCTCAGTGCCCCGCTGAAGCCTGCAGGCCCGGGGACGTGTCCGCCCCTCGCGTGAGCCCTCCAGCTTCCCGGCTGGAGCTGGCGCAGCCCCGTGCTCCGGGGAGCCGCCGCGCTCGCTCCTCCCGCGGGAAGCAGCGCCCGGTTGGCTGCTGAGCCCGTCACAGCGCAGAGCTCTGTCCAGGCAGTGCAAGGAGACCCACCGGGTGTGAGGGTTCCCTCTGCCAGGGAAAAGGTCAGGTTCAGCTTCAGGGGCACCTGCTTATTCACTCATGAATCACCTCAGAATCCTCTGTGAACTGTTTTCTTGGCGCATACCTGATTTCTGGTTCAGTTTTTTTGTACAAAGTGAATATAAAACACTCCTCGGGAACATAAATTGACAGTCAGAACCGCACTGGCTGCCTCTCCCTCTGTCAGTGCGTGTCGGAGGCTGCAGGGAGCCCCGGAGGTGCTGGGCAGCAGGCGCTCGTACTGCTGCGTTTTGTGCGTTACCCAAGGGCCTTGGCTAACTTCACTGGCCTTAGTATAAGCTGTTTACAGCTACCTCTGTGCATGGTTTGCAGTGTTTTCTACTGCATACATGAGCACACAATTTAAGTGAAATTTTTTTCCAGGTGTGTTTAATTTGTATGCTCAAAACTGAAGTTTAGCTGGAATCCCTAGTCTCAGGATGGTTGAGCAGGGGTGCCCAGGAGTGTGTATTTTCTTGTCCTTGTTGAATAAGGCTTGCTTCTAAGATACTTGATAAATTGAAGGTGATCTGTCTGAAGGGTGCAAGTGTGGAAGTGTTGCATTCCTAAGGTTGGCGGGGGGGAACACAGGGAGGAGGATCATCCCTGTATCAGCAATTAAATTTTACTGAGGGTTACTTGCTCTGCTTCCTTTGGCCTCGTAGTATAAGCAGCAAGTTAATGGTATGTTGTTGGCAACATTATATCAGAAGGGGGGCTATGTTTTCATTAGAAACTGGTCTAAAATTTGTTGACTTAATATTTCCAGGTATCTATTTCAAAGCCAAACTCAGTTAAAAGCTCAGCTTTTATGATTGGTAGCCCATTGAGCTATAATATCTTGTCACTCTGAGGAAAATTAGCAACTTAAAAAGGCCTCCGGTTGTTTTGTGGAAACAGGAGACTACCTAAGCAATGTTTATTTCCAGTCAGTTTTAATAAGCATGTCTTCATGTGAACCACGGTTGATTTAATTGGCAACTCTAAAAGAAAGACATGTTTTTATTCTGCTCGTGTATATCTTCTTAAATCTCGTTTATCCAAATTTTTCTGTCTTCCTTTGACTTATGATAAGCATTATTTAAAAAAACAAATCAACAGTTGAAAATGTCAGAGGCTAGCAGCAGGGATTGATTGTGTTTGCCAGCCTGGAAGTAGGATTCTGTAGGAAGCTGGAGAGTATGGCCAAGAACTCCCCAAGTTCAGGTTCGCACGGGTTCGTGTGCAGCGGCGTCTCCAAGGTGTCTCCCAGCTCATTTCCCCACAGCCGTGTCGGTTACGACAGCTCCGAGCCAGCGTCAGTGACCCAGGGCCTTGCGGTGGGTGGCTCTGTGTCACCTCCTGCCCTGGCCCTTGCTTAACCAATGTTACTAAATCCAGCAGTGCTGCTTGCACTAAGCAAAAAGTGAGGCCAGAGGAACAAATCTCTGCCCCAAGTGCTTTGCGTACTCGCAGATGGAAACCATGCAGCCCAGGCTTCTTTTTTTTTTTTTTTTTCTCCTGAAGCTAAGGGAAAGAAATAAATCTTCAGAGAAGCTGTTAAGGGTGAGTTTTCAGAAAGGTCAGATCCTCAACATTCTCTGGGTTCCAGAAATGCTTGTTCATTCAGTTGTGATGCTGTTAGCAGTTTAAAATAAGGCCTTGGATGTTTGGGGGGAGGGTAATCTATTAATCAGCACTTCATCATCTACAACTGCTTATCTTCTCTTTTCTGTAATTCCTCTTTTTAGTTGGACACTGGCATTGTCTACATAGTTCATATCATCCATCAGCGGGAATGAGTGAAGTACACAGCAATATATCAGTTTGACTGGACTCAATAAAGCCAAGGAGAAAGCAGAAAATTATTGCAATAATCTTAAATCTTTAATGATAGTGGAGTGAAAAAATATATCACTTTATCGCTACGATAATGAGTAAAAAAGTTCTGTCCTAGTACATAGTTCTGATGTGACACAAAGTATCTTATTCTGTAAGTAAAGATCCTGTTTTTCTCTAGAAACTTTTGAAACAGATACTGTCTAAACTGCTTAATACTGACTTACAGTTGTTCTTGAAGAATATCTATTCCAAACTCTATTTAAAAAAAATTAACCAAGCATTTGCAGGAATTAACTTTACACCAACTGTGCTGCTTTTGTGTGTGTTTTACAACCAGACAAGGTGTATTGGCATGTGCAATTATGGAACTTGTGTGGAGAAGAGTGGACATGCTTCCAAGCCAAAGAGCAAGCCAGGCAGCGTGTGGCTGTCTGAGCATATGCTCAAAACCAGGCTGAGCATATCGGAATTTTTCCTTTTAGATTAAAAACATACACAGTGACTATTCCCATGGCATCCTCTTCATGCTGGTGGGATTTTGTTAGGAACCGATAGAGGGAGAGGGGGGACCCTGGTGGGGACTACAGAGATGGAAACAGGGAATGACGTGGGGACTTGAGGGTTGGTGGCTGAGTGGGAGGGAACAGGGGGCCCAGGCTGGTTGCTCCCAGCATCTTTTCATTTAGCCTGGGACATCCGTCCACAGCAGCTGTATCAAGGTTAAGCTTTTGAGACTTGACATCCCAAATTCAGACGCGTTAGGATTAGCTGCACGGTGGTGGATGGCGATGAGCAGGCGGGAGCGTTTTGCAAGAGTGCTGGCTCAGCACCGTGGTGCACCGTGCCCACGCACTGCTCGAGGACGGAGGGAGGATAGCTTCAGTAGCTATACAAAATGCACTTGCCATTGGGGGTTAGCCAAGAACAGATTAACGTTCTGATTTAAATTTTCCATAATAAATTATATGTGACAACTTTTCCTTTCTCTATCCTTAATTTTGTCTATTTTAGATGAATTTTTCTCATCAGGAGTGAGAAGTATCCTGGATTCAGGACATCTCTGTGAAGCATCTTTCTTGGCAGAATCTAAATTTACTGACTTTGTGTTATGCAATTTATCTGACACTCTTTTCCTTTGGAACCCTTTGGGAATGTGAGGGACTAAATATGCAAGGGTTTAGGATGCTTCTGTGCGATGAGAACACCTTTATTTATTTATTGTACTTAAACTTGGGGTGTGATGCCTAGTGTGGGAAAGGCAGCCTTTAAAGTTTTTTTTTTTTTTTTTTTTTTTTTCCCCTAAGCAAATCCATCCAGGACTTCCAAATCTGTTCTGCTTTCAGGTATTCAATATGTAATAAGTTGTTGCTCCTTGCTTCAGGCTGCAAATGGAAATGCAATGAAGTGATTAATTTTAAAGCACAAGCCTAAACATAATTATGGCAGGATGTTTTACTGAGATTACAACCTTGAGGTTTTGGACTGCAACTGCAAAGATAATGTTCCCCAGGGAAACCTCCCAGCAAATCTAAGAGGACAAATAGGAATCTGGTAGCCTAGACCACGAGCACAGTGAAGGCACATAGAAGATGTATAGCAGAATGGCAGAAGCAATGGAGTATGCACTTCAGAAGTAATAACATCTGTCTTGGCTGCTGAATATGCCCCCGGGAAGCTGGGAGATGCTCTTTTAAGAGTTTAAGGTGTCTGTTGATGACAGCTATCATTCCAAAAAAAGATCAGCTTTGGATTAGGAGTTATATTTAGCTACCATTTATTTTAGCTATGGAACACTACTCCTTAAGTATGCAAACTACTCTCAGGCATAGTTGATTTTTATTCAGAGCATTTGTGATACTTTGCAAATATTTGGACCCATGAGCTAGCTCTGCTTAGAGGATTACAAATGCATAAATACAGATAATAACATCCCCAATAGACTCCTTTTTTAGATTTTGTGGAAATATTAGCACATTGGTCAAAAATATGCAGTTTCAAACAAAACAACATTTGAAAATTCATTTGATTTGCATGAATAAGAAGAGATTTTTTTCTCCCTGAGTGTTCTTTGGAGGGAACCCTACTCAACTGCTTTGATTTTGCCTGAAAGCTATAGTTAGCACTAATTGAGCAGGATGTAAGGATGAGTATTTCATACAGTTCTTTGTGTGTGATGATGGAGGATTGGAATATATATCCATTTGCTATGTTTATGTAGCGGTTCATAATGCTGTAAGCTTGGATCGTGTCATGGTCATCTTTGTGAATTAGAAGCCATATTAATATCACATTTTGTCTGGGGAGATGGAGATCGAGATACCAAGAGCAGAGGAGCTGCGTTTTCACTTTTTTTTTTCTTCTCTTTTCCTCCCTGGAGAATTATTTCATTTGTATCGATATAACCTGCTACCCTGTCTGTCCTCACAGATAAACCTCTTGGCACGCTTTGCAAGTACTTCAGTGAGTTCAGATACCTTACAGGAGCCTGTGGTTATAGTTTTGAACTCGGGCACTCTCTATGCCTAGCAGCCCCCCCACACACACTGAGGGCATTTCCCTTAATTCCAGGGCAAGGAAAGACACAGATTCCTGCAGTTGAACTCTGCGCTGATTTTGCGTTTGTCCGAGTGCATCTGTGGCAAATCTGACTGCTCCGTATACCAGGACACTTGGGAAGCAGAGGGCTCGGTGCTCAGTGTGTAGAGGGCTTTGCTGTGGGCACGGCTCCGTGCAGATTTATGTGATCCAGGCGCCTCAACTTCAGGCTTGCTTGGTTCTGGCCTTGCCCGAGAGCTGTGTTGCAGAGGGAATGGTTTGCAGCGCAGTCCCCAGAGGTGGGTAGTCCCGTGCCGCTCGGTGTCTCCGAGGGCGCAGGGCCGCGCGGCGCCGCGGGCAGCGGCGCTCGGGGCGCTGGCCGGGGAGCTGCGAGCCCCGGGTTCAGCCCCGCGCGGGCAGCAGCCGCTGCCGAGAGGCTTCTCCTCCCCAGAGTTCCCCAGCACCTTTTCTGCGTCTGGAGAAGTGGGGGTTTATGTAAAGTAAATCAGGAAAGGGAAAACAACCTTACCCTAGCAGAAGATAACTCTGTGTGGTTCTTTTTTTTATCTCTTTCATTTTTTCTTTTAATGCTGTATATATTAATATTGTTACCTTTATGTTAAGAACATTTAGAATTTTTATATTATTATCTTACAACAGTGTCGGTGCTCCATCTGTTTTTCCAAATGCCCTTCTTTCATTTCTGTTCTTATTTACTTTAGTTAAGCGAACTCTAGGAATGCTTAATGTGAACTAGCCCATCCGGAGCTGTGATCTTATCAGTAAAATTCACCCTGTGAATGTCTTCTGTCACCTGGAATTTGCTTTTTTTTTTTTTTTTTTTTCCCCACCTGTCTGATATTTTTTTTTTTTTACATTCCTAATAATATTGATTCAAATATGTCTGGTTCTCAGTTGCCACAAACGGGTTTATTAAGGTTTCTAATTGATCTGTCTGCCAAATCTCATGTTCTGTATTGTATATTACTTCTGCCATATTTACCTTTGACCTTATTGATCAAGAAATCTTTTTGCATCATTCATCTTTTCCTTCCAGCTTTCAGAGCTTGTTGCTCAAGTGATTTAATAGTCCATTTTATATCACAGTACTTGAAACAATAATCTCTCTAATTTTTCATTTAGTTGTAAAAGATACCTCAAAATTCCCTCCTTGGCCGCTTAGTATTTGCTACGTAAAATAGATTTCTCAGTGTTGTTCTTGATGAATCTTTCCTCTTCTGAGGTTTTCTCCTTACTCTATTCCCTTTTAGGACACAAGTCCTTTAAGTTCATGACTTCCCAGTTCACATCAAGTATCTTTGAGAGGCAGCTGCTGTGTAATATCTGAAGTGTCTGCAACATCTGTGCTTTAAACAGCAATGCTGACCAAGAAACACGAGAGGGGGGCTGAACTTTGGTTCCGAATTCTGCCTTATCCGTGCCTATGCCTTTCCCCTTCCCAGAGAAGGCTGCTTCTGCTTATTGATCTCATCTATATATTTATGTTCACCTGTAATGGTAAAACTGGCAGAATGTGGCGGTTTGTGCACATTTTCTAACACAGATAGGTGTATGTCCTCTTCTGTACTACAACACATAGAGAGCTTAACAGAAGAGGAGAGAAACTTTCCCATAGGAGCCAGCAAAGGATTTAGGGCTTTTTTTTTGCTATGGGTTATGCCACTGTGCCTTCAAAACAGCAAATGGTCCCAAGGTTTCCTAGCTGCTGTCCCCACAATTGTTCCAGAAATTTGTAGTGCCTCCTCTGAAATGTTCATGGCAGTTTGTGTTTTTCTTCATGCGTCCTCAAGCGATGTAATTTGGTGTGGTTAACAAAATGCCTGTAGATGAGGCTGACTTGCTCCAAAAGAGCCTATAGCTGAGTTCCCTAATGTGGTACAGAGCTTCCTGGCCTCGAAAAGAGTCTCTGTAAATTAATGAAGCTGGGTTAGGACTTGAGCCGTTAATGTGGATATATCCGATGCTTGGTAAGCTAATACAGTAACAGAAAGGCAGAGGTTATGATTGCTCTCTGTGAATGAACCAAAAGGAAGGTAGAAATGTTATTTAAGCTAAAGGACAACATGAGCACCTTGGATAAACTATCCATAAATAAACTTAATTTGCCACAGAGAGGGTTTCTAGCTGCTAGAGCGGTGAAGTTCTGGAGCAACTTTCCAATTAGAGTAGAGGGGACAAGAAATGAAATTACTTCTAAGATGGATCTTGCTCATTTGTGAAGAGGTTACATTGTGTGGTGGCCCATGAGAGCAGGGAATTGCATTTGATGACCCAGGAGGTCCCTCCCAGTCTTTCTTCCTATGAACATGCAATCATTAGGAAAATAAATAAAGCTTCTTGTGTGCCTCATTGGGTGCAAAATCATTTCTGTAATAACTCTAAGAACCCAATTGGAAATAATTAGTAGAATTACCACTTATAAACTGAAGAAGCAGAAAGCTAAACTAAAGTCTTTTTTGATGGAGAGAGGGTTGTCTTCTCTGTGGGTCTGGGCAGCAAGGCTGCAGGATATGTTTCTTTGGGCAGGGATGTATCCACATGTGGCTAAAGCACATCCCATGCATTTTACTACTTTAGCAGTGTGTGTTTTTTAGCTACCCATCCCATGCACTGACAGCTCATGACATGCATTTAGATGATGAAAAAAGAGAACAATAGAAACTGCTGGTATTTAGTGGATGTCCAGTATAGAGGTGCCCAAGGTTTGTTTTTCTTCCAAGAAAGCACATGCTCCTCACTGGTGCCAGGACAAGTAAAGGGGGATCTTCCAGGTGGGAATCCAGTTCTGTTTTTCCATCCAAGTCTTAGAGCTGGTTGCCTGGCTTGTGTTTGTGTGGACAGAATACGTCGTGTTGAGGTTCCCAAGGCCACCAGCAGCGTTGCCGAGCCCATCAGACCGAACAAAGTAACAGGGCTGGAAACCCGAGTTTGTTCTGTAAAGTATCATCAAAGTATTAACAGTAAATCACAGGACCCTGCGCTTTGCTACAAATCCTGTGTTTCAAAGTGTGGAAAAGGAACTAATATGCTTCCAACTTGGTATAAAATAATCGCAGGAAAATAGGTGGATCTGTCAAGTTGTTAAAAGATAATGTTGAAATATGCAGCAATCTGCTCAGCAGTAAGGCTGTCAAAGATGGTAAATATTAGTCTAGAAAATGGGAAAATAGACTCTTTCTGTATTAGTGCTTTGAAAATAACTTGTATTTGACTTTGCATTTTAATATCTGCATCTTTAACCCACACTGGAAAGTTTGAGTGAAAAAAACATTATGAAGAAGAATCTATTATGTCAAACTGCTCTATGACCTTATAGAACAGAAATGATTTTTATTTTTAAAAAAAAAGGAAAAAAAGAAAAGAAAAAGTAAAGTATTACTCAGGCAAATCTAGTTTTAGCTTAAACAAATCTTTAAGGTTCATTTACAGTACAAAATCCTAACGACTCTGGAGACTTGATGAGAAAGAACAAAAAGTTTCTGCTTCTTCCCACAAAATTACAAAGTCACCTTTTCCATTATCAGTCGCCATAAATCTCCCCAGTGCACTTAGCAGTCTACAAGGTGGTTAAAATATATTGGCTTACAATGGCAAAAGGATCACTGATCACACCGGACGTGGACGACCCAAAAGTCAAACTGTCTACAGTGTGCAAACACGAAGCCTGTGTTTTTAGTTTCGTGTGTAGGAACACGAGCAAATGGGCTTGCAAAACGTGTCATTGCTCTCGGGATTGCTGGTAGCTGGTCAGTCTCATGGCTGCACGTTAGTAGGTTGGCTGCAGTGTCACTCATATCCAAACTATAACTTGATTAGTTTGAGGGCATCAAGAATTTGGTAGATGTTGCAGTAAGCAAGAAGGTGCCATCAGTCCATGGTGACTATTTTCAGCCCTCGACACATCAGACGTGCAGCTCAGATAGGAATGAATTGATTATCCTATTTAACTTCTAAAGATCATTAATAAGTGATGCACTTAGCTATAGGGTGCTTTGCTGTCGTTCAGTGCTGAAGAATGCAGCCATGTGAGATATGGGGTAGGCATTGCTGGTCGTGCCTCCTAGAGTTAAGGTTACCTTGCATGTCCCTTCTGTAAGATTTGTGTCTGCTGAAGTATGCTTGGCTGCTGCTGTGGGATGAATTTGAGAATTTGTCAGCAGAAATAATGGCCCTTTTTCTTGGAAGGAGACTAAATTCTTAATTGTTGGCTGAAAAACTCCAACACTTCCATATTTCAGGCCAGAAGCTGTGTCTAGAGGGTTGCTCTGTTGCTGAGGTGAGTCTTTTGTTCTTCCCATAAGAATCTCTCTAGCTGTAGCCTGTGCAGCCTTGGGTGAGGGCGCAGCCTCCGCGTGCCCTCGGCACGTGCTGCCAGCAGCTTAACGACTGACGTAGCCCAGAGGTAATTAAACACTGAGTACACTCTAGTATCGAACCCTAATTGAACTAGTGCGATGTGTTTGCCTGTGTTTACTGCTGTGTGCTGAGCCAGCCACATTTCATCCTGAAACGTGGATCGTTTTCATGCAACTTTATTCCTATAATGCAACCTCACCTGTAAGGAGTGACGCTCAATAGCAGGGCTGTTCAGCTCTGGTATCAGAACAGGCTATGTGCAATAAATGAAATCCTTTTTTTTTTTTTTTTCTCTTTTTTAAAAAACTCATAGCAATTGCACGGACATTCTGCCATCAGCACTTGGAAAGAATGTGCCCAGAGTAGTTTTTCCTTATTCCTTTGCGTTTTCTTGAGGACTACTGATGGATCGACATTAGGGGCCCATTTAAGGTGTTCCTAACCTGGGTGGCAAAAGGAACAAGGTGAAGGCCCTGCTACTTTTGGAGTTGGGCCCTCCTGGGGCAGGATGGCAGAGGGCTGTGCAGCCAGAGAGCAGCGGTGGCGTCAACACCACCCGCCTCCGCGAGCTGCCTGCCGGGGCCTGGCATGGGAAGGAGAAACTGGAAGCACCTCCGGCCTCACAGGCAGTGTCTTGTCTTTATTTTTTTTTCCATCCCTCCCCCCCCCCTTTTTTTTTTCCTTTTTTTTTTTTTTTTCTGTTTTTTTCCATAAGGGGTAGAACCCAGCTTTGCTCATTCTTGGACTGGTCCCTGAAGCAGCAGTGCCCAACATTCATTATTCACTATAAATTGCAAAGACATTCTAATTAGACAGCTTTATAATCTCCTGCTGCTTTGGATCAAATGTCTTCCGATGTAAACAAAACTCCATCATGCTTTAAGAAGTGTGTCAGATCAAGAGATGTTGTATCATGTGAGCCTAAGCCGGTACAATTTGCTCTAAAATCAGGCTTTTCAGTGAGGGAGGGAGTGTTCGTCTGCAATGTATACTTTAAGAAGGTTGCTTTACAGGAAGAGCATAAAAATACATAGTGTTTGTTACTGCCATATGTTTTCTTTTATTTCGGGGCATTTTGTAAGTGATGCACTGATACAAGGAAACCAAAATAGTTTTTTTCATATTCTTTGATTGTTGGTGTTAGATCAAAGTTGAGTGAAATGCACTTTCTAAAGGCCATATGCAGTGCAATTACATGAAACCCTCTTTAACACTGTGTAAAAGCATATAAATGGGGCAGGGAGCTATGGGTGTCTAATTGTACTGCTTGTGCACTGCATTAGTGATGTATAAAATGCAGCTCTGCAGTGACTTTCATCTCATGGCTCCATGAGGAGAGCGTGGCAGTGACCACGTGGGGTTTCTGCAGGGTGTGAAAGACACTGAAGGGTAGCGCCAGTTGTCTGCAGTTCGTGCAAGGCCTGAGAAATGGAATTTGCTCTGCTTGGGCTGGCCTTCATTGCACTATTGACTGTTTATTTAACATTTAAACATTTTTAAGTTAAACATATTTAAACATTTTATGTAAGTGTTGATTTAACATTCCTGTGCAATGTCAGGCTCTGAGGTGCAAGGCGCAGAATGGTTGTGGGGCTGGTCTGTACCCTGGCCTCAGCTTTGGTAGGAATTTGCAAGAGGCATCGGAAGAGGCCCCTTCCTCAGCGAGCAAGAACTGCTCCTTCAGGAGAGTTACGGAGCAGGACAGTTGCACATCAGAACCTCGGGTAGTTAAAATGTGCATAGATGATATATAGACATTAAATTGAAAGGAGAAGCATCTATGCCGAGAAGTATAACACTGAAATTGAGAAGTGAATTATATACAAAAGTAAAAAGAATATCTGGGAGACTATAAGTGAGGAACAGTCCTTGTGCCATGTTTGGTTTCACCCTGAGATAAACAGCAGCTCTGGGCCTATGTGGGTAATTGGTCTCTGTAACAATATACATTAAAGAGAGTCTGTAAAGTGTCTAGAGCAGACTTAAATGTATTAATTACAGTATCATGTGAAAGTACAAACTCCTCTGAGAGGTCAAGACCAAAACTCTTCAGCAAACTGGATATATCCATGGGTCATGAGTAGGTTTCCTTGGCATGAAAAGTTCCAAAATAGGGGCTTTCAATGTATCGCCTGCAGCTTCTAACTCCTGGCTTTGCTGTTTGGAATATGGGCATCTTGGGAACTAGCTCGTTGTATGGGATGCCACGTGCTAAGCCAGGGAGGTATCAGTGTATGTTCCTAAACTGAGTAATCTGAGGTCAGCCACTGACATATGGTGGGGATTAAAAAAAAGTCTGGAGATTGTGGGAGCAAGTAACCTTTAATTTAGCGGAGTGAAAAGCCCGCTGCAGACTAGCAGTGACACAGGCTGTCGTCAAAGGGGACTCTGGTGCAATGAGTCAGTCACTGAGCAAGTGGCGGGTTGAAACATGAAAGCAGAAAGCACTAAATGCATGAGCTGGTCAATGTGTTGATTATGTCAACACGTTTCTGACCAGCTCTTCAGGTCACGCAGTTCACCTGAAACATCTCCTAATGGGTAGGGATGCTGTAGCTTCAAAGAGTTTAGTCATGTACGGCACAGTTGATATCAGCCCTTGGCAACAATTTTTTGACCTACCAAAAGGCACCAGCCTCTCAACTGAACTCCCGAAGCGGGGCTGGGAGCTGTGCTGCTCCAGAGCCAGAGTTATGTGTTGTTTGTCCTCAAAGCATATAATGACCATCAAAGCAGGCAGAAGATGCACAGGCTTTAGCGAAATATAAGGAGGAACAAAAGGGAAAATGTGAATATGTCTATCTTTAAAAATCCTCAAACTTTAGTGACGAGCTGTGATTGGCCTTGGAACAGTCAGTTCCTCAGAGGTCAGGCTTTTTACAGGTAAAGCCAAAATTATACTGAGGAACTGCAAACTTCTGCTTGAGTTAATCGATGAGCTGGCAAGGAGACTGAAGTGGCAGACAGGCAGGTAGGCAGTAAACGTGTAGCTGATCCTCCACATGCCTCTAACAGCTTATCAACGGGAGGACCTTTTCTGTAGCAGATTGACAAAAAGCAAGTTGAGAACCTTGTTGATACGACTGGAGGAAATTATTAAAACATGGTAAAATTGTGTTAAAGCAACAAAGAGTTGAAATCAGGGAGGTTTCTTTTGCTTTTTAATGTACTTGAAAAGGATTCAAAAGAAAGTCATTTGTTGAGCGGTTCCCTGAGAGACCCAAAGGGACCTTCTTGTGAGGCTGCAGAGAACCTCAGAGCTGGGCATGGGGGAGAGGAGGAGGGATACAAGAGAGCCAGGGCAGGACAGGTTTCCCAGTTGGTCTTAGACCTGCATTAAATTCTATTACATTAAAAAAAAAAAAAATCACAGTTTTTATACATGGTTGGATCACGACAACCTTGCAAAGGAATAAGTTCTTAGCTTAAAACTTATTTTCTTCAATATAAAATGAAATATGTAATAAAAGATATGTGCACATAAGAAAAATCTTCTTTACTCTTAAGAGTAATCGAACCCTACAATAGATTGCCCGGGGGTCATGGAGTCTCCATCCTTGGAGACAGGCAAAACCCAACTGGACACAGCCCTGCACAACCAGCTGCCCCTGCCTGAGCAGGGGGCTTGCACAGATGCTCTCCAGAGGCTCCTTCCAGCCTCAGCCATTCCCTGTTCCTGTGTTTCCAACACTTTTCTGTAGTTTGCAGACTGAGGCTTTTCATTCCGATTTTCAGCCTGCAGCATATTTTTATGACCAAGTTTAAACTCTTGATAAGCGGTTTATAAGGGAAGTGCTGACAAAACCTTTATGACAACAGTGCAAATGTGCAACTGTTATATAAAGAGAGCTTGGTAAAAGGTTTGGAGTTAAGGATTGACCTGTAGATCATGCAAGTCGAAGCAACAGGAAAATTACAATTCCCTTATGATTTTCTGCGTCATGTAGCCCTTTAATATGGTTTCAATTTCCTCTTAAATTAGTAGAATATCTGTTTCATGGCGTATTTGATCTGATTTTCTTGATGTGCTTTCAAAAGCCATTATCAGCAGAACCACCATCTGAGCCTGCCTTTATTTGTTCAAGAGTTGTTTTCATTTATTTTGAAACTCATCAGGTTTCTTATCTATCTTCCTTGTGTTGCTCTGGGATTACATTGCATTGTTTGTGTGGCGATAGGGTTTCTCACTGGAGAGGTGGCCATACAAATACAGCATCTGTTGTTATTTTAAATATATGGCTGCTTAATTTGTGAACTTAGACACAAAGGTCGTGGGTCTTATTTTTTAATGTCATTTGTGGGTGGGATGCTGTAAAGATGTGGGTCTTCTGCACTGAGAACAGTGATCTGATGTTGACAGATTTTTGCCAGCTGGCTCCAGTTCTGCAAGGTTCAGGCAGTCTCGTTTCCCATTAATTTTAGCAGGGTTTGGGAGCATTCTAGCATCATTTTGCATCAGCATAAAGAGCTTAGTTAAGAGAACAGATCTCTTACTCTTCCTCCTGGTTGGCTCCTGGGAAAGGAAGGTGGTAAAATCTGGGCCCATCGATCAGAAGAATAGTTTTTTGGGTAGGACCGCTAAGTGTAGACCCTGACATTATGTTATGTCACTAATGGACACCTCCTATTTCATATGAGGAAGCTCTTACCCCAGTTTCCTGAGTAAAATATTTCATTCCAGTTACTGATACTTAGGAGCTAGAAGTGTTTTGCTTTTGCTGTTCAGGCAGGTTTCAGAAGCACTCTGGTGAGGAAGCTGATACGTACCACAGGGTGTTTCATGTCTGTACTCTTCTCCCTATGAAATATATATTTTTAAGTTATAGATGAAGCATGCATTTGTGTGGTTTTATTTTATTTTATTTTTTTTAGCTTTTTTTAATTCAAGCACCCATATAGTTACTGTCAATGTTAAAGTGTATCTTATTTCTGCTAAACTCCTTTTGGTCATTATCAATGTTTAATGGTTTCTTTTATTGATATATGTGAGCTGGCTTTTAAAAATCCTGTGTCTGTTCTTTCCAGTAATCTCTGTAAAGTCACTACATGGAAGGTCTTTTTATTTAGGAAAACCCAGTCATGCGAGTGGTTCCTCAGTCAGTAACAAAGACCTACAGAAGGCACTTGTTTTATGGTTCGCTGACCTGGCAATTTGATCAATATTATTTTGAATTAGTCTTTCTTTTTTTTTTTTTTTTTTTGATTTCACTGGTGATATCTCTTTTTACAGGTACACTAAATGCACACCATAAAACTACTCCAGTTATTATTAGTAGGACCTACTATGTCTTTTATGGAGTCCATTGTGGAGGCTCCACTTCATTCACCCCCACAGTTTTATTTTAGTTTTTGGATGTGCCCTGGTGATTCCGTGGTGCCCTGTGGGAGCAATAACTGCTCTTTGTGCTGATTGCCTTTGAGGAATGCTCTGCAGGCCTGGGGTGCACTTCTCCCAAAATACTAGGGAAGGCTGATATATTGTTCTTGCACTCAGAAGTGCTGGCCTGACTCTGTGTTTGCTCTTTATCTGTTGCAGGTGGGCTGTCCCTGTGGTTTTGAGGTGCTCAACCTGTGGTCCCAGGGTTGGAGTGTAGCCTGGGATTCCTGCAGTGCCGGAGCTGGCTGGACGAAGAGTGGCCTGATCCCCCTGCTTGCCTCCCACCAGCGGTGAGGCTGAGGGGGCAGCTGCTTGGTGAGAACTGATGGGATTTGCGTGGACTTTGTGGCTTCTGATAACGCTATGTAAAAGTGAAGAGCTGCTGCCAGTTTCATTTCCCTTCCGCCTTTCACTGTTGCAGTTGAATGCAAGCCAGATTTCCAAGGAGAAGGTAAGAATCTTAAATGAAAAATACCTGTTCTTATGAGCCAAATGCAATTCCAGCCAAGGAAGGAATAGAGCATAATAGAAAGAGTGCAGCAGAGATTAGAGGCTTGTAGCAGTGCAATTTGTTGTTTATTTTCAGGCAGTCTAGCATTTCGTATAACACTTCATACAACTTCCTGTAAGTTTTGTATTACCAAGCAACAAAAACCTTTGTGCACTGTGTGTGAAACATGTGGATGGTGTTTGCAGGGCAAGATGACTACAGGTGGAGGGAGCTTGATATGGAGTCTGGTGGTTCTGATCTTACTCCTCTACCATAAAGAGATGGTCTGTAAGGTGCTTAATATTCGGATGTGAGAGGAAATCATGATGTCCAGAAAGTGCCACAGAACTGTATGGAAGGTGGTAACTTAGGGGCACAAATTAGGAGTGGTAATTGGTGTAGTAGAGGTGTTGCAGAGACAGCCTGCCAGGGTGTCAGCATGAATAGCTTTGTAAGGCTTTTAAAGAAGCAAGGAATTATGTGATTGAGATGTTAGAATCAAGAATATGTCCATAAGTTATATATTCTGCATTGAGAGAACTGCTTTCAGTTGTACATAATAGCTCAAAAGGAAGCAATCCCTGGAAAAAGGTGATTAATACAGTTAAGAGAGTGGAACTTCTTCTGCATAAGCAATAAGAGAAAGGCCCCATCATGATGAAGTAGGATGGACACTTGACTGGAGCACGAAACTCCATTTGCCTCATCCAGATATTTCCATGACCTGCTCTGTGGTTTCCTTGTCTGTAAAATGGGGAAACTGTCCATCTTCTGAAGTGCTTACAGTATCTTAACCTGGCAAGTCAGCTTCAGAGGAAATATGTAAGTAACTTCTCGGAGAAGCCAGTGCGTGTTACTTTCTAAAATACCTGTTCTTTCCTGGGGTCAAGGGCAAAATGTTCACCTTGTTGCTGATTTCAGCAATAGCAGAATTAATGTTTAAGTTCAGATAAGTAGCTGAATTATGGAAAAATAGCAATGTAACCTTGAAAGAATTAAAACCATCATCATAATATACTTTGGAGTGATCTTAAATGCTCTTGCTGGACACTTTTTTTTTTAATCCAAAATAACTTGGGGTATCTCTGACTTCTAGAAAAGTTATTGGTAGGTTTTCTGTAGAACTCTCCTGAAACTTTGTTTGTTTGTTTGTTTTTTCAATTTCCTAAAAATAAAATTCTATTATAAAGTGTAGTTATTCCAAGTTCGAAGTGACTTGTTTGAAGAGCATTTAATAAAATAAATGGTAGAAGTGCGCTTACAGTTTATGTGGCTGCTACCTTGTAAGAATAGCTGCAGCCAGAAGTGCCATTTTACTAATGTATAAAATGTATTTTACTTTGTAATCCCTTTGAAAGATTTTTATTGGCATTTTAAACAGACACTATGTTGGACGTTAGTTAATGTAATTGTTTAAATATAGCTTATGGGTTTTGATTTTTTGTTTTTAAAGAAAACCCCAGCAAACATAGTGAAAGCAAACTTGGAAAAACCATAGGTTAGATGGTCAGTTGGGTGTTTGTGGACTTGCAGAGTTTGCAAAACTTGAGCTCAAGTCTCAATGGCCTCTAGTTTGCAGAGGGAAGGGCGGGATGCGTCTGCCCCACGGCCCTTGCGGAGCCTGTGGTCGGCACGAGAGGAGCAGGACAGGGGGCTGCTCTGCAGCGTTTGGCTGCAGCCTGCCTCTTCACGGGATCCCTGTGTAGATCCTGAAATCAGCTCTCCCAAGCTAGGAGGTACCAGTTGTCCCTTTGGGCAGTCAGTGTTCTCAGTGTTTCTGCCTTTTGGCATTTTCAATGACCAGTCTCTTAGTGTTGTCTTTAAGGAATTAACATTGCTCCTGTAGGTATCCAGAGGAGGTCATGATTTATGTCAAGATGTTTAGACCTGAGTGTTGCTCCTGTTGCCTCTGCAGGTAACTCTGCTTGGGCAAGATTTCCTGTTATGTAAACTGCGTTTTCCAGTGTGCAGACTTTCTGATCACAAGCTCAGCAGAGCTCATTACCTAGGTACCTACTTCATCATGCTGCCAAGTCTTGGGAAGAGAAGGTGTCAGAAACAGGTGTCCCTTTTCTCTCTGGCTTTTTTGGTGTGTGTTTGCCAGTTAAACACACTGGTAATTGGTAGCTATAAACACTAATAGGGCACATGAGACATTTGAGTTATCTAAGACAAATATTCAGCAACTGCTCTGTGGGACTTTCAGTGGGTACTTTGTGCACTGACAGCAAAACAAGCGGCAGAGAGGCAGAGATTCACAATGAAGTGGAGTCACATCATAGGGATATTGGCTTTCAAATTTTGTCCAACTGTGCTTCTGAAACGGCCCAAAGTAGATGTGGAAATAACAAAGTCTCTGTGCCGTGTGCTGGGGAGCTGCAAGCTGCTCGCGCTGGCGTTTCTGCAAGTCGTGCAAGCCCGACGTTCCGGAGTGTTCCCGTGTGGCCGGGCTTCCTGGCTAGTGGAGAAAGCTGGTTTCCAGAGCAGCTCTGTGGGATCCAGCCTTGTGTCCTCATTGAGTTGGTATCTGGCGCGTGGCAGGTGTCACAGACATGGAAGATTAATGTTAGATAATTTATACTTAATTGCACTATCAGCACACATTGTTTTACAGTCAATTGATGCTTTGCTTTTGCATAAAAATAAAACAGACTTGGCATTTTTTCCCCTTTGTATTTTTGCTGTTCTGCACTGCTGAATGTGTATATTAATACAGCAGTATCGGATTAAAATAAATGATAGCATGATATTTAAAAAAGAAACAAATTGTCTTTAAGATATCAACCAAAATTGAATGACGACATTTCCACTCTAGCCTTTCTTCAGCTCTGGATTTGCAGTGTTCTTACTGTACTATTTCTAATGGGTTTTGAGTTTGTAATGTTATTGCATTGAAGATGATCTCCATATGGTGCGGGTGCTATCAGCTCTGCTATAAGAGCTCTGCTGTTCCTTAGTAGCTTGGAGATTTTCAACAGGGTAATAGCCATGATTTTAAGAATTACATACATAATTAAATAACCCTTTTCCAAATAATGAGCCTCTTCTCAACTAGCAATATTGCTTGCAGTGTATCATAATATTTGAAGAATTGTCAGAGCACGTATTTCCTCTCAAAATGAATTCTCTTGAGGATGGTACATTAAATGCGAGTGAAAATAGATGCCTTCAGTGTGAATATACTGGAATTACATTCGTAATACATTACTGGGTTGCTGAAGAGATCACCAAAGAAGTTTTTATCATTTTACATTTGCAGAGCATTTAAAAAAGTATAATTGAACCAACAACCATGGCATGATTTGAGGAACATGTGATCACCAAAGATGAGACTCTGCTTATCTGAAAGAATTCTGCCCAAATCCCTGCAGGCCTCATGAATGAATGTCTGGCCAAATCACATTGTAATGATCCATAATTTATTCATAATGTTTATTCTGGAAGGGAAACCTTTTTGAATTTCTGCTTTTATGCTAACAAGAATGCTTTTTATTGCTGCATGGAATAGCTTTCTGCTTCCCGTGGTTCCCTTCTGTTTCATTCATTTGTTTAGTATTGTTAATCTGTTGATTAGCAAGCATTAATGAGCTATTTATACTCTGAGTATTAATTATCTGTGGTGTTTCTTGGTTTAAAGTTGTTACTCTCCTGTGAAAGCACTCTTTGCCTGGTGCAGAGCTCTTCTGAATTCACTCAGAGGGCTCTCGTGTTCATTACAGGCCCATCATGGGAAGGGAAATGCCCCTTTCCTCTGCTTTCTCAGGGTAGGTCACAATTTCTTAAACGTTTTGCTGTTTCATGCTGTGTGTGTTAATCTGTAAAGGTGAGCAGTATTACAATCCTCTACAGACAAACCTCTTTTCAGCATGTAGAATTGTTTTTAGCTATTTTTATGTTTTTTTTTTTTTTTTTTTTACTTTTTTTATTTATAATGATGCTACCAAAAAAAACTTTCTTCAGCAAGCAGTGGAAATCATGCCTAAAAAGTGTACTCCAAAACGCCTGTCAAGCAGTCATAAATCTCTTTGAGACTGCCTTTGAGAGCTATGATTTTGTGATGTACGATATGAAGATGAAGGTTGCGCAGGGTTTATGCTGGCGTCGCTATGTGGGACACTAAAACAGCAAGTGCTGCGGAGAACGCTGGGGTCATGCCTGGGTACAGCCAAATCCATCCTGGTGGAGGCAGGTGATTGGCCCTAACAGGGAGTTGTCTGAGAGGAGACCTGAAAGGGAATTGAGCTGCTCAGACATGAGCAGGGAGGATGAGAGCTGGGTTTCTCAGCAGTGCTGAAGCCGGTGATGGTGCCACCAGCACAGGAGGGAGGCAGGAGAAATCCTGGCTGCGGCGCAGGGGCCGCGCAGGCAGCAGCGGGGTTGGGGCTCGGGTGTGCTGGGAAAACTGGCCAACCCAGGGTGTGCCTTAACAGCATCGTGCTTCTCTCGCTGTCCTAAAACGTCATTTCTTGCGAGGAGTCATGCAGGGGATCATGTGGGCGAAGGGGGGCAAGCGGGCTGGGTTCCTCCACCCACCGGCCCTTGGAACGTGGCGTCCGCTTGGGTTTTCACACTTGCCTTCATGAAAAGCAACGACTGGTCTGTGCGTTGAAGTGTAGAGGCTTGTTGTGGTACGTGCGGGCTTTATCAGTTGGAAAGTGTCTCTCTCCTGCTGTTTTTGATATAAAAATGCGCTATATTTCAGATCAACTGCTCCTCTTTTTCCTCCATCATCATTTTTTAAAGTAATCTTTGAAATTCTAGAATAAAAAGCTGGAAAGAAGTGTCAGAGCTGAGCAGCTCCAGTTTGTCTGCTTTGGTTCCAGCCTTGCATAATTAGATCTTCTGCAGACTTAATTGAATTCTGTTTTAGCGCTGCTCAGACCTGTCTACAGCTTTCCATTTGCTTCTGTAATAAACCTGTCCTGTGTTGCTTAATTACATCAGCTGTGCTGGGAGGCCGCGCCGACGCGGGCCGCGTGCGCGGGGCCGCAGCGACGGGGAGCAGTTGTTCTGCTTCCTGCCGCGTGCTCTGCTGTGCGCGCTGCCCCTGCCCCTCTGCTCAGGGGTTCTGGGTCATCACTGCCGTTTGAGCCATTTAGTTTTAATGTATGATGTTTATTTTAATAATATATCCAAAGAGTGTATATTCCTTCAGTCTGTACAATGAATCTTTTTTTATGGAAACAAGTGCAGTTCTCTTTTAGATAATGATGGCTATGTTTGGATAATTTGCTTAGCTTAATTGGAATATTTCTTGTGGCAGTTCTTAGAAATAACTTTTTAGGTGCATTTCCAATGCACTGTGAGGCCACTTCTATAATTTGTCTTATTGGTGAGTACTTCTCTTCTGTGAGTACTAAAACTTCTGACTTTCTATACGAGATTCTATAGATCATGTTAAATGCTGAAACCATCTGGGAACATCTTAATCGATTAGTCCTGGGAAAACACTAGATGCAGAATGATAGCAGTAAATTCTATCTTCAGTTTTTGCTGAAAATACTAAAGCTTTAGTTGTTCTTACACAGGTTTTCTGAATTTTATTACTATTTTTTTTTTAACATTTAAGATGACTCTGAAGAAAGCTGACAAGTTTTGGACCCAGAAATCAGTGCAAGTGTTTATTTAACATTCATGAATAGCAAAGAGCAGGAGTGGATATGCAACTGGTACTGTTCTGCGTAGGTTACTGTATCACTGTGTTTTGCATAGCTGAAAGGAAAGATAAATTCATTTGCTACCTGGGTGGATGCCATCTTGTGTTTAGATGTTGTTTACAGTGAGGAAAATGCATTTTTCAGCCCTCTGCAAGAGCTATCGTACATGCATTTCCAGTTTATATGTTATCTGCTGAAGCTGGGGGACAGCAAGTATTCCACATAAAACGTAGCGTGCACACTAACCTATAGTAAATACTTGCATTCTCATATTTTCTGGAGATTTGGATGTTCAGCAGTTAGATGAAGCAGAGGAAAAAGCACCTAATTTCACACAATGGAAAGAGGGAGCAGGGACTGGCAATAGAGAAAGGGGCAGAGATCCCTCCCTCACGATTCAACAGGTTCATGCTGTTCTTGGGTTTAAGCATATGAAGCAGCACCTAAACATACTTATATATATATATTATCTTTAAATATATGAGGCAGCATGATATGTTATGCATCATTTGGCAAATTCTTGCTTTCTCTATCCCCCACTTAAAGAAACATTCTGTTTTTGGGTAGGTAGTACATGCTACATGATCCTCCTGCATAAGTCCAAGACAGATTTGGTCACTCCGCCTTTGAGCACAAGGTCACCTTAAGAAGAGCTTTTTTCAGTCAAAGTTAACAGCATCACTTGCTAAGTATGCACAGCCGTGAGATGTCTGAATTTTCCTTCATGTGACTACCTAAGAGACTTGCAGGCCATAATATAAGAAGTTAAAGAATATATAGCCCAAAACAAACTGCTGAGTCCCAAAGCAATGTCCTTAGCACCACTACATACTGCTAATAGTGAAGCAAAGAGGCTTTGAATCGTGTTGTAGTTTTAATTTCTAGACTTGCTTGATGTGGCCTGCTGGAGAAGAGAGTACTAGAAAGCCCGATAATGCAGACACGTATCTTGAACAGAGATCAAGGTAACTATCTAGTATTTAGCTGGTAATTATTCAAGCCTTAGGGCACCATTTTCTTGAAAACACACACAGGGGAAGAATGAAAAATAACCACAATAAATTATTCATTTCAAGGAAATTAACATGCTAGCTACAGAAATAATCACTCTGAAATGCAAATATGGCTTTAATGGCTTAGCTGGCTTGATATGCTATATTGATAATTAATATTTATAGAAGTATAGGTTGTCAGAAGAGATAGCTTCAGATGCACGGTGCCCTCATTTCTTCCACTTAAAAATTAATTCTGCATGAATTTGATAAATATAAATTTTGCTATTTCCTACAGTTATATCCAGACTCTAATTTTATTTTTATTTTGACCTAAAACGGCTTGTTCTGTTTGTTCTAATTCTCCAAAGTATAGCTAATGTTTCGTCTGCTATACAAGTAGACAATTTGCTTGTTTCTGAGCAGGAAGCTGTCAAATGCTTACAAAAGCATGTTGTGTTTGCCAAAATAGAACAGGAAAGGTTTTGGAAATAAAAAATGTGGATTAAATAAAAATATATTTTTAGCGGAGTGTGTGAGGAATGAAAACTTCTAGCAACTGTGCCCCTTGACCACATGTGTGTTTTGAGCAAAATGATTCTTAGATTCTACTTTTAGTCTTCAGCCTGTAGGTGAAGGAAGTCACCTTGCTGTTATTTAGTTTTTCTCACTGTGAGATTTATCTGCTATTGAAAGCTATCTTTAAAAACTCTCATTTTAAGAATAATTTAAATGTAAAAAAACTTTGAAAAAATAAAAACAAAATAAAAAAGCAAAAAACATCTCCAATTGTGTTGATTGTAATATTTAATATTAGAAATCTATTCCTGGCAATCTGATACTCAGTGGTTTGGGCTGGAGTGACTCAGGTGAAGCGGCGGTTGGCTTTGTCAGCCGGAGGCGTCTCCGTACGCAGGCGCGTGCAGGTTCACGTGGTCCCGAGGACGGTGTTGGTGCGCGAACGCGCTCGCCTGCCGCGGTGCGTCCCGCGAGCTGCTGCGGCTGCAAGTGCCTTTGCAGGGCAGGCCCCGGCCCAGGAGGGCCGCACTGTGGCCCCGGCCTCCCCGGCAGCAAGGAGTTGGTTTTAGGAGCAGATCTGCCCTCATAACCACAAGGATTATCCTCCCTGTTATCTCCTTTTCCCAGATACTGTGTTTTGCGTCTAAATTGGAATCTCTTGCAAGAGGAAAGACAACAGGGGTTGTGCTGAGTGCACGCGTTTCCTCCGTCCACTGCATTCGTGGGCTCACAGAAACTCCTGTTTCCAGACTTCCTACTGAGGAAATGCTCCGGCAAATGGAGTTTTCTCTCTCCTGCCTCCTTTATTAGAATTACTTCTGTACTTTGTGTATCCCTGACACACAGTTGTTCTACAGCAACAGGAAGCCCTTGGCAACACTGTGAGACCTCAGTGCAGAATAAAAAGCCCAGGTGCGTGTATCCATTCTGCTTCCTTTAGCACTGCGCAAACACGGTACAAAGTAGCATTGCTGCTTATTCAGGGTAAGAGTTTCCACAGTTTTGCTCTGTAGATTTTCTGTGGAAATTTGTTGTTATTCACGATAGTAGTGTCACTTGCTAAAGCAGAGCATAACTGCTCTGGTCCTAATATATATTGTTCATCTTATATGACTCTGTGACTCCATTTAAGTATTTAGGGACTTTTAAAACACTAAAGACCTGAAATATAACCTAAATTGCTGCATTGATAGTGGAGGACCTGGTGTTGGCCAGCACGTTACAGATGGCTGTATTCCATGTCCCAGACCGGCTGATAACACTTGATTTAATCAGTGTCTTTTGGGAAACTTAAGTTCAGTGAGCTTTGTTTAAATTCTGGCTATGAGAAATAACAAGAAAACTGTTAAAATGTTCTCCAAGGATTTGTGCGCTTCAGTTCCAACTATATCAAGAAAAAAAAAATGCAGATTTCTCCTTAGGGTCTGTAGGGGTATGCTAAATTAAATTTTGAATTGTGCTGTGTAATATTATTCCTCTGAAAGTGTCTTTTCCTATCAGTAAATATTTGGTGATGCTTGCAGTAAGGAAATACGGGAGATATTTTAGTTCTGTTGGGTACCCTGATTTCGGTCTCCCAGAGCCTTGCATTCAGAGCCTTCTGATTGTTTCACAGCTGCAGCTGTCTAGAACATCATAAGATTTTTCCCCCTGCCCCAAAATGCCAAAAGCCAAGCGAGAGCAGGGCTTGCACAGCACTGCCTGCAGGAGAGTGAACTTGGCTCAGAGTGAAGTTTCAGTCATTGCTATAGGGATTCTCTCAGCCCAAGAGCACCTGAAAAGCATTGCAAAGTCAAGGCCATATCGGCAATTAATTGACTGAAAGCTAATACAAATTCTATTTACTGCACGAAGAGTACTTTTTATTCTTAAATCTTCAGTGTAGTGCAAGGTTCCTTGCTCAGTAAGCCTTGCGTTAAACCTGCACGTGCTTTGATGATGCTACACATCCAAGGCCGGGTTTCTCCAAGGGTGGGGTGGCACCCTGCCTCTTGAAGGCTTCAAAAGGATGCCAAAAAAAAAAAAAAAAAAAGTAGTGGTAAAAGCTGTGGAAGTGTTTGAGAGATTCTATCAAATATCTCAGGTTTTGCAAGCAGAGAGAAACATGAGCCAGAAGTGGGTTTTACTTTCAGTAAGTCTGGGAAATATTGATGGAAGGAATCCTTAAGCAGCTCCATCCCTCTTTATATGCAGAGTGTAAAACAAGGGCATTGGAACTTTTTTTCTGTGCATGGAAAACCACAGAGGATGTCTGGTGGATCTCTCTCATCTCATTTGAAAGAGTATGCCGGGGGAAATGCAGGAAAGTGGTATTAGGAAAATGGTTTGGCTAACCTTTAATATATTGTAGTATGTGAAAATTAGGAAAAAAGTAATAGCAACTCTCTCTGAACTGCTGTAACATCAGCAGTGGCTTGCACACACCAGTATTGCGTTCACTCATTCCCATTGTGCCTCTCTCCTTGTCTGTAGCTGTACTGGATGTCTGATACAGACGTTGATCCAATAATAGTTCTGCCACCTTTAATGTTCCCTTTTGGCTTGTGCAGTTTTGCTGTTTTTTTTTTTTTTTTTTTTTTTGCTTTGCCAAAAATTCTTTCTCTGAAAGGCTCGGTGACTGATGCAATCTGCTGCAGGTGGGTTTGTTTCTGGCTCCTTTGGCTCATGCAGTGTCTCCTGCATGGGACGAGGGCACCGAGCAGGAGCTCTGCCTCTGGCCTTGGGGCAGGCAGGGAGCTGCAGCTCGGTGCAGTGCGCGGGTGCAGGGAGCGGGAGGAGAGAAAGCAAGAGATGACCCTGGGAAGCCTCCCAGATTACACATCTGCCTCTGTAATTCAAACCCCAGGGGCAGGGCTTCAGCACAGCAGTAGTGAAGTTGATTGATTAACTTGATAATGGCAGAATAATCCCCCGGTACAGTGACATGTGTCTTTGATACCCTCCCTCACTTGCCATCCCCTTGCCCTCAGATGTCTGAGTGCAGTTTAGTGTCATTGCCAGATAGAAAATTAAACACCTGCATGATTGTTATGCACAGCTGTACCCATCTGCTGAGCATGCCACTTGCCATTTGCGTTGATTAAGAGTAGGTTAAGAGAGGGTTTAATTAAAAAAAGAGTCCATAACACAGTTAAGCATTTACCTCTTCAGCCTCTTTCCTTGATTATACATTTTTCTGCCTTTCTCTTTGCAGAAAAGGTATTGGCTCCAGAAGAGGTGCAATTTAATAACAATAGATGATCATTTTCCAGCTTAATTATAGGATATGCAGACAGCGTTCTCAGACTGACACTTCAGCTGTGATTTCGTGAAGCAGTAGTTGTCCCTCAAAATGTGGTACGGGGCTAACAAACTGCTCTTGACAAGCAGACTGTTTGCAGTTCATAGTGCCTTCAGGTTTTAGGAATATTGTACTGTTCCTGAGTATAAAAATCATAGTTTTCTTGGAGCTGTACTTACCTGTAGTTGATTTTAAGAATGCTTGGATAGTGCTTTTCTGTTATTTGGGGCAGGTTTGGACAGCTGTCCAAAGCTGGGCTTGCTGCTTTGGACTTCAAACCTTGAGTCTAACAATAGAAATAAGTCCATTTGCGATGGAGTAGAAGTATTTAGACCTGTGCAGTCTATGAGCCTACGTGCAGCCTTCCTGTTCGCTCTGCTGTAGTGTTTGCCCAGCTCTGATGTACACTCGGGAAGTCTCAGCAGGCGGCCACCAGCTCGAGTCACTTGCGGTGTTTCAGTCCCACAAACAGAGGTACCGTGTTTCTGACCTCCTCTTCTCAATTGGTGATTTTTCATCAGTAATTAGAGTAGGAAAGAAGTAGCAAAAACATTGCCAAAGCAGCTTCTGTGTGCAAATGAAGTGTAGAGTACATGTACTGTACCATGATTTTATACCTTAAACACATAAGAGAATAAATCTTTCTCATCTAGATCAAATTTGCTAATATCTTCTTTAATAGTTTTATAACCCTTGAGTTGACTATGTCTGTTACTTTGCTGTTTTCTAGGGAAGTGTAAAACAGAATCTTAATTCTGAGTTTTTATCGTGACACCCATGTTTGTGAGCACAGTATTCCCAGGAACAGGATTTGGCTGAGTGCGTCTCTCCCCTGCATCATAACACAGGTCATTGCTGACCCAAACCCACCCAAATTGTTTCCTCCTGCGTAGCCTTGAATGGGTCCAGATGCTGGACACGGTGTAAATGTGTAAGCAGACAGTTCCCCTCCCACTGAGAAGCTGCATGGAACTAGTGGTTGTAGTGTATCACTGCAAGCAGGCAGCTTGTCTGGACTTTCTTTGGTAGCACTACATGAAGGAAAAACAAAACAAAAAGCAAAGTGCGTCTTCTGTTTGCTTGTTTATGTAGGTATATATTCTCAAGAAGCAATATTGTTCTTTTTGAAAAAACCTATGGAGAAGTGGCAGTAACATGCACTTGCTACATGCAAGGAAAGCTTTGCAAGGTGTGCACACGTGAACAGGGTTGGCAAGAGTTGGAGAATGCCAGGGAGCTTCATTACCAAAATAAGAAGAAACAGCAGGCTCGTGTCATACCAGGCTCTTCAGACTCCAGCAAACCCTTCTAGGAGCTTGTCAGAGACGTGTCTGCAGCAGTGTATTTGATCTCACATCACTAGAGTTGGTAGAGGAGAACTTTGAGATGGAAAATCTGTCCTCTTACCATGCTTCTTGTCCCCTTGCAAACTGCTAGGAGAGGGAAAGTTTAAACTGCATTTTTTTATACTGTCTTTCTTGAAAGCTGCTGACCTGTGTTTCATTCAAAACGTCCAAAGAAATTTAAGTCTGGCCTGAGAGCTGATCTGATAAATTTGTTCTGCTGGAGAAATGGGAGAGACGAATTCGAGCAGACCCAGAGGGCGCTGGCGACGTGGGCAGCCTGCGCGCGTCCCTGGCAGGCACGGAGGGATACGAGCCAGGTGGCTGGATTGCAGCAGGAGGCTCTGCTCACGAGTCCTGGGTGAAATTAAACTGCTCTTGTTCTTTTGCTTGCTTAGACAATAATATTAGGGGGCATCTGCAGTTGGAAGGTAGCAAAGGAAGAAGGGGCATGTGCATGCAGAGTAATGGGGGGTAAACGGCTCCAGGAGGGCCCCTAAGCAGAGCGCAGCTAAAACTCTGCCCTGAGACAGTGCTCGAAAGAGAGGTTCAATGTATTAATCTAACAAACCTTACTGGGGATAGAGAGAAGAACAGGCAGGCAAACAGGCTTACTTTTCACTTGAATGGCAGCCAATTTTAGTATTAATGTCATGTTAAAAGAATAGGTAGATTTACATTTGAAATGTATTGATTTTTATCTCTCTGTCTTTTGACATTTATTTTCCAACTTAGCTTGAGTATGTTCTGAATCTTTTTTTCCCTTTCCTAGCAAATTTTCCTGTATAGGCCTAAAAAAAGGAATGACAATAGGAAGGAAAGGGCTTTGAAAAAAAGCTTTTGTAAAGAACGAGTAATATACTGAGTCCTCTGGTATTTTTACACTTGTTAAAGTTTTATTTAGCCACTCCTTGTCTAGAAGTTTGAGATTTATTTTGAATGCATGGGAGACTGCTATGTTCAGACCTTGGAAGTATTATAAAGAACATTAAAGTGGTGCATATACATAATTTGTCTGGTTTGTAAATGACCCTTTCCCAGTGAATGTTGAGTTCTGTCTAGAATTTCAGATTGAATTAATGCTGTAATAAATATTGTCATTTCAATGTTCTCAGTCTATTGAAATAGCACTCTTTGAATATATAATACTTTTGTTAATGTTGATTGGTGTTTGGGAATGTGTATTTTTGTCATGACTTGAGGAAAAATCCTACTCAATGTGAAAATGAAACAATTTTTTTTTTCCAGTTATTGCTATTTATTTTGCTTTGCTCGGGACCTTGCTAAGACATGGATTAATCAGTGAAGTGTCCACATTGAAAAATAGATGGGTTTGTTCTTCGGTGTTTCTTACCTGGCCAAGCCCAGGGAAGGGGTGAGTATCCTGGGCTCTAGATCTGCCCAGGACTTTCACTGCAGAGAATATTCCTGTGTGGGAGCAGAAGAGGCTGCCGGTGCTGCCGAGAGCCTCCGGCCTCTTCCCGAGTGTTGGCTCTTTGCGATGATTTCATGTTGATTTAGAACGAGAGTTTATCAAAACAGGATTTAAGGGAAAAATCAAGGTTATGTCATTGCAGCAAGACCGAGATTGAATTTGGCTTTTTTATCTTGCACAAGAAAAATCCAC
Source organism: Tinamus guttatus (assembly GCF_059628265.1). Classification (NCBI taxonomy): domain Eukaryota; kingdom Metazoa; phylum Chordata; class Aves; order Tinamiformes; family Tinamidae; genus Tinamus; species Tinamus guttatus. The sequence goes on along the minus strand of NW_028289208.1, from coordinate 2,831,477 downwards.
ATCCACAAGCAAAATTCTGTCCTGCATTTTTGCTGGCTTAGATCCTGAAAATAATAATAAGAGAAAAGCTTTGTGAATTGATCTGGATAGGGAAGAAATCGGCGTAGAACGAGAGTCAGGTGGGAGTAGCAAGCTGCCTGGCCAGGATCAGCAAAGGCAGCTTCACTGGGCTCTGGCCAAGGCTGGTCAAAGCGATGCAGCGCAGTGGTGGGTCGGAGCGTCTGCCGTTCATCCTGGTTAACACGGTTGCCCCATCCCGTAGGGAATCCTCGGGCTCCCGAGCTGGCCGTGCTGCTCGGAGGAGCTCTCCAGCGGAGACGGGCTCCGAAGGAAAAGCCTGAGGGGCTGGCCCAGGCCTTGCGCAGCCCGCGCTAGGTTTCCCTATCGATTCTCTCTACCTCAAAATAGCCTTTTGATTGATAATTTACTGTCCAAAAAGTGAATTAGAAACAATCCCTTTTCCTGATTCAATGCATTTTGCTGTGGTTTGCCAGAGTTATTTTGAAATCTGATTTGTACTGGAAAATCTATTAATAGCAGGCTAAGCAAACAGAGTTAACAGCGTGTATATCCTTTGGCAAAATAGACAAATACATTCCTAATATAGAGAGGAGAGGAGAAAAGGGATTGAGGTAATAACAATAGGACAGAATCTTTTATTCCAAGTGTGTTATGGCTTAGTACTGTGGCTCAGCTTGCCATCCAATTCCGGCTCGTGGTGCTCTGTTTTCTCCCAAGAGCTGCAGGTCAGTGGTTGTCCAGTGTCTTCACCCAGCGTGCTGTGAGTAGCCTTGATGTTGTTTAAAGAGTTTGCAACCTCTGCTAATTAGTTATCATGCCTACTATGAAAGATTTCCTGGCTCTGAAGAAAGGGATACAGCATCAGCTGTGTCTTGGATATGAGAGAAGCAGAAAACTCAGTGATTCACTCCCCCAACACCTTCACTGCCTTTAGTGTACAGGACGTTTTGTCATTCCTGCTCTGTCCAGGCCAATGTAGGCCTGTTAATGCTGGCCCAGGCTGGTGACGTTTTGCTTCTGTTGACCATAACTATATCCATTGCAGTTTTTCTTTTCCATATGGACTGATGTTTTTATGGAATATTGCAGATGATTAGATGGACTAGATGATTTGTGTGCGTGGTTTTTGTTTTTTGTTTTTTCCTGGTTTATACTATGTGGTTTCAATAATAGCTCATCCAAGTTTATTAAGGTGCCAAAGTAACACATCATAAGGGAAGAATAAGTTGACAGGTTAATAGGATGAGAAATACTACCATCACATCTAGGATATTCAAGAGTAGCAGTAGGACAGCTACAAGAATTATCCCTGTGCTTCTAGAATCTAAATTGCAGAGGAATGAACTTGTCATCCTTTGTGTCAGAATTTGTGTCCGTCTCACAGTGCAGTCCTGGTATTCTAATCCACATTTTTTTCTTGAGACTTCTTAGCAAGCATTTATTATGCTACATGAGGCCATATGGCACGGTGCTAAAGCGATGGGCCGTTTTATACCAGTCACTAAAAGGAACTTTTCATTAACCTTTGTTTTTGATGAAATACCTGTGATGCTGCATTAGGCTTATTATGTTTGAGTAGAGAACTGGCAGAGGAAGGGATTCTACGTATGCCATAAATTCGGTCATGTTGGTCTATCTAAATAAAAAATAAATTAAGGGGAAATAAGCTGTTTTCTGAAATGAAATCAAAGAAAAGGCTTAATTGAGTCCTAACCGCAAATATGTGACAGTGTCATGGGAAGGAAAAGGTGATCCCTAAAGCTTGTTAGAGAGCTGCTCCCTCTGTTTGGGGTTATTTTGGGGAAAGAGATAGATGAGAATCTGTTTGCTGAAGGATAACTGTGTTTGTTTGTTTTGTTTTCAATAGGCAAATAGTGTCTGTTCCCCTGCCCAGTACAAAGTACAAATTGGCACCCAGCACCAATAGAAACAATTATTTTGTTCTAACTTAATTTGGAAAACTACTTGCAGACAAACAGGCTAGCAGAGTTTAGCAAAATTGCTATAAATGGTTTAAGTAGGATAGATATGGATCTAGTCTAAACAGGTAGCTTTTTGAGTGCAACTGGGTCCTACATATATGTTGAGCAAGATTTGAAGTAAAGAAAGAAAAAAACCTCAAAGATAATTGCATAAAACTTACAGTTAATGTTAAGTAGGGCCTACTCAGTGTAGCCCCTGAATTTTTTAATAACAATTTTCTCCATCGGGTTTGGCCTTTAACTTTTCTCTGGGATTTCTGATTTAAGAACTTTAGTTTATAACCACATATAAGAAATTGTAAAAATTTTATCAATTCCAACTAAATGACTATTTCTTTAAATCAGAATAACCCAGACCCAGAAGGCCTGACTGGCTGCAGCTGCTTTTGGAGATGATTTCACCATCAGCTGCATCTGGAGCAGTTCAGTGAATCTAAGAGGTTAGTTCCGAGCCTTGCTGTGCACCAGGCTTCACAGTGCATCGTGCAACCAGCCTGGCATTTTTTTTTTATTTCTCCTACCACAAATCTAACCATAAAAATAATATTTTCAAAAGGAAGAGGTTATACAGATGATGCACAGCAGCAAGTGCATCATTCTCCTTTCCACAGCTGCAGGCTAGTGCAGGAGGTCAGTGCCCGTGCCCCTCGGTACCTGCCCGTTACATGTGTGACATGGGTGTTGCTGTTGGTGCTCATTTGATATGGATCATTCTGGGTGCTTGAGCTTCAGGGGGATTGAAATTCCTGCCAGCTTGGCGGCTGTTTTGCTGAAGCCTGGGGCGCTGGGGCTGCCTGCAGGACGTGGATTAGGTGGGTTGGAAGCCGCGCTGCTCCAGAGCTGCTTTTTTCTGCAGTAGATTGCTTTTTGAAGGCGGAGTAGAAAGGCTGCCCTGTGCGAGGAATTGGGGGTGCAGTGAGCAGCGCTGCGGATGGACAACGCGCTGTCGTTCCTGCTCTGCAGACCCCTCTTTGCAGAAAAGCCCCACATCTCTGCGGTGTAAAGGCTTTTCCTTTCCCTGCCTCTCCCAAATGAACCGGTCACAACTGATGGCAAGATTTCAAGTAACCCTGAAGGGAGCCTGCTATAATAGTTTGGAGAGCTGCAAACTGTCTTATTTATCCTGGCACAAAGCTAACCTGCTGTCCAGGGCCATCAGTTACATGTCACCCTTGCTGACCCTTTGCTTCCCGCTGTGAGAAAGGGTGGGAGAGGACAAGGGCTCCTTGCAGGTCCTGGTGTGGCCTCACAAGTGCCACGTCCAGCAGGGTCAGCGCTTCAATCCTGGTGCCCAGGGCACGGGCTGGGCAGGGCGGGCTGGCCCGTAGCTCATGGGGACTCAGAGACCTTCTGCAGAAGGGCCTTCCTTGCCTGCAGAATTTCTTTTCAGCTGGCAGGGCTCCATTGCCATCTCTTATATACATATGTGTGCGCTTATATATGTGTGTGTATATATAAAACTGTATGAATATCTATAGAGATACAAACGTCTGCATTTCCCCCTGCTCTCGGCTTCCTGCTTGATGGGTGTTTAGTCGTGTGGTGGGAAGAGTGAGCAGTAATTTCTGAACCACGGCAGCAGCCGAGCTGAAGGTGAACTCGTCAGAAGCGCTGCGAGTACAGACCCCTTCTGGATGGGCTGGGGCAGAACTGGCCCTGTTCTCCAAACAAATGATGCAGGTGGGGAGGTTAAAGGCTTAGAACTGGGCCCGGGCAGAAGAGATTCAGGAGTGAATGAGTTCAGCTAAATGGCAAAGGTGGTGGCAAAAGAGGGGGAAAATGGAAATATCCGAAGAAACAAGCAGAAAATAGTGGCTCTTCATGCAAAAAAAAAAAAAAAAAAAAAAAGGGGGGGGGGGCAGATTTCAAGCCATCAACAGGAAGAGTGTGATGGCCGTAATAACAGCAGCAGGAGCCTCTGAGGCAGAAATGAGAGAAATGGTAGCAGATAAGAGACGAGGAGATGCCAAAATAGCAGTAGTGGTAACGTCTACATTTGCTCTGCACTCATTTAGGGCAGCCAAATAGGCCGTTACGAAGTAAATGGACCATTATGGTCTGTTGTAGAAATAAGTATTTGGATAAACTTGCATGCTGGCGCTGTGTTGCAGAGGTGGCTCAAAGCCCTTCTGCATGGGGGCCTTTGCCCTTGTGGAGCACAGAGGAATCGGAGTGCTTCAGCATTTCCATGGATATTTGCCTTTTTTAAGGGATAATATTTTGCAGTGTACCCCAAATCTCTTATTGTTCCCACGTATTAGAACCTCAGCTCATTGCCTGTACTGCGGGGAAAACCCCTCCAACTTTGCCTTTCAGCATAATGAGGACAAGAGGGCACTCTGTAGCGCATATGAAATACAAACTGCTCTGAAGGAAGTTTCTTAGAGGAGCACGACTTTGCTTCAGCAAATACTGCAGCAGTGCTTGGGTCCATGGGCATAGCCAGAGCCCTGTGACCAGCCTGGGAGCTGTGCGTGACGGAGGCCTCCCCGGGGCGAGCGTCGCGTTCGTCAGAACCGCGCAGCCCTGCAAGCCTTTCTGCTCTTGCCGAGCTGCGACCTTGCGAGCGCGTGCACAGCTTCCCCGGCCTTGGTGGAATCCTTTAGTCATTATAAAGAAATTTCCCCTCGTACAAAGGTGTCTGGTGGCGACTTTAACCCTGGAGCTGTAACTGTACATCTAAAATTTGTAGCGAACTTGGGATTAAGTGGGAGATGTTGACACAGCAGAGGTGCTGCCATAAAGAGAGCAAGTCACACGCTTTATTGTAGCAGCTTTTGATTGCCTAGCAAAGAAATGCATAATGAATAAATGCTATTTTAAAAGGCTTGATAGCACAGTACATTTTTGGGTTCAGAGAAACAGAAGACAAAATATTTAAAAATACATGGGTTTCATATTTGGTTATAATTCAAGAAGCGACAGAAAGAACCAAAAAAATTGATAGCGCTAGCAGCAGGTACCAGCTTCCAGTGTGGAATTAATGAGGTTGTTGGTAACGAGGAGGGAGTGCCCGAGTAATTAGTTAATTAGTGCACAGCAACATACAATTAATGCACAACTGAATTGGTGTACGATGAATTAAGTGCCACATAATGCTGGCAGGTGCTCCCATCCCTGCCTGCTCCCAGGGCTGCTGGGGCAGAGACTCGTCTCAAGCTCATGCGCTTAAAGGAGAGGTGAGATAGAGATGAAGAAAAGAGGAAAAAAAAATCCTAACAAAGTGTTGCCATCACTTTTAAGTCAGTGCCAAGTATGAGCATATATATATTATGCTACCATAGGAACCAGAAAAGAGAGGGACTTTGGAACAGAAACAGGAACCCAGTTGGAATGGTTTTAAGGGCCTGATGCGCAGCAGGTTTAAACCTTCAGCAGGGCCAAGTCGCGGTTTTCCCCAGCGCTCTGCTGCCCGTGGCCCCGGCTGAGGACGGCTCGAGCGTCCTTAACGGGGAGGCTTGGAAAGAGCTCCCAGGCAATCAAGGGTCGCCGAAGGTCTCTCGTTCTGTCACCGCAAGCAGTAACGAAGACACTAATGTTTTCCAGGTCATTTCCAAAGAAGACTTTTTGATAGTTCTGCACGGGAAGTTCTGCTTTTAGTAAGTGCAGGAGTCTGGCCCTGTTGAGAGCAGAAGTCTCATTAGCTTTGCCCAGAGTGGGTGTTGTGGGGAGCCGAGGAAGCCGGGATGCTCCTGGCTTGTCCCTGTGTCCGCACCTCGAGTGCAGCTTTCCCCTTTGGAACAAAACACATTCCCTGGAAATATCCACCAGCACAGAGCAGCAAATTTGCCAGCTCTGTCCCCTAGAAAGGACTTTCAGAAGAGGCTTAACTTGTACTTTTCCTTGTTGCTTGCTGAAGGAATTTTCATGTCAGATATCTTTTCTTTTACCAAGGCCTGGTTAAAATTCATACCATGTCAATCAATCTGGCTTTACCAAATCAGAAGAAAATTGTGTTTTATTTGGTCTTATCTTGGATTTCTTTTTCCTTCTCTTTCCCCTATCTCTCTCCACCACTGGTGTTCCACTGAGAAATTAACTCAGCCTTTCGGTCTGTGTGTGTGATCCAGGCTGGGAACAACAGGAAAACCTCAATTACTAGGAAAGGTATTAGTTTGTAATAAAGCAGTGATCCTCTAAATGTCATTTTCATGTTTGAAGATAGTAAAATAAATAGCCATGGAAAATCAAATACTCTCTTAATTTCAGTGGTTTGTTTGTTAATAGTTATAGTAGCCTAAGCAGGGAAAGCAGCTGTGTGGCCGTTCAGCTGGCCGTGTTTGCTGCGAGACCCCGTGGTTGCCCCGTGACGTATCGCGGGTACGAGGGGCTGCATGTGGTGCCAGGGGAGGGCTGAGTCCTGGCGACGTTCGCCAGCCCCAGGCTTCCCCGGCCCGGGCTTCTGCCCTCCCCGGCAAAGCAAGTGGCTTTCTGGTAGTTATTGCCCGAGGTGCTTGTGCTGCGAGGGGAGCAGGGCAGTGCGTGGCGCTCGTCTCGAGCGCCCTGGCCCGTCGCTGGAGTGCTGCATCGCTCGATGCTTCCAGAGACCATGGGGAGCTGCTCTTCTACCACATCTCCCCGCTGGCGACTCAGTGCCCGAGCGCTGCGGGGCTGGGAGGTTGGTCCCAGCTGCCGTGAGCAGGTCCTGGCGTTGCGGCGCGGGCTGCAGCGCTGGTGCTGCTGAGGGCTTTGCTTGCTGTCTGCATCAGCCGCCTTTGCGTTCTTGCATAGCACGGGGAGAGCGCTCTCCGGAACAGACCGAAGGTGGAAGTCGGGTTTTGCATTCAGAGAAGTAGTAAAATCTGGATGTGTTAAACATGCCCGTGCAGTAGGGCTGATGCAGGGCCTGTAAGTCTTTAAGATTTGGCCATTTTGAAGTATGTTGCTCCTGATGGTTGGCTCCCTAAGCAGGGTGCAGTTTATAGGCTTTAGCATCTGCTCCTTCAAATCAGGTATAACAACAAGGTTCCTAAGTTTCAGGTGTTTGTTTGTTTGTTTGTTTTTTGTTTTTGTTATGTTTTGTTTTTCCCATTTCCATGGTTGTGTTTCAGCTCAGATCTCGGGATAATCATTCTGCATCACTGAGGAGAATTTTCTGTGCTCCACAGCAAGAAAAGTTATTTTACCCCAGTGGCAAAATAAGAGAAGTGCTTACCAGCTGAAGAGCAGGACAGGCAATGAGCAAGAGAAGGCTTCTGCTGTAGTCTAGCAAGAAAGGGATTCTTTTACATCCCTTTAAATGCTTTTTGCTACAGCAAAGAGGCCCTGTATCATGAACGAACCAGTGGCTGAAGACTTTGGGACTTGGCCTGCTTTGTAGCTCATGGGGCATCTCTGTCAGATGTGGGTGAAGGCTGAAGCTTGGGCCCGTGTCCGTGCTGCACAGGTAGGAGAGGCAGCTGGAGTTTGTCTCCAGTTCTAGATGGCAGGAGCCTCAGGGAACATTCTCTTTCTCTTGATGTGAAGCTTTAGTTCCTTCTGTAAATGGCAAATCTGGTGGCACATCTGGAAAGATTCCATACACTATGGTTTAAGGCAGCAAGCACTGACTATGTACTGGCTGGTGTGCTCTGCACACTAGTTACTGAGGCAGTGAAAATACAGTTGAGATTGAGGGCAGGAGGGTTAACGGTCAGTGACCATGATCCACATCAGAAAATGAAGCCCCTTGCTGGTGTTCATGGCTACTGGTATTTTAGTTGCAAGCAGGAGATTGCACTTGTAGATTTTGTCTGTTATCATGTCAGTCTGCTAGTTCCATTCCTGCTTCTGCAGCCTGAAATTTTTAAAAAGGGCTCCCTTGCTGGTTCCAGGGAATGAAACATGGAAGCGCCATCCCAGCACCGTTGCTGTGTAAGGGTAGGTGGAAATCACTGCCAAAGCTCCATGTAGCCTTCAGAAAGTGCAGCTCAACGTTTTTTTCTGTACTTGGCCATTTGAGTCTGAAAATATTTTATTCGGTTCCCTGAGTTCTGGAATTGCGACGTGTGAACACCGTAAAGGGCGGCGGGCAGTGCCGCGCTGTGCGAGGCAGCAGCACGTGAGCCTGCCGGCGGTCCCCCCCGCTGCGCCGTGCCAGGGATGGGTTGACACGGCCAAACCGGGAGGAGGAGCCGGGTGCCCGGGCAGGTGCCCGTGTCCGGGCTCACGTGCGGTGCCGGCTGTTAAACGGGGGCTGGGAAACCAAGTCATCCCCCAGGGATGTACAGGGATACGTTTGGCAGCGTTTTAGTTGTGCAGCAAGTGCTGATTCAGATAATACCTAGATGTAGAAAAGGGCTTAACAGATCTATGGGTTGAAATAATCTTACTTGTACAAATACGCCTTCAGTGGTGTGACAGGTATCCTGAGTGAGTACTTCAGTAGTGTATGTGCATTAGCTTCAGCCTGTCCTTTGTGAGGCAATTCAGTAAAATGGAAACACATCTGCAGAGCTAATGTGAAGGTACAGCTACCACTAGGCTCTGCGGGGCTCTGCTAGAGCAACGGGGGAGAAATTCAGAAAGTACAACTTTGTTTAATGTAGAAGAGGAGATGGGAAAATGTTGGGAAGCACTAAGTGGTATTTGCACAAAAGCTTTATCCTCTGAGGCTCCTATTCTTTTTTTGAAAATGGACTTGAAGGGTTTTTTTCTTTCTCTCTCTTTTTTTTTTTTTTTCCTTTTCTTCCTCCATTTTCCTCCATTTACGAATGCATCTATTGTCTCCTGTGTGTTTAGAGCACCAGTGACCTTAGCGTTTGGGTGCAAGGCCTGGCAGCAACCAGATGTGACTACTGTACCGTTTGCTTTCCTACGTGGTGGGTGTTATTTTACAGATTTGGAGGAATATAGAATATAGTATACATTATTATATAGGTTATATTTAATAAGAGTAGCTAGTTTATTAGCTTCAATTTTTCCTTCCCTCTCTCTTGCCTGGTGAAGGTAGTGTATTCTTCATGCTGCCTTATGAAGCAATTCCAGCATTTCTCCTGAGTAGTTGCATTTTTGAATGCCTGCTCATATTCTCCCCTTGTGTTTCTGTTACTATCTGCTATTTTTCAAGGATTCAAGGCAACGCTGCAGTAAAAACAGTCAGCAGATTTTGGACTCCCCTGTCTTGTTGCGCTCAGCCTCTCTCCTGTGGTTTTTTTTTTTTTTTTTCTCTTGCCAAATAGTGCTTTGCTTTACAAGTTGTTGCAGGGATTTTAGTGAAAGTAAATTATAAAATAGGTTATGTTTTGATATGATGCAGATACTGTGATCTGGCAGATACTGTTTTACTATGATTCTTAAAGTACAGAGATGTCCAGTACTGAAATATTTTCTATATGTCTTGGAATTGGAAACTCTCTGCTTGTTCAAACTGCATCTGACCCAGGGGAAGTTCAGTGCAACCAAAATGCAGGGTCATTACTAAGAAGCACCTAAGACAAATGCCCCTGTCCTTGAAGTGTGGCCATATGCTGGTGCTTTGGATGATTGCACTGAATCTGTTTTCTTTTTCTAAGATATAACATCTTTTCCATTTCTTTCTTTGAACCATCATTCTGCCTTTTATCCACCCAGAGTTTTGTGTTAGTGAGAGTAGAGGAATTGGTAAGAACTAGAATAACAGTCTATACGGTAAGTTACTTGTATTCTGTAAGAAAGCAGCAATATAGCAAAGGTACTTTTCTATAGGTCATGGTGATAAGCCATGAAGGTGCAAGTTCTAGCAACTGCTGGCCAGTTGTCAAGGCAGTGAGTGATGCGGAGTGCCATCAGTTCAAGCCGTCGCGCTAGGGATCAGCAGATCCAACTGCAGAGGTTTCCGCTGGTCTGAGGTCGTTTGATGCGGAGGTGGATTGCGCCGAGGTCCAGCGGCTGCGCTCAGGATCCCTCGTCCGTTCAGCGAGCTCCTGCCCAGCGCTCGGCTGCTCCGGCAGCTCCGCGGCCGCCTCCGGAGAGCAGGCGCTGCGGGCAGGCTCCTCGCTCCCGCCCCTTTGCCTCCCACTGTTTTGCCCTTGGCCTTGTGGTAGATATTTCTTTCTTCAAACTACTCAAAACCAGATAAAAAAATGAATGCAAGGAGCAGCAGGTGGTGCTTTCTGTAGTTTCCAGATACATACTTATGTGCCTGAGTGAATATTCTCTCTCATTCCTGAGCATTACAGGCTAAAAACGCAGTGAAGAAAATGTATGGTCAAATAAAGCCATCAGTGTTGCCTAAAGCCTACTGAGTCTTTCTCTTTATCCAAGACTGTCACTGTACCATTAACTTCAAATGACTGGTGACTGCTAAAATACCCATAATCTTTGCAGGCTGGGGCCACAGTGTGGTTTCCCGACTTCTCCGCATAATCCCGCATCTCTGCAGTACATAAAAAGCCTCTGTGAAAGCTCACAAAGGGCTAGTGCCTCAGCTGAGGCCCATTGACTTCGCTGGAGCTCTGCCAGCCTCCACCAGCCGAGAACCTTTTTTCTTCTACTTTCTAAAGATACTATTGGGAAAACACTTTTGAAATCCTATGAACAAAGTCCAGTCGATGAAAAGTGAGAAGCAAATAGCATGTGCAGCAAAGGAATGAATGAAATCAAATTCAGAGGTGAATGAGGGGTGCTGCTTGCTGCATTTTTCTATCTGATAATACTGACCTGGCAAAACAGGAGCATCTCACACAAGCGCATCCAGTTTTATCAGACTTCTGTGGGAAATTATTGGAGCTTTTTATATCAAAGTTAGAACGTAGTATTTTTCTTTGAATATTATGTAATGAAGGTTGAAGTGTCCTTCTGGAATCAAAGAGGTTTCATCTTCCCAAAACAAAATATTTCTGAAATCTCATTTTTCTGTAAATTAGGGCATTGTAACTTTTTACTCAGCTCTGGCATAAAAATAAATGTTCATATTCCTCCTGGAGAAGTGTTTTCACCCAACTTGAGTAAGAAGTCTGTCACCTTGGAGAACCGTGAGTGAAATAGAAGGCACTGGGGTGCTTTTTTGGGCAAAGGCGGTGTGCATTACTACTGAAATCCTGGCTCTCATTCTATAACAGAAAATAATATAATATTAAGTGTTAACTCGACATTACTAGCTCGAGTAATGCCTCATTTTCTGCTGTCCACATTTAAATACCGCAAGTTTCACAAGCTTCACAAGCTCACAGTTAGGCTGCAGAATACAGATACTGCTGGACTGCAGAACAGAGCAGTGGTGTAAACGTGTCCGACTTCCTGTTAACAAATTTCTAGGAAACTTGCAGGACTGCAGCAGGGAACAGAGTCACAGGCAGGGCTGTGACCAAGTCTGACGAGTTGCACCAAGCCTCAAGTTCCATCTAAGCAACCTCTCCTGTGAAAATTGGTGGGAATTGCTATTTAGAGCAGTCAATATTTGTCTTTTTGGTATTTTTATGCTTTTCTCCCCCAGATTATTTTCCTGTCAGTAAACAGTTGTGGGAGGAGATAATACATCACCCCTGCAAAGCTATTGATGCTAGAAATCTGATCCGGCCTCTGCGACAGGCTCTGCTGGCAAGGCAGGTATATTTAGAGATTCTATATTAGGCAGGGCATTTTTTTTCTTTTTTCTTTTTTTTCCTCTTTTTGCTTTGAATAATGTAAACCATTTATCTTTTTCTCTGCCCCTGAAGAGAACATTTTCTGTAACTTAAAAAAAGCCAGTAAAAATACTTATCTGAGAAGCACACTGCACCTTGAAGGTCCGTAATAATTCTCCTTGTAGCAGTGCTCCTTTAGAGTGGTTCCACTGGGAGATTTCCCCAAAAACTGGAGGAATGGGCTCTCCCTTAAAAATAAAGATAAGCCTGAAGTGCAGCTTTCATGGCCTTGGTTTTGAGAGCCTCCTTTCACCCGGTTCCGGGATTTATTCCTAGCTTTCATATTGATAAGAAGCCTCTCTCAGTGTAAATGAAACACATTTGTGTTCATGGACCATCTCACAATTCTCAGCTCTCAAGGATATTTGCATCTGGAATCACACAATCCCAGAAGGGACCTCTAGAGATCATCTAGCCCAACCCCCGTGCTCAAGCAGGGACACCCAGGCTGAAGTGAAGTGGATTTTATTCTAATTCCTCTCATTTTATTTCATACACCTCTTTCAGTTGCAAGGAGTAAAATACAGAGGATTGCTATGGAAGAAAGGGGCTTGATATTTCCTTTCTGCTTCTTACCTCTGGCATGGTGGGAAGATGGAATTAATCTTTAGCCACTTGGCTTCCTTGCAAGCAGTGAAGAGTCACAAAAGCAGCGTTTGCACTTGAGAGCTGTGTCCAGAAAAAGCAAGTGGGATATCAAACTCCTTCACTTAGTGAAATTATCCTGGTTAGTTTTGGACCTGTTTAATAGGTTGCAACTAAATGTCTTTTTCTTGGTCTGGACAGGGCACGGAATTGAAAAAGCTACAGCCAAATCTGCATGACTTGACAACGTGTAATGTCAGAGTATCCCGAAATTATGCAAAGGAAATCAAGCCTTACAGGTTTTTTTGATTAACACCCTTATACCTAACCTTAGTGCTCATCATAAGTAGGGGAGGCACTTTATGCATAGGCAACTTTATATGTATATAAATGCAATGAGTATGCAAGAGGCAGAAATCCAAGATACCTTTTTCTGTTTGTATTCTCCATAAGGTAGCCCTTCTCCCAGATTTAAATTTAGAAGGATGATTCATAGTTTCCAAAAGTTAAATGTAGGCCATGAAATCAATCCTTATTCTAATTTTCAAAACATTGGAGGAATACACAAGAGCTGAAACTTTGCCTTGCTGCCTCTTCCCAAGCCCTAACTATTGAGATACCAGATTAAAAAACAGCTAGATGACCCCCATTTGTCCCCAAAGGCTGCATATAGTCCAGTGATGACCACTCTGAATTAGTTAATTCCTTAAGGATTATGCAAAAATCAAATTTGGGAGTCCTTTGCTTCTTACCCCGACAGGCATCCTAATCCAGATTTAGCCGCTTCTACCAAAACAACGAAAGAAGTTACTATGTGTATTAATGCAAAAGCGTTTTTTGGAATATGTGGGGGAACGTGAGCCATTTAAAATGCGCTGGTGAACTGTAATCCAATGAGATTTTTTATAATTCAATATTGAAATTCCTTTTTTTGTTGTTCTTATTCCTTGAATCTGTTGTTCCTGCTTGCAAACCCAATACCTTTGGGTATTGGTAGCCTTTGATTATTACTGATGTTTCTAATTATTTTTATCTGAGTAGTTTAGTGGGTTTTACCTTAGGTTCTTGCACTCTCTAGTCTTTGCTATTTCTTTATTTGATTTTTGCAGCTGTTTTGTAATTTAGTATCTGTGAGTTACCTTTGTCATTTAATCGGTATATAAAACTGGTTGGGATTTTTGCTTTGGCTTCCTGCATGTTTTAAAACTCATACTTGCACACTTTTTAAAAGTGAATGCATATTATATCAAGAGACTTACCTGATTCCCTTTTGTTGGGAGATGATTTTTCTGTCTCTTTTGCCCTCGTTTCTTCTTGAAGCTCAGGTTTTGCTACTGAATTTTGCAGTAAAATCTGGGTGTTCTTTTGCTTGTTTGTGTGTTTGTTTCTATCCAGTAAGGCTCCTGCTATGCTTTCTTCATTCTCTGCATGGAAATGCCCTTTTTCTGATTGCTTTTGTGACTAAGGAAAAGCCCCTACCAGAGCAGCTCTAATGTCAGCATGCAGATTTCTACTAATCTCGCTAGTGTTGACTATTGTGTGCTTCAAAAGTGAAGCTGAGGTGCCTCTTTTGACACTGTCAGTGCAGATGTTTTTTGCCACTTAGCTCAGAGTCGGAAGTTGTTGTCACCAAGGGCTTTCCGGCGGCTGCAGCTTCGTGGCGGTGCATTGCCGTGGAGCGCGGAGACAGGAGGGCAGACGTGGCCATTGCTGCAAAGTGGCGTCTGCACCTGCTGGCGAAGCCTTGGGCAGTTATCTGGGGTCTGTGGGTTGTACTGCAGCTTCCAGTGTTTGTCCGGGCTCTCTGACAACATTATCCAAGGAGCAGAAAAGTCCGAGTTCCTGTGTCTGCAGGCCAGTCTATTCTGTGGCTTTTGTCATGCCTGTTAAGTGTAAAACATGGTGCTTGTTTAGCTTGCTTTACTCCTGGCAACTTCAGTGCACGTTAAATTGTTTGACTTTGGATGAAGCCAGGGATTTTCTCTTCACTGCTCATCAGGAAGAACCTATTCTTTTTGATCCTTTGGAGGCTGTGTGTTGTATGTCAAAACTTACCCAGCAGTCTGGTCCTACCAGTCAACCTGACATGAACTGGTTTAAAAACAAGGGATTATTAGTAATTACTTTGCTGATTTAAGACATTTCCATAGCAGTTCATGGGGCAGCTCTCGCTAGAAAGAAATGTGTCTTTATAAGCAAGCAAATAAGTTTGCTGCTCAAGAGAGCTGAATTAACAGTAATTGCAGTGTTGGTTCTGTTTATGAAAAAGAATAGAATTTTTAAAAAGGGACGTTTTTGTCTGTCTTTATTTTTAAACAGACTGCTTGACTTCTGGCTGACAGAAAAAAAAAGATGCAATTTCAGTGTGAAAGAACTGATTTCACTGAGGAGCAGGGAGATGTCCTTGCTGGAGGAGCGCGGGGCGGAGTGCAGGAGGCCGGCGCAGGGCACGATCCCAGGCGGCGGGGTCGGGGCGCCCGTGTCAGCAGCAGATGTGACAACTGCATCTGACGGACGGGTCACTCGCCACGGTCCTCAAGGAAGGCTTTGCTGTTTTGGAAGTCGTGGGGTGCTTGGGAATCGCTTAGCAGCCCCTGCTTGCTAGGCTGCCTGGGGATTATGCTAAGCTGCAGACACGCTTTGGTTGAAATAGGTCAGCGTGAGCGGAGAGCTGCCAAAGTCGTCAGATGAGCTGAACCACCTCACACTCATTTGTATTCTGGCCTTGCTGCTGACCCCCGGCTTCTCGATAGCTGAGGAGGGGGCCAGCCCATGCTAGAAGGGAGGCCCTGGCTTTGCTGAGCCTGGTGTGTTGACCTGGAGCAGCTCTCGTGCCGCACGTGTGCAGCGGTGTCGGGTGCTGCACGTAGAGGTGCTGCCCGCTGGCATCCAGCTCTGTTAGCAATGAGGTTATTTAGGCCAGAGCTGAATGTCCTCCTCATGTCAGACGTGTGGGACGTCCCAGTCCATGTCCCTGGAAGGCGTATGCCGTGGGTTTCCATTGCTCCGGTTGTTCCCGTGCCCAAGTCCTGAGCAGCGCAGAGCAAGCCAGCCCGCGGGGCCGTGCTCCCCTCAGCTGCCAGATGGGCCTGGGTGCTAGGAGGGGCTGAGAGCTAATGATCGAACAAGAAGCACAACTGCAGCCCTAGTCACTTAGCTGCATTTTTTAACCATCAAGATATCTAAAGAGGAAATACTTACGCCCTCCAAGTAGATTTAGTAATATTTTTATGACTTTTTATTTCAAAACATATTTAATGCAGTCATAAAAGTTGCTGAGAGTTCCTGACATATGAAGTAAGTATTATTGAATATGCCAACTAGATGAGTTCTGCCAGAGCAAATGTGAACGTTCAAGCAACTTTGCAGGGACAGGAGGCATCTTTTGCTTTCTCTTCAGGATCAGGATTTCACCTTCATCATTCATACTGACCCTAGGTGGTTGGCTTTGGATGTCTCTCACTATATTTCCTGTGATTTACTATTTTTCTTCTTTTGCATGCTCGTCTCCTTACCACTGTGTGTGGTTACTGCTGCACTAATTAGCATGGCTTGAAAGAGCAGTTACACAAGGAAGTTTCAGCATCACTGCAAGACGTGAGAGTTTTTACTTCACCAAGAGAATAATAGATCCTGTTTCTTTCTGCTGCACAACGAGAGCGTGAAGGTTTAGAGCCCCTTCTGTTTGCTGTGGTTTCTTGGCTTAGGACATCATTTTCTAAGCAGGGCGAGATACAGATACAGTGAGTGCTGGCAGAGACCTGAAGAAGCCCCACACTTGGAAGCACCTCCAAGTACTGTTTCCTTAGTGCTGGGCCTGTCTTGCTCTGCGGTGCTGACCTGGCAGTCTCGTGTGTGTTGGTTTTCCAGCGGCCGTAAAGCTTGAGTCTGTTCAGACCTGTAAGAGTTGACAGGAGACAGCAGACCAATACCCAGGAAAGGGAGCTCTGAGTCACTTCTTCAATGAACAAGAAGTGTTCTACAGTAGTCAAGAAGTGAAATCCTTCATTCATTGTTAAATCCAGCTGTGCTATATAAAGGAAGGGTGTGCTGACAGCTGACCATTAAAACAAATGTTCATTTTTCGTGACAGTCACGGATTGATGCCCCATGAATTCATCCAGTAATCCAGATCTAGCAGCACACAAGCATGAATTGTTCTATTGACGCTACTAGGAGCAGTTTTACAAATGCACTTAAACTGCCTCAGATAGCTGTTTAATTGCCTAATTTTTTGGAAATTACAGGCAGAGATTCAGGCATCAATCTATGGTATTTGGGAAGAAGGACTTATTCAGTAATATCGTGAGTAGTGTGAATTTGAGCATTATGCAATTGCTAAGTCAACAAAATTCCAAAGCATTGACATCCTCGGGCATGAAGGAGAGGGAGCCTGGGGAAGGGGCTCGTGCGGCAGCGGCGAGGGGCGGCAGGTGAAGGGCCCCGGCCTGCCCGAGGCCGCGCGGCTCCGCACCCGGGGCTGCCCTGGGCACGAGGCTCCTGCCTCGGCTCAACGCAGGCACAGGCTGCCGCCTCCTCCCAGGGGCAGCGTTTCTGGAAGCTCAGGCCAGTTGGGATTCATTTCCCTGGTATTTAAGAGGGTTTTACAAAGCAATTATTCTGGTGACTTGTGTCGTAGTGATTTCCAATAATTCACAGTTCATTATACACGAAAATCAAGTGCTTGACTTCAGGCAATTAATTAGGGTGAAAACAAACTTTCACCCTTTCAGAAGGTTTAGTTTTCCCTTCTCCTCCTGCCCGGTGCCTCCTGTACATTCACACCAGCGTTTGGATGGACTTGCTGAGTTGAACAGCTTGATGCAGACTCGGGAATGGGCCTCCTCTGAACCCGGCGCGGAGACTTGGAGGTCATGTTGGGAATGCTTTCCTCAATGCTCAGACCAAAATGTTTTCGTTTTCGAGGGCATCCTCTAGAACAGTGCTCCCTTGGAGGAGTCTCTGGTTATTTGTGCTTGAAGCAAAAGTTAGTTATAAGTCTATTGACCCTTTAAGGCACCAATATTCAGCTATTTGCTTGTGGGCCTTTACTTGATAAATTACTAATTTAGGGTGAAATCATACTCTTTAGTTGCTCCCTGTTCATAAATCACAATCTGATACTTTTTCTCCAGGGGAAAATTGCTGTTCGCGGTATGCTCTGCCACCAGAACAGATGACAATATTAGTTTATCAGGAGAAACCTATATTTTAAAAACAAATCCTGACGCAATAAATTCCCAGCTGTCTGTATTGCTGCTTGAATGTTTTTATTGCCAAACTGTCTTTGTGATCTTGAATGCAGAAGCTTTTGTAGAGAAAGCAGAGAAATCGAAAATGGAATGTGTGATCAAATGGACAAAAAAAGAAGAAATATTTCAATTTGATGATGGTTTGACAGCCCATACAGGTATTATAGCAGATTATTTATGATGATGAGAAATCAAACACCACTTTCAGTTATGCAGCATTTAATCAAGAATAAGATTTTACTGCAGCTGGAGTCAGCACTTTGAAGAATCTATTAAGCTGTTCAGACTTTGAATTGCTACCATAAGATTTGAGGCTAGATACAGGAGTTTAAGCCCCTCACTCTCACAGAGCTTCAACTTTATATATTGATATTTTGCCTTGCTACCCTTCCCGGATACAAAGCATCCTGAACTAGTGTGTGTTCCCTCTGTGTATGATGTTTACGCTACATGAGCACGTTTGTAAATTTGCATGTGTGTGTCTCATTAACTTCCCTTCTTGAGAAGTAAGAGAGGAAGCGCGTTTTTCTTGCTTTGAAGTAAATAGAGGCTAGGACCTGGGCTGAGCTGTCCTTGACGCTGCGGTGCGGCAGTGGCAGGACAGGTGTAACACTTCGTGTATTTCTTCTCCCAGTTCTTTGCTGGTGCTCCCGTGCGACCCAGCTTGGAAAGGTGTAGTCCTGGTACAGAGAGGTTTCGAAACATTAACAAGTGAATGATCAAGGTAGATGTATTTCCACAGTTGTCAGGATGCAGCAGAAATCCAGGAAAATCAAACGGCAATTTCTGACTTAGTCTTAATGAATTTAAGATAATTCACCTATTTGTGAGAGTTAACTTCTGAGAGGTTCTTCTGAAGGGCCCTGTTGTGGTAAGAGCAGTAAGAAATGGCTAACTCCTGAAACTCAGCTGTGGTAAG
The DNA here is from genome assembly GCF_059628265.1 of Tinamus guttatus. Lineage (NCBI taxonomy): Eukaryota > Metazoa > Chordata > Aves > Tinamiformes > Tinamidae > Tinamus > Tinamus guttatus. The sequence continues at coordinate 2,813,134 of NW_028289208.1, read as the reverse complement.
TGCAGACTGCCTTCCAAAACTAGTTTGCAATGCTGTTAGCGTGCACTGGGTTTGATTTTCTGTCTGATTGTCTGTTTAAAGTGTCCCTCAGAATAAGAAATAAAGTGCATAGCTTTAGGGCTTGTGACTTTATTTAGCAGCTAGAACCCTCTTCAGTTTTCATGTAGGCAGGGGTTTGACTTCCACTAGAAGAAAAAATAGGCAAGCAAAAGCAAAAGACTATTCTTTGTGCAGTATCTTCTTCAGCTTTACTTCCAAAAAAATCATTTTAGCTCCTCAGAAACAAGGTTAATGCACCCAGGCAGCTTGCTGCAGTTGCTGTTCTTTCCACTCATGATGTAACTCGTAAAAATGTCGTGCACCATTTATGCAGAGTCTGTTGTACTTGACATAAAAAAAGTAGAAGGAAGTTGTTTCATGGAGACTGTGGCGTGTTTCTTTGGGAGTCATGAAACTTAATTTTCCCTGAACGTAATTAATGTCTTCCCCATTATGAACTCGGGGACGTCTTTGTAGCCTGAAATGGCAGCAGACTAATGATCAGAAGAGACGCAGGGCTGAGAGAGTCATATTCATGTAGCAAATGAACTTGTGACATTGGGCAGGGGCGCTGACCTCGGGCTGTCCGGCTGGGCTCTGACACCTGCGCAGACAAAGGGGCAGCTTTCGCTGGCTTGCGGGGATCAGTAAGTCATGCCACGTTCTGGCTGTGGACGAGGGGCCAAGAGCATCCCCGCTGCGATCCCATTCGTGTCGCTGTAGGAGTGGAACAACCAAATTCCCCTCTTGCCTGTTCCCTAAGGCGCCGTTATCGAGCAGAGGTCAGCGAAGCCTGCCCCGTGCTTCTCGCTTTCCAGGCGCCGCTCTTCCCTGCGCTGCTGTAGGTGAGGCAGGCCAGGCTGCTGACGGAGTCATCCCGCCCCAGCGTTCCTGGGAGCGAGGGGCGAGCAAGACGGTGTTACCCCCTGGGAGACGCCCCCAGTCTGCAGAGCTGCAGCCTGAATGCATTTTCCAGTAAAACGTGAAATCAAAGCGTTTTACTGCGCTGACTGACCAAGCCAGCACTGCCTTTGTTCTCTGAAGGAGACCAACCTGTGACTGATGGTGCCCTGAGGCAGCGGCCTGAGGCGGCCTGTGCGCGACACCCTTCCCTGCGAGTCCGCAGCCCATTAGTGCGCAGGGACAGCGTTGGAACCGGGGTGAGCTGTGAGGGATAAGCAAAGCCAGAGCAGTGTTTCACGTGTTATAGCCATGCTTCTTTCTTAGGAATGTGTTTTCGAGTTGCTGCTGGCAAGGAACTTGTAAGGTGTCAGCTCAAAGGCTGCAGCATCTCTGCGCGCGCCGGATGCTGAGCGCTCGCTTTGCACTAAAGCCCAGGGCAGTGCAGCAGGCTTTAAATCTGACCAGCTTGACAAATTAGGATAAAGTCCTTCATTTACCAGTTATGTGCTCTTGTCCGGTGGTGATCAAATCCACAGGTGTTATCTTATTTGTATAGGTCAGCAGCTTTAATTGGTTTTCATGCATCTTGAATATTGAGGATGCAAAACATGGGCTGTCTTGCCAAGAATAGAAGCAGAGGCAAATTAAAGGGTGCTTATGTTGGGGTAATCATAAGATACTACCAGGTGATTTAAATAAATTAGATGTTCAAGTCACTCAGAAAACACTAAATTAATATGTCTAGAGAAATGTGCTGTATTTTCTATCACTCATTTTTTAAATTATATTTCCCCTGTTTTATTTATTGCTTTCTAGCTGTGGAAACGTTATGGCTACAGTACTACTTAGCTGCAGTAGGTATGAAAATTAGAATACAAACAGTGTGTTTGACTCTCAGCAGGGGACCGAGTTTAAAAATGGTTCAGTGAGTGACTGCACAACTGTGTTGTTAAACGTGGAGCATACTGCAAATCAGGAGAGGTCTGAAAATCCTGTTCAGCCAAATGCATCAGAGCAGTCTCAGGCACATAGGGGTACCAGGAAAGACAGCCCTTGCTGTCTTGTGGGCTGCCTCTGTGGCTAATGGAGGCCACTGGACTTTTTGCTGAATATTTTTAATAAAATACATTATTTCAAGCATATCAAAGACTTCCTCTCTCTGCATGGTGGTATTATCAGAAATTATTGCATATAAAGAAACCATGGGAAATACCACCTAAATGTTCAAGGGCCTTTTCTTCCATTTGCTGCCACTGATATGTTCGTTGAGCAAATTTAGAGCAAAATCTTGTGAACTGCAGCCAATTAGAACTGGCACAAGGACAAGCCCAAGTTACCACCTCAGAGTATGAACCAAGGCCCCGAGCCCAGGTGTATGGTGTCCTCGCAGAGCGCTCCTCGGCTCACGTGCAGGCTCCCACGTTGCCTGCCCTGCACTACTGTTGTTAACTTGCGTGGAGCCCCTCAGCCCTGGAGGGCGTCTGCTACTTCAGCCTAGCGAAACAGGAGGTTCAGCCAAGAGTACAGAAATGTATTGAACCTGCTGGTGCAGCTTTAGTAACTCTGGTTTGTTATGGAGACAGAGCCTTGGCAGGGGTTTGGAAACAAGTCAGAAAGGAAAGCATAAGCCCTGGTTTGCAGACGTCCATCCTAGGCCAGCAGCCAGAGCACGTTTTCCTTGGGCAACCACCGACGGGAGGGCGATGTCTGATGTGCTCAGGGGACAGTGGTATCACAGCGCTAAAACGGGCACAGATGTCCTAAAGATGAGAGTGTGCAAATCATTCTTAGCTGGAGCCAGTAAAATCTCTGTGATGGAATAGCTGTATTTAGTTTTCTTCCTACATCTCCATGTCTTTTCTTTGTTTCTTGCAATTTTTAAATCTGTGAAATCTTTTTTATTAACATCAATGTTGTCGCTAGCCTGATGCATCCATTAAAGCAAAGCTTGCTTGCTGGCTGAGCCATAGCAAGAGTCTTAATTTTTACTGTTTATGCATGATATCAGCTGCAGGGTTGTGTGAGTATTAAGGTCCAACTCTACAGTCTGGATTAACTGCCTGCCTTTGCTGATTCACTGTGTATGTACATATGTTCTGCTGGGTAGCATGCCACTAGTGAAGTTGGCCCACTGTTTGTATGTTTAATAATTTGGCTAACAATAAGATACATAGTCAAACAGTAGTGGTTTGAGTTCTTCAAAAAGACTTATTTAATGATGCTTCACTTGCATCTCTTTAATTCGAGTATTGTGTTTCCAGATTGCATGATGGATGTTTGGGGAAACACTGACCTGGCTCCAGTTGAAGGGTATCTCGAGATTTTCTCCCCCCACCCTCCCCCTTATATCCTCCCAATATATCTTTTTCTCCAGTGTATCACTATGAAATATGTATGAATGTTTCTAATCGTGATTTCTGGCCATCTGTGCAGTCTAGTGGGAATTTCATAGGCTATTTCTATTAAAATTTTCATTTCTTTTCTGGACAACAAAGCTGTAGAGGAGATACTACAGGAATGCCCTTGTGGTTCTAAAGCACTGAAAAGAAAAGCATGTGGAGAGCAATGCAACAAAACAAAAGGTGTAAGTGCTGATGGGTGGTCCATAAATAGTGGATAAAGCTGAGGATACCTTTCTGTAATCTAAGGGAGCTGATGTGTGCCTAATCTTAAAATGAGCTTAACCACTGAAAGTGAAAATATAAGTTATCATGAAAAATATTTTTAGGGTGAGATCTGGTTTGTGGGAAGAGCTCTCAGGAGGAGAAGATCCATAGCACAGTTCTGTGTAAGATGAGGTGAGGCCGGGGTACGCAGAGCAGTGCTAGGTAGTGGAAAGCAGCCTCGGGTCTTTTCCGTGTCTCGTTATCACGGTTCCGTGACTATTCTCCAAAGTCAGGTCACTCTAATCATTAGTTGCAGATCACAAAAGATGAGCATTTCCTAGCCTATTTGCATTTTGCTTGCGGTCTGTGCTCAAGTTTTAGCAATTGTGGATGCAAACTAAGACGTGTAGATGGAAGAACTGAGCTAATTCTGTATAGCAGTGAAGACCCAAGGCCAGAGATTGTCCAGGGCGCCTGCGGCTCTGACAAACACAAATTCTAGTTCTCCTATAAATGTATAGCAGATATATAATTTTGAAGCAATAGCTCTAATCTTCTAAGTTTACAGCTTTTAAAATTTCTGATTACAAGTTGTCCTTCTAGCATTTCTGCTGCTTAGCAAGATTAAGCAAAGTGTTCCTGTAGACACTGAGTGCTTATACTGGTTGCTTTATGAATAATGATAAAACTAATAGCTCTGCTGCTAATCTAACCCCATCTGATGAAAAAGTGGAAATTTCTAAAGGGAACAGACTGGAATTTGCAGCTAGAAATTTCTAAGATCTTGAAGACTAATTTAGTATTGCATGTGGTCAAGTCCTTTTTCAAGAAACATTTTTCTTCTCAAGGTAGAATTTAGGCATTTCTGTGGTATTTGTGCAACGTTTTGTCTTCTAGGAGATACTGACAGTGCAAAATTTTCCTTTTTGTGCTCTTTATCCAGTCCCAGGCTAGGGGTAGATTTGATCATTTAATAGTAGATAGGGTGGTACATATATTACTCAACAGCAGTTTGGTTCCCATTTCTTATAATTGTTCTAAACACAAAAAATATTTTTTGTACCCATTTTCTACTGTAGTTTATTTTTAATTTCATCCTTACTGTTTCTTGCTGTGAGAACAAAAAGTTGTTTTTCTGGTCTAGCCTAAACTATCTTTCATTTCAGTTTAGTGCTGCTAGCACAACCACAAAGGTTCACAAAGTTTGCAATGAGTCCCCTGTATGTGCAGTGAAGGGCAGCTTATATCAATCAGGAATATCCAGGGGAGCTTTGGGTGTGTTTTGAAAGGATATCAAAGTTGTGGTTTTGCTGTTGATCTTTGAGGTCTGTAATAATGCCCTGAATACGAAGAAAGCCTCTTTTTGCTTGACTTGTGGTGATATGGTCGTGTGCCAGAGCAGGAAGGTACCACAGAAAGAGTATTAAACTGCAGCACTGCGTGGAGATGGGCTGCAGCTTGTGGCATCTGACCACGCGTCTCTCCAAAGCTCCAGCAGGCCAGACCCAAGGTTCTGGTCAAGTCCCCTGGACGAAGGAAGGCTGTGGATGCTCAGATGCTACATGTCACCCAAGGGCGTGTTTTGGTGCTCAATCACCATGTTTTGGTGATTCTCCATCTCCATGGATGAGGTCGAGGTTACGCAGCCAGGAGAGTCTTGGAAGAGTCGTGGGTGCTCAGAGCAAGAGTGCAGGTGGCTCCTGATGGCCTGTTGCAAATTGTTCACCCACTTCCTCCTTTTTAAATACTGATGTGCCAGCCTTTATTTGCTTCTTTGAATAATAATTTGTGAAATACCATAGGTGATGTATCCTGCTGCTGTACAGAATCTTGCTGTCCTATCTGTAGCCGTCCCAACAGTTCCGTCTGCCAAAGCCTTTATTTCCTTTCCTTGTTTTGCAACAGGAGCTGGTTATGGCTCCATTTGAACCACTCTCGATCTCCCCAGGACTGCCAGAGCCCCCCTGCCAAGATCTGCGCGCCGCAGAGGGAGCACCACAGCTTGCCCAAGCAGAGCCAGGAGGCCTGGCAGCCACCAGACCGCGTTGTGCAGCACATCTCCCATTGCAGAGCCAGGTGATGATATGTGCTAAGTTGCTGCCACAAAGTGAAAGGATGCTTTGGAAAATCAGACTCTGTGGAAGTGGGTACCATTACTGCCTTTGGATTACAAGAGCTCACACTCCTCTCTGAGAGCTAGCAATGAGAAATAGCGTGGTATCTTGAAGGATGATCTAAGCTTTAAAAACTAATACAAAACTCATGCAGGGTCCATTTTTTAGAACTACTTGAAACATCATGTATCAAAGTAACTGGAAGCTAAGCTGAGAAGAAAACCTTTTGTTTTTGCTAAGCAAATTCTTTGCAGCCTAACTGGGAGAAGTTCACAGGGACATTTTTCAGTCTGAAAGCATTGCCTAATTTTGTCATGTTTTCTGAATGTGCTGTCAGGATGACAAATGTCAGCAACAAGGCAGCTACAAAAATTCAGAAACATGGGAATAGTTTAGTGTGGGTTTTTTTTTTTTAATGGGAGAAGAAGCCAAACTTTTACTGCTTCTCAGATTTGTCTTGGCTTTTGTGTGGTTTGAATTAGGACTAGCAGTTGGATGCCAAGGCAAGGCTGAAGTCAGACCAGGTAGTATCTGTTCTGACTCTGCTGAAGGAAGTTTCATTTCAGTGGATCCAGTATGACTATCCAATTGGTCTGTGCACATTGAATATGTTGTTAAGCGTCCGGGGACAGTGAATACTTGGTCTGATGTTTGTGCCATGTTTTGGTGTTTGCTCTTGGTCTTGGGTTGTTTGGTGATTTCTCTGGTTAAGAGCTTGGAAAAGTCACTCATGAATTTGAAGGAGTTTTCACGCTGGCGCTTGTTGAGGGGAAGGGCCAGTATTGGTCTGAGTGAGAAGTCCTCGCCAGTATTGAAACCTGCTGTGAATTGTAAAGTACTGCATGATGCGCTCAAAAGAAACTACTGAAGTTTTCTTCCTTTTCTGATGCTACTTCACAAGCTTAAGCATCTTACAGCCACCATACATATGTTCTTCTTGTTGACAAGCATGTTGGGGAAAAAAAAAAGAAAAAAAAGTGTATTTTACTGGTTTAATCTATTAATTTGTTTTGAGCTTACACCAACCTAGTTTACTTAGGCTATTTGGAACTGGAAGGCACGAAATGTAATTTTTCTAAAAAATACTTCAAGGATGTGGAGAGAGCCTCCTAAGTGCAAAATCAGGGAAATTGCTAGTTTTGCCCTCCTCCATCTGAATCTGTTGAGTGCAGCTTTCCTTAATCTACTTGCCTAACATGTGTCTTAACTCCAAGGCATAGAGGTGTTTCCTTGCATGGTATTGTTTGGCTGTACTTGACTTAATTGCTTTACCAGATGGGATGAGAAAACAGTGAAATCCCCAAGAAAATCAGTTATGCTGACAAGAGAGGGAAAAAGTGAGGAGAGATGTAAGGAATAGGGAAGATGGCTAAAAAAAAAAAAAAAAAAAAAAAAAAAAAACAGAAAAAAGAGGAACCCACGTGTAACAGCTGTGGGCACGAAGCCGAGCTCTGTGGGATCAGGCGTGCTGTGGACAAGTAACCATCCTGAGCAGCTGTTTGCAGCTGGAAGGGGCACGTTCCCTGTACTGGCTCCCAGCGCCGCGAGACGAGGAGCACACATGGATATGGGGAGCAGAGGCTCCTCCACGAAGGGCAGATCATAGCACGGGTGGAAATTTGGCCAATTTAACAGGGAATTTGAGCTAAGTGGGGCTGGACACAAGTTCGTTCTGTAACTGTCTCTAACACACAGCCAGAAGAGTGTTACCACTGAGTATGACCTGCTCCTGCTACAGTAGCTCTAGTGTCTTTGTCATGAAACTGCAAGAGAGTCATGTTACGAAGTTCAAGTATCCGATTTATATTAATTTTTTCAGATTTGTTTCCTCTAGTTTTCTGATTAAAACGTGTCGTCGCTGTGATAGAGGTGCACTGCTGGAGCTTCTGCCTTCCTATGAAGATACCGATAATGTCAGGAAAACAAATGGAAGGGAAAAGCTGTCTGATTGAAAGTAAATACTTTGAGCAGTTTCAGTGGTCCTTGGGGTGGGAGCTAATATAAAGTTGCTTAGTAAAACAGTAAACAAGCTAAATGTGCACAAAAAAGATAAAGTAGAATACCATCTGAAATGAAGGGCTCCCAGGAAATAAATCAAACAACCAAATAGGTGAAGAGCGGGGCAGAATCTCAATCAGCCGTGCTGCAGAAGGCACTTCCCTCGGGCACAGCCCGGCACTGAGGCTACTGGCACTGACTGTAAATATTTCATAGCTCTCTCAAAACCTGCTTAACCGTTGTGGCCAGGATGGCTTGATGACAGTCTTTTCACTGAAGGGTTCGAGAGAAAGTCGTCGTTGTCGTCATTAGCAGTATTGTATCAGCAGCTGCTACAGAGCTAGCACCCACTTTTGTGGACTTGTAAGTCTACAATAGATGGAGTTGGTGATCATTATTTTAAGGTTTTCAAAGCTCAACTTTTTTAAACTTTGAGACCTATTTATTTCCAGTAAGCACCTAAAGTTGCAAAAAAAAAAATGTGTCTAACGGGACTTTGACAGGAGGCAAGAAATCTGCAGCATAGTTTCCACAGAAATGGAGCCCTCCGAAGCCTGCTTGGGCATCTTGAGGAACAGGTGGAAATGCTTGAGCTCTGGCTCTCCAGTTTTTGTGTGTCTTGCAGGGTCTTGGAGTTTGGATTACCCCTGTGCATCATCTGTGTTGTACCAGGAGGTGTGCAGTGTGTCTTCAAGTACTTGATGCTAGATGCTGTTTTTCATATTTATTCCCTGGAATGCCCTCTCATTAATTGCCACGGCATTCTCACTCAGCTGGCTATGATGTGTTTGCAGGCAGGGTGATTTTTGCTGTGAGGAAATGCATCTTCCACAGCACAGTTTTACCTGGCTCCTGGCGATCCAGCAGCATGGAAAAAAACAAGTTCAAGTTTTAAATCAATGCCTGTTTTTTCTGTGTTTAAAATTCCACTACTTTCTCGTCACAGAGGCAACATGCACCTCTTCTGCAGCACACAAGCAACATATTTTATGTAAAATTGGAAAGGTTGTGTATTTGTTTCATGCTTTGTGCATTGCCTAAACCAGAGCACGCATTGCTTTTCTTTGCTGTCAGTAGACTTCACATATGTTTCAAATTGAAGCAAAAGCAAAAGTTGTCAGGCAGCTTGTCCAAAAGCGTTTCCTTTTCCTCTCCGCCTGGTTCCTGAGCAGCCCAAAGGGGAGAGCGCGGGTGCCGGCCCGCGCTGCTCTTGGGTCAGGTGGGCGTTTGGGCTTAGTGGCCCTTGGGGTGGGAGCTAATACAGAGTTGTAATAAGTGGTGCTTCGTGACCCCTGCACTCATGTGCTTCAGAAATGTCTCCTGAGACACAGAACTAAGCTGCTCTGAGGTCTGGCTGCACCGTTCTGCCTGGGTGAACCCAAAGCAGAGGCAGGAACGAGTCGTGACTCGGGGCTTCTCCGTCAGTCTCTGCCTCTGGCCTTTGGGGGCCTCGCAAGCCCAAGGACTGTGGCCAGAGCGTTCCCTGGCCAGTCCAGACCTGCTTCCCCTTTCTCCTCAAATGTCTAAAGAGTCAAAAACTTGCTGATTTAAGGGATAAAGCTTTACAAGTGACACCCTCGAAGTCCCTTCGGCACTTTTGTGGGAGGCCGAATAGGTGACGCAGTCGTGTTTTCTAGGTCGGCGTGTCTTTGTGTATAATATTGGGTAGGATGTAAATCTTCCTGGTTTGAACTGAGCTTGAAAACATTTTCATTACAAAAGGTCTTTTAGATGCAGAGATGATGAGGGGAATTCCTTACCTCATGCTGTCCGTCTTTCTAGCTGTTACGTTTCAAGCGGCGGCGAGGGCGCTGGCAGCCCGTCAGAACGTCAGGGTGTGCGGGGGGACGTGGACCACGCGGGTGGCTGTGCTCAGCGCGTCGTGCCTTCGACGGAGCAGGGCTGCTGCTGTTTCTTCTGTAATTAGCCCTAGATCGTGAAATGGAGTGTCCAGGGCCTTGAAAATCTATTCTGAGCATCTCTCTGTTTCATTAATATTGAGTACACAGACCTGACTATTGTACTTTATCTTTGGTTTTTTCATGTCCTGTTTATATTTGTTGGACTTCACTATCATTGTGCCATATAATCTTCTGTTTCTTTTTCTTTCTTTTTTTATTATTCTTCAAAACAAAATGAATTGGAAATATCTCTACTTACTGCAGGACAAATCTTGCTTCTGATATTGTACAGTTCCCAATTATGGTAATGGACTTTAATGGGCTGCAAGTATTCAAGATAAGAATTTGGTTCTGTGATTAAGGAGAAAATAATTTTGTCACAGAACAGCTAATTTGTAGAGGATATTGATCATCTTTATAAATTTTATCCTTTTGGGATTAATTAAGGTTTTGTGAACCAGCTCTGTGGTTTCCTAATCTATTCAGCCTTAAAAAATATTTAATAAGTACTGCCATCAAAAAGTTGAGAAGATATAGATTATTTGTGAAGCCTCAAGTCTTGAAATTTAGTATTTAGTTTTCAGACTTTTCATGTTTACTCATGGAAACTAGTTTTTTTGTTCTTTTTTTTTTTTTTTTTTTCCTCCTACGTAGTCAACCAGATCAGTCACATTTTGCCTGTTAAGCAGAATGAATACTTAATCAAAGATCACATACTGAGAGGAAAGATGCTCGGTCAGAGAGATCTGCCTGTGCCTGCTGTTGCTGCTGCCTGGAGCTCTGGGCAAGCTTCAGAGCACAGCACTATTTCAGTGCACCTGAACCTTGAATGCTCTCTGCGTTTGCATCAGATAGTAGCCAAAAAGCTTGCTAACATCCTGCCAGAATGTGGCTTATATAAATGTAAGAGGAAAACAAATTTAGTGAAGTGTTGAAGTATTTAAACAGGCAACAGTTTTTAGACCACCAGATCTTTGAGAACAAAATCTTGAAACAGGATTTCTTTTCTGTAAATGCGTGCTGCGTATCGAGTCTTCGTCCTGGTTTCTTTGCAGCTCTCTGTTTTTCCCTGCTGTAAAGCCTGGGAGCACAACCTCCCTCCCTTGGCACGTCCCTCCTGCGAAGGGAAAGGCAGTCCCGTTTGATAGCTATTTCTCCGTGCTAATCCCATCTATTTCAGAATGAATCCCAGTTGCCACAGAGCTAGGTGCTGCGCTGCGACGTGCCGCGTCTGGGGAAGCAGCGCAGGGATAACCCTCCTTGCCACGGCCCGTCCGTTTGGCACAGGGAGCCGGCGGTTTTGCCATCATCCCTTTCCGATGACGCCCTCCCGTCCTCTTGACGGGTTTTAGTTGGATGTGGAGGTTTTGGTTGCGGTGCCGCCGGGTTGCTGCCCTCGCGGCAGGCCCGCGGCCCGGCCTCCGGTGCCTCCGACGTGTTGTCTGGTGTCGCCGCGCTCGGCCTCGTGCTGCAGCTAGTTAGAAACGGCAGCGTGTTCAGAGCTGATCAGATTAACGTGACAAAATTAATAAAGTGTTTTAATACACAGGGAGAAGAGACTGAAGGGAATTGAAATTAGGGAAACAGAAGAACAAAGGCAGTTCTTAAGCGAACATTTTTAGCAGCAGCTTAACATTATAGAGATTAATGGGAATTAATTTACATATGTAATCCAACGTACAGAACACAATTCAAGCTGACTGCGGATTCTACAAACACTGTACAGTAAAAGAACAACGTCCTGATCAGTGACAGCAGTTTCCCTCACCTTTCCTGGTGACGGTGTGTGGCTGAACACCCCGCCACACAAGGTGTGCAGAGACACCGGGGACAGCTCAACAGGTAGTAACTGTCAAGTGCTGCTTGTAGGCACCGTCTGCGACTCATAGAGGCTTTGGGAGGGTGCAGAGGCTTCAGCCCATGGCACAGCTACCGTGCTGGTGGCACGAGAGCTCTGGAAACTCCCTAAGAGGCGTTTAGTATATACAAAGCTCTCAGCTGGGTGAAGGTTGCTGCCCTGTTTTGGAATTCCTCTGTATATGGTAACTTTTTGGCTGTATTTATCAGTCTGTGGCACAACTCAGTATTTACAGGCAAAAGCTTTTTTGAGTGAAATTTCCTTTCGACTCATCAGAACAAACAAGTCTGTACGACCAACGCGCTCTTATCCTCAAATTGCGTGTCCAGCGCCGCCACGGAGGTGCGATACTATCGCGCTCTGCCGCTCACCAGTGTAGGCTGGATTGGCTGTGGCCGCAGTTGTGAATTATTCGCATTATTTATCATCACGTAATGTCTGGAGGTCTTGCAGTAACACGCTGACCTCAACCGTCTTCTGTTTTTGAATTGGAAATGCCCGAACTCCAGCCAAAATCGGAGTTCTGTCACCGGCTCGATCCAGGTGTGGTCACCCCGCGAAGGGCACCTCGCCACTTGCAGCAAAGGTTTGAGACCGGTTTGCTTCCCCCAACTGGAACCTTCACTTCATTAAACAAATTATTTCTCTGAAAGCGGCTAAGAAGGATTGCGATCTATAATTAGAATAATACCCCCAGGATTACATTCACAAATGTAATTATATAATCATTCAAAACCAAATTGTGCTGTGAAACTCTTTCAAAGTGGTGCTGGCGTTTCTGGGGGTTGTTTCTGAGTTTTTCCAGTGTAAAGCAGTTGCCTCAGGTCAATGACGAAGATTTTCAGTCCCAGCCAAGACCCCCACCTTTCCCTGTCAAACTCGGAGACTAATCAAGACTGTTTTGCTGTTGTTCAAGTGTCTGCGGTAATTCAGAACCAGTCAGTGCCGCAGCGTTCAGGACCAGCGTTTAACTGTCAGTATTTAGATGATGCCCATGTGGCGGGTGCTGCAGGAGGGCTGCAGAGGCTGCCCTGGTGCTGTGAGGCTCTCGGGAGGCTGGTGGACTCGGCACAGATGTCTCCGCTTAGCCCCAACCTGCCTTGAAGAGGCGTTGCAGTACGTTGCTGCGATGCAGCCCAGCGTGCAGCAGCTCGTGCTTTGCAGCAGTGCTCGTGCTAGTGCCTTTCAGTTCGCAGTGCCGAATCCTCTCCTGATGCTTGAACCTGTGCGAGTGTAGCAACACCGGGCGCAGAAGGATGTTTTCACAAAACCGTCTCACAATAAACTTGTGCATTCACTGCTCTTCTGACTGAAATTATGAATTCACTGCTCTTCTGACTGAAATTATGAAACGTGAAAATAGGAACTAGAACAGATTTAATTGGCGGTTTTCTTCTTAAGGTTTGCAAAGTCCTTGTTAGCATTGTTATGTTGTTGACAGGATACAGCGTCACATCATTTTTTACATCGTTTTCCTTGCCTACAGTGCCCTGTGTCTTGGGCACACACGAACAGTACTGGAGAGTTTGCTTAGCCTCACACATTGTACTGAAATCCAGTAAAAAGTGGCGCATCGCCCTGTTTTATTAGGAATTCATCCACTGTCCTTTTAGATCTCCGCCAGTGTATTAACAAGAGCCACTTAAAATTCTCCTGGCTCTCTGCAGTGACCTGAGGGATGGACCTACGTGGATAAATGAAGAGGTTGCACAGTTGCTACTTCAAGGACTGCCATATTCTTCCCACTGCTGTTTTTCTTTCTGCCTATTGTTGATGTGTTTATTGAGTGCTAACGGTAAAGAGAACGTAATTTTGGAATGCAAAGGTTCCAAGTAGCAGGTAGCAGTGTACTCTTGTCACTAGTAGACATCGTCCTCCTCTAGGGCAGCACCTCCTGACACACGGAGTCATTTGTGTTCAGGTGACAGTTCATATTGTGAGCCGTACAAGTAGGTGAAAAACGGCATCGGAAAAACTGCAGCAGCTAAGTGACCAGCCTGCAAACACTAACAACTATGTCTGGGCTTGTGTGATAGTAACCCACATCGAGGAGCGCAGCAGGGTCTCGGCAAGCTGGGGAGTGCGGCACGGAGGTCTCCTGTCTGGAAAGGCAGGATCTTTGGCCCTGAGTGGAGGAGCCTGTGGGCCTGGGAACACGGCCTGGAGCTGCAGAAATAACAAGCACAAGTGCATAGACTAGTAGGAAGAGCTAGAGCTCCTTTACCTTGCAGCTCACCTAACGAGTGGGTGCGAGCAGGGCTATCTTGCCACTATGGGTCCAGGGTAGCTCGGTTGTCCCAGATGTGCAGGCATGAGGGTGCCTCGTGGTTCGTGTCGGGTTCTTCCTTGCACGCTCGGGAGGAAGGAGCTGCTGCTGCCCGGGTGGGACTGCAGGGAAACCCTGTGCCCACCTCTAAAACCTTAGTTGCAACTGTGTGATACCTTCCTTGGTGGTTTATGATGGCATTAGGCTCTCTAAGGGTTTATTATGTGCAGCTAGATGTACATTAGTCTGTTTATTAGTCATCACAAGGTTGTTGACATTATTTCTACAGTGCTTTTACATTAAGAGCTTGCTGAAAGGATAGATTTATGTTAGGGTACCAAAGTAATTTCCTGATATCAAGACAGCTTAGAAATACAGGGACCTAAGCTGTTGCTGTAATGAATTTTCTGCCTCTCACAGGGATATTTATCCAATCTGTTCTGTAAACAGAAATTAGTTCAGACTTGTGCAAACGCTTTAATTACATGTAACTGGATTAATGGCTGACCTCAGATGAAATGGGGCTTCTTCAGACCAAACAGGCTGACCAGGTCATCAGAGAACACTTTAAATCCAGCTCGGTGACTCTGGATGGAGTGGGCAAGGGAAAGTGACCCTCGGTGCCCCGCTTCGAGCACATGTTCCTCAGCAGAGAGTTGGTGCCCCCAGCTCCTCTCTCCAGCCCGCTCCTCTGCACAGTTATTTCTTGGAAACGGAGCCAGATTGTGGGAGTTTTACAAGGCTCTTTTGCCTAAGGGGGTGAATTACTGCCCCCAAAGCTGCTATGGTGAATATTTACTAGTGTTTTCCAGAGACAGGGAAAATGTCAGTACTGCTATCCTTGTTATTTCCCCACACTCTCAAACTTACTGTGCAAATGATGACACCCAGCTTTGCTTTCTCCTTCTCTGTCTTTAGTAATATGCAGCGCCACAGGTCCCCCTCTTCTCTTCCTGCCCCTCGGAGGCAACTCCTTGGCCTCCATTCCTAATTGCCACCAGTGGAATCAGGAATAACGGTGAGCTAAGGGACCTGACCACTTCAGTGGCGCTCCTGCAGCCAGGCTGCCTCCTGACCTGCAGCTGCAACCTTAAGGGCTTCGTGGCATTTCTCAGCAGAGTCCCTGAAATTTATTCCGAGTAACACTTTCCAAGAAAAAAAATGTCTGCTGTAAATATTATATTCTGCAAGGAAAACTCAGGCATGCAAAACTGGATAGGAGTTCTGCAGCAGAAGCCTGGTAGAATGTGCACATATGCTATGCAGACCTACTTCGTTTTACATCCGAGTCTTTTCTATATGGCTGTTCCTGTTCTTCCATCTGTGCCTCTCTAAGTTTTAGGATCAGCTGTGGACAAACAGTCTGTAGAAAGAAGTTTTAGCCAGTTTTACAGCTGAGACTTCCTCAGGCAGAGCCCTTCAGGCTTTCAGGTTGACTTACTATGTGCTTGGCTTTTGGGACCTGGATGCGAACGTCAGGTCGGAGCCTGTGGGGCAGCAGCTCCAGCAAGGAGCCCTGCCCCAGGGCCCGCTGTGTTTTAAGCATCCAGCTGCCTGGGAGCCCTCCTGAGTTTCATCACATTGAGCTGACTTTGCTGGTTGTCTTCTGCACGTGGGTCTCAACTGATGTGTCTGTGAGAGATGAGGAAGCTCCTCTGCTCTCCTGACTACGTGGGGGAAAAACCTTCAAAACCTCCCAGTCTATCCTTGAGATGAAAACATGTTCCTATATGCCAGTGACAAAGTTTAAAAAGATCTATAGCAACAGTATTTATTTCAGCTGCTCTCTTTTTGTGCTGCTTGTGTTCATGTTTGCAGCCTGTATCCAAGCAGTGCTGTCCAGAAAGGACGCAGGGGCCTGGTGCATCCACACCTCCACTTGTGTAGAGAGGTGAGTGTGAGCTTGGACTACTGAAAGCGCACTTGGACTCTTATTTTTTCCTTATGGTAAGGATGTGGTTGCTACATGGCAGCTGGGGGCTCTGTTCCGTTTAAGGTTTTAAATAGCTTCATGCACAAAATGTGAAAATGGGGGTTGTTAGGTCCTGCCCCAAAAGACGTTGGGGAAGATGAAGTGGTGGCTTGGCATGCAGTGCCTCGCCTGCCCTGCAGACTATGTGGGGCCTCGGCGATCCCTAGATGGAGTGATTATCAGCTCGGTGTACTCTGGCATCCCAGCCACTGCAAGTTGGCCCCGAGTCTCCCTTGATTTAAAGTAGCTGCCATTTGCAGTGGTTCACCTCAGCAGCAGGAGTCTTCCTTGGCTTCGTAATGTTAACAGGCAGTGCAAATGCCATGGCTGTTTATCATTCAGGCTTTGCTGAGCATGCTGCACTGCAGATATCGGTGCCTGGGTTGGGAGGAAGACTGTTGCGCTGAAGGCCTCCCTGGCGGCAGCGGAGCAGGGAGCGGGCTGCGAGGGGCCCTGGGCTCGGACGGACCCTGCCCTGGGCCGAGGTAGCTCCGGGGCGCCCGGCCGCCCGATCACGGTGCTGGTTCTGGCTCCTTGCGATCCCCCCTGAGGTTTTCCCAGGGCGTAGGGACGCGATGGCAGGGCACACGCTCATGCTCCTTGTTGATGATCCCATGCTGGGAGTGGAAGTGAGCTTTGATTGACCTAGTATTGCCAAACCAGAGAGCATTTCAGCCCTGTGCTGCCCTTTGTGGGCTGCTTTCAGATCCTTTCCCAACTGGTTTTCCTTTGATCTTCAAATTCTGGATTTCTGCAGCAGAAATGGCTACAAGCTCCTGCAGTTTAAGGCAGGAGATGGCTTTCCTCATCTCCGGCAGAGCACAGACAAATACGTTTCTGCTGTGGCCTCTGCAGAGAAACGGGTGGATTGCGGTAATGTGCCTCTTCCCGAAGAGGACGCGCTGCTGGTCCCAAGGCTGGAGCCTGCGGGTCAGCACAAGTGAGGCGGCCAGGGCACTTGCTAGTTCGCTGATTTAATGCCCAGTGCTTAAGAGGTCATGCCAGGTTCCTGACTGGAATTTGGCTTCAGCTCCCCACATTTTGGTTCCTTTCAACGTCTTCCTCTGTTGCAGTAATAATCCAGTTCGTATGCGGTGTGTTTCCATCTTAAAGATGACAGGATAACTCTAGGATACGTCTGAGCTCTGGGATTGCAAATAACATTAAAGCGCAGCCCGTGGTTTCGTTCCAGGGAAGAGTAACTCAGTGTTAGTAATTTTTATTTTCTTTGGGGTGCAGTAGTAGCTCAGCCTGGCACAGAGGAAGGTGGCAGCACGCTGGGCTGGCTAAGGCCACAGCAGACATTCCATTAGTGTTTCTTGGCTCCCCATGTCTGACAGTGAGGTGTCTCTGGCAGAAGCAGGGACCGTACTGAGTCACAATCCTTACGGCATCCTCTCTATAACTGGGAGAAAGGGGGGTCTGTTTCTCTGCTCCTTCATGTCAGCAGATACAGCAATTGTTTAACCCAAGCCAAAGGAATTATGTTGTACTGGTCAAAATAGAGAACTGTTTTTTCTGTCTTTTTGTTAAAACTCCTGAAGAAAACCCCGTGCAATTGTTTTTAAGCTCTGTATTTTATTAAAATTCTTCAGGAAATACTATTTTGAAAACTGCAGGCTTTGGGATTAATCTAGCATTTAGGTCTTGCTTTTGAATACCTAGTGCAGGTTTGGTCAGTGGCCTTAATTTCCAGTTAATTTTGTGGACAATTTTAAAGACACTGTTTGTTATGTGCATTGCTTCTTGTTGTGGAGCTGGGGATGGGGAGGAGGCTCCCATGTGAGACCTCTTTTCAGACAGGTAGAAGGACGTTTCTTAGCACTCTGGATTTACCTTTAGAGAGGGTAATCACTTGTGTTACTACCATAAGAAAAATAGCAGTAATTTCTTGCCAGTTTTTAATGAAAGCTACATCAGAAAAGGGTGTTAGTAAGAAAAAAAAAAAAAACACAGAGCAATCACTGGTGTCCATTTTTACAGAAACAGTGTCAAAAAAGCATAAATACCTGTTTTCATGACCAAATTGTAGTTTGGTGAATCAGTTTTATGCATAGAAAGACTATTTGGGGGTTTTGCTCGCAGGCATGTTTCTTTGTGAAATGTAAAACAGAAATTTTGAGTAGTCCCGCAGGTATAGCCCAAAACTGAAATATAAAAGAAAAGCCAGAGACCCTACTGCTGGCCAAGCAAGGTCTCTGAAGGGGAGCGTGACTGCAGGAGGAGGCCAGTGCTGCTGTAATCGGCGAAGGAAAACCTCTGCTTTGCTTCTTTCCCAAGGTTTTCGCTTGGTTTTCAACTCGTGCTTCCCCTGACGTGATGGTGGTTGTGAGCTGGAGCAGCAGTGCAGAAAGGGGCTGTGAGCGCGGCAGAGCCGGGCGCCCGAGGAGCAGCCTGTGGCTCTGGCCAAGGGGCAGCTGCCCAATGCAGCGCTGGCTCTCGTGGGAACGTGGGGAGAGGCTCGTGTGGCTCCCAGCGCCGCCTTCCCACCACCGCTTGGCCCCACGTTTGGCTGAGGCCCTTTGGTCACACTTACTGCAGCTTCCAGCAGGTTGGTGCACTCTTGCATCCTACTGGCTTTGTCGCCAGTATTGCCTCGGTGCTTATTTGTGTCTCTGGCAGTGCTTAGCTCTTTCTTTATCTTAGTTTTCTCTCTGTTTGTGCAGGGACTGCAGCCAAGTAAGCCTGCACAGAAGGGCGCTCCCGTGTCCCTGTGGAGCGGGGCGGGCAGCTCCCTGCTTCCCGATCCTATTACCTCTCCCGTCCTTCCTGCAGGAAGCGGGGCTGCGGGGAGGCTTGGGGGGCCGCGGTGTGCGGGCCATCGGTGCAGTCGTGATTTAACACTATCATTCAGCAGATGTAAGCCAGTAAAGCTTTCAGCAAAGCTGTAAGGCTTAACCCAAAGCACTCTGAAACAAGATAAAAGCTTAAGCATTTCCTCATCGCACATTTGCACCTGAAGATACGTGTGTGCTGACCTTTCATTTTGCTGGGAGCGGTGTGTAGTGAAAATCCCTCTGTAATTTAGCACTACAAGGACTCAGTCTGACTCATCGTTGCAAGAACATTTTGTCTGCCACTCAGGGTCTGGAGTGACTAAATGTAGTATTTGTCTATAAATAAAAACACGTAATGAAAATTGCATTCGAGTCAGGGAAGGCAGGCTTGTTCTGCATGATTATTTTGTCCACAAAATGAAAAAACCTGGGGAACCATGAAGCTGCTTTCAGTTATCTAGGTCTCCTCCCCACCAGCTCCCATTATTGTCCTCCTCACAGGGACATGAGGAGGTACCCTTGCTTTTCAAATACACCTTGGATGGGTTTGCCCTTATGGCAGTCTATTTTATGGCTAATTACTGTACATCTTGGTCAAATTAGGTTTAGCAAATCGGTCTGAAATTCTTTTAAATATTTTCAGGTGTCCTGATGGCATCTATCTTTGTGCAGATACTGAAGGTCAGCCGTGCTGAGAGCCAGAAGAGCTCTCTGAAATCCTTCATCACCTGTTTAGAGGGGGATGAAACGGCCAATTCGCCTGTGTCCTCGCTGTGGGGATGTGAACACTGGCCACGGGTGCTACCTTCCCTAGCAGTCCCTGGTGGTGAGTGTGCTGCATCCAAACCAGCGTGGCTGGGGTGGGATGTTCCTGGGCTTAGTCTGCAAGGAGCTTAGGAACAACAGGGAAAAAAAATGTGATGATGGATCATTTTGTAGGCAAGCCCAGGCAACAGCTCAGCAACCAGCTCTGCTGTCAGTTACTTTCTATAGCCACAACTTTTATTTAGTCACCAAGTTAAATAACTTCTGGGAGCAGCTTCCATGATAATCTGTTCCCTGCAAGTCCTTGGCTTTTCTAGCAGGGAAAATATATTGGACTAGTCAGGTTGTCTTCTGTGATACCTGTCACTTTGAATTGTGTGACCTTTTAGCGAGCGCCGAACCTCACCTGTCTAAGTCAATTTAATCGTGTGTCTTTGTAAGGCTTCGCGTTTCCAGAGTTCTTTCAGCTGAGAAACTAATTGAAAAAAGTTGGCAAATACTTCACTTACAAGTAAGAAAACTTTGGGAAGAGGTATATAGGCTTCTGCATGGACTTTCCTATATTGTTCAATTATATTTTCTTTAGATATCTGTCGCTGAAAATGTTCAGGCCTAAAGCATCTCTTTTCTGTCCTTGCATTCAGCTGGTTCTCGGAGACTAAGATTTGTGGAAAGTAATGAGATTAATTTTTTTTTCCTAATTGGACCGAGTCTCTGTACTCCATTTCCTTTGCAAAGGAAGCCTGAAAGGAGCCTCGAAATTCCTCTTGGCTTCTGAGTCCCTTATTTCCCACTGCACCGACACGCCGTACCTCACCTCTCGGGCAGCTCCTGTCTGTTTCCCCAGCCCCCTGCAGGGGCTGTGCCTTTCAGGGCAGCGTCTTGCACAGAGATGTTTCCTCAGTGCATTGCCCTCCATGTAAGAACCACAAGAGCCTCCTCTTGGTCCTGTTTCACCTAGTACAACCATACTTGGTCCTCCTCTGGTAGATTGCAGTTCTCAGGCACCTGCGATGCCTCATTCCCTGCCTCTGTTGTGGACACTGTTGGAAAGAAAAAATGTTCAGACAATCCAGATTCCCATAAGGAGAAAAAAATCTCAATTTTGAGCAACCTTTGCAGCCAATCTGTTGATATTCTTCAGTGGCAATGTTTGATTTGGTTTCTAGCAGTGCTGGTAAATGATCATTTTTCCTAACTTTTGGATCTTTTTTTTGTTGTTGTTGCAGAAGAGCGGTGGGCTCTGTATTTGCAAGCCTGGAGCACAGAAATGCAGCAGAGGACAGTGATGCGTCACCTGATGAGGGGCTCTTCTTCCAGCAAAGATCCAGCAGTGAAAGTAGATTGAACGTAAGTAAAACAACCTACGTTTTTTTTTGCCTTACCTACGTGTGAAAGAAAGAGCCCAAGAATATAAGTCCGACGATAATGTATGTTGAATCGTGGAATCCTTGTTTCATAACGTGTTGGGTCACAGTGGGGTTTGTAGGAGCTGCCAGGCTGGTGGCGGGAGCGGAGCTGCGGCCAGGGGCCGCGGTGGGAGCGGAGCTGTGACCGGGGGCCGCGGTGGGACGCGGTGGGAGCGGAGCTGGGGCTGAGGGCCGTGGCGGGAGCGGAGCTGGGGCCGCGGTGGGGCGCACGGCGGGAGCGGAGCTGCGGCCGAGGGCCGCGGTGGGACGCAGCGCTCACCGTTGCGCTCCCTCAGGGACCACATCCGTAACAACTCAGCAAAGCAACTGAGAAAAGGTCAAGTGTAACTGACAGGAGAAGGCCTCCAATTGAGTTACTGCTGCTCTTCTTTTTGAAGTTTCTGATTAGAGTGTAGTTGCTACTCAGTGGCAATCCTCAGCAAAACTGCCATTTTCCTCCTCCTGTATTTTTGGCTTTCTGATGCTGACTTTTGTCAGAAGCAGCTCAGAGGTTCTGTGCTTTGGGTATCAGAGCTACAGGGGCCCCTCCGTTTTGCTACTTTGCAGCTCCCCATCTTGGTCTAGTTTGGCTTTAGCAGAAAATATGGCTGTTGACTTAAAATTCACTGATTCCAACAGAACGATATTGATAGATAGGATGAGATTATGATTTATCAAACGTATTCGCTGGGCACAGGCTTTGTTTCTACTGGCCAATAGATTCCACACTGGATTCGGGAGACAAAAGTGCTCTGGGCAGTGCCCCAGGCAGTCAGCACAGCGCTGCCCGAGGGCAAGTGTCCAAGCACAAGGATGGCCAGTAATTCAGAGCAGGCTGCAGCTCGGCAAGACGGCAGCGCAGGGACAAGGGGAGTCAGCGCTGCAGAAAGGCTGTGGGAAACTCTGGTGGTTTGCGCGCGGTTTCAGCGTCCAAACCCGCGTGGATTTCAAACAGAGCACGCTAAAAATTTCTTTCTCTGCTGAGGCAACCAGGTAGAATGAGTAAAGAAGAGAAATAGTCTTTCAGAAAGGAGGATTTCCAATCCTAATAGCTCTTAGGATTTTAGGTCAAGCAGTAGAGGGAGGAAAAAAAGAGTTCTCTTCTAGGAGATCTTTCCTTAAAGGATATGATAGATGAATAAGGCACACAGAAAGCTACAGCATTATTTACAAGAGGGTTCTCCCTCTAAGGGTTCACTGTAAAACAAATGTGCTGCTTTAAGGATAATGGCATGGTATTATTTATGTAGACAGTTCGAGCAGTTCCCAAAGAGAAGTGCTGTAATCGTGCCCATAAAGGCCTGCCTGCTTGCTTGCTTGTTATTCAGCATTAATTTTAGTACAGAATAATTATGAAAGGAACATTTGGATTTATTATCTGTAAAGGCAATTTTAAATGAGGTTTGAATTCAGTACAATAAATGTTGCTCCCTTAGCAGTGTGAACCCAAAATAGAGTAGTTGCCTTTCACGGATCAGCCAAGCGCTGCCTGGGTGTATGGAGATTTTCGTAATATTCACAATATTCAGGAATTAGAAAGCAGTAAATATTTACAATAGTGGTAATCAGCAGCTACTTCTGACAGCACCCACAACATGCTGCAAGAGGCAGAAATGAGTTCCTGAGGTCAGCGATGCCGCTGCCATCAGCTGAAGCCTAAGGTTGGCTTAAAGGTCCTTTTGCAGAGGGAATGAGGCATGAGAGCAAGGTGTTAAACACTAAGAATCTCATTTAAGATGAGAGCCTGAGTTAACATTGCTCAGCACGATGATCACCTGGAGTGAAATTTCACCTAAAATTCCTGCGCTGCCGTTTTTCAGCTTCTGAAAGTAAATGGCTCAGGAGATGGTATAAGCTGTCTGTACTGCTGCGACTTCAGCTTTTATTGGACTATTTTTGATCTCACTGGACTAAACTCCACTCCTGGTTCGCTAGATAGCTCTTAGAAGAAGTGTCCTTTTCCAGCTGCTCAAGCCAAGTAACTTATTGTACTCCTCAGAGATGAAATGTGCCGTATGCCCTCCTCGCCTCGAGGCCTGACGCACCGCAGTGTGCGCTGGGTGATTGAGGGAAGGCCGCAGCCGAGAGCCGGGTCTGCTCACCCCTCTTTGTGGGCAGGGTGAGCCAGCAAACACCCAAAATACCTTCATCTGGTACGATAGTGCTGGCTGGCACCTGCAAGTGAAACCCGTGGCACTGACAAAATGCCTGAACAGTTTCTTTCTTGTTTGAAGTAACTGAAGAGAAGGCAAACTTTGGAAAGGAGGAAAGGAGGTCCTGTCTAGCTGCACCATGTGCTGCTGCTCTGCCACAGCGTGGAGCTGGCGCAGAAGGTACCGGCTGGTATCCAGGCGCCAGCCCTGTGCTGGAGGTCAGAATTAGATGATCGTAATTTTCCCCTCTGGCTTTAAAATCTATTAACAGCTATTTCATGATGCTGATCATTCATCAGCGCACCACAGGCTGCAAGGCCAGGACCACCATGATATACTTCAGAGTTAATTTATTTCCATTAGTTCGCAGCTAAACTTAATTTAAAAGAAACTCTAAAAATTGAATTAGGAGCAAGCCTGGAGACTTTCCAAGGTGTAACTATTTTTAAAAACACGAAGTGGGAGCACTGTGATGGTGCGGGGTCTTGGATGAAGGTATCTGACACTTGACTGTGGCGCCAAGAGCAGCCTGTGGCAGGAGAGCCCCGTGCTCCCCGCACACGCAGAGCAAGCGTGACGGCTGTAGCCAGAGACGTTGCTCACAGGTTAAATGGTTTCTGGTGGGAATGAGAAAGGTGACTTATCTGTAAGCAGGGTGACAAGGGACATGCCTGGGGGCAGAGGAAAGGAGTGACTTGTTGCTGGGTTATTTCTTTTATGTTTTAGACAGCATTGCTCTTTTTTTCTGTCTTTATCTTTCCTCTTGTCATAACCCTGCTGCCAGATGGGGAAAAATGATCCTTGAGGAAGTAGTGTGGTTGCTTCTCCAGAGCAGAGCCTTGTGCTTCTTGAACACGAGCTCCCAGCAGCCACCGAGCTGCAGCTCCAGGTTCTCCTCGCGGTGCACCCCGCCACGGGGTTGTCTCGCAGGGGACGGGGAAGGTGTTTGGGTGCTGCACCACTAGTAGCAATTGGTCTAACAAACACCAGATTAAAACAGACACGTTTTTTTCAGGCAAAGATTTTTTTAAGGAAAAAGAAAAAAAGAAACATAGGGACAGCAAAAGCCACTTCTTTGATCATAAGAGCTCCAGAGAAAGCAAATAAGTTCCCCCAGGTCTTGTCTCACTCTAATGTTGTCCCCAGGTCACTCCTGCGGGGCCGAACTGCCCCGTTGCCCAGCCAAGTCCGCCCAGCGCAGAACAGGGCCCGTGGGGACGGCCACAGAGGCCCTGAGTTGATAATATCCCTTCGCCTCTGGCAAGAGAAGTAGCACCATTTTTAGTGAGTGGTTTTCCACCTAAGTGCTTCTGTTGGTGTGATTTTTGGCACAGATCCGCTAGCCAAATGGCCTCTAATGCCAGCTGCGTGAGTGCTGCAAAACCCCAGCTAGATGCAAAGGTTTCCACGGGCCGACGCTCTGTTCCCCACTCTGGGGCCTGCTCTGCCGAGGCCACCACTACCATGTGGCCTCCCCACACCGTCCCTAGGCAAGCAGGTAGATCTCTAAATGTAGAGGCCAATTTCCCTGCCTTTCATGCCATCTAGCATTGCCACATGACGTTGTGTCTGTTTGGTAGCCCCCGTTTACTCTTTTGTATCATCCCAGTCCGTCACAAACTCTAAATGCACCCTTGTACATGTGTGTGTTAGCCCTTTGTTTTTTAAATTCAGGTCCAACGCTTGATTTACACACATGCAAGTGGGCTATCGTGCCTTTCATTTGCAGCATGTATAGTGTGAGCATTTGTGCTTTTTAGGCATTTGCATTTACATTTGCTTGCACGATTTTTTTACACCGTTCCTTTTTGTTTGTTTGTTTTTTGGGGTTTTTTTTTGATACTCTTGAAGAATTCCTCCTCACTACTGAGCTTAGCAATGGAGCATCAGGTACAGAGCCACTCTTCAGGCAAGACTGTGGTCTTGTGAAATGAGGTTTCTTGTGTGTTGAGAGTTGCATGGTCTGAACACAGTTAGTGAACAGACCTGGGTCTTGCTGGCAGTTCTGACTTGTGTTTTTTTGTGAGCAATGGCAAGAATATAGCAAAGGACAAAGATAAAATAGTCCATAGGTATAACATATCCATTTTAAGTGATCTTTCCTATTGCCAAAAAGCTTCATTAAAAATGCTTCTGATACTGTATAATCTATTCCAACTTCCCTATAACAAAAACAGGAGCTTGAAATTTTCTATAATTTTGTGTAAAATATCCCCGAGTAATTTGTATGCTGGGTTTCCCCTGGATACAATATGAAATAGCTGAGATATCTTATCATACTCTGCAAGCTGGCATTATGAGGCACTGCTGAAAATAACTGCCTAGCCTTTGAGTAGGAAACACGCAGCTAGGTAGCTAGTGAGTATCCCGAGTGTCTAAATGCAGACATGTTTGCTCTTCGGTATTATTACAACTTTGAGAGACATCAATCTAGCCTGTGTGGCTCATATATTTTTAAACTGTCATAGAAAAAGAAAAAAATAATTGAAAAAAGGGGGAAGATGCAGTCTAGCTTGGAAAGCTTCAGGGCTCCTGTTGTTGCATAGGGGTGTTTTTAGTGCAGTCGGGTTAGTGCAGAGGGCCAACTCGCACCATTTCCTCTGCTGGCACGAGCTCTGTCCGAAAGCACAGCGCTAAAATGAGGCTCCCTCTTTACAAGCAGCTACGTTTGATGCATGGTGCCAGCCTGTTTTGAGTTTTAATCTTTCCACTTCATGTAAAACCTGATATTTTAATTGTGACTTCGTTAAGGGAGACTGCACTTTCAGATATCTCATGTTTTCAAACCATCTCAAACCTCCCTTTTTGCTTTTTGTGGAGTGAAATTTCACAGGCGCTGATTTTCGTAAGGAATCAGAAATAGTGTCTGTGTAGATTTAAAAAAAAGAGAAAAAAAGAAAAAGTCATAAACATTTCCCAGTGTTTTGCTTGCTTGCTTTCCTAGTGCTTTGCTTGCTGATGATAAGGAAACACTTTCTTTTTCTTTTTTTTTTCCCAGTGGTTTACTGCTGTTTTTCATGACTTTGTAAATCTAAGCTTTAATTTTTCTGCCCATTTATGCTCATAGCCAAAAACTGGTTGTTTAAAATTGAGCTATTGTGAAATTAATTGCCCTGGGAAAATGTGTGTTATTTTTTGTCCATCTCTGATGTTCGCATTGCTGCTGTGGGAGGAAGAGGGCAGAGAGAGGGACGGGGAGATTTCTGGGTGTTGTAGCAGGCAAACTGCTCCTTTCCTTCTCTGGTAACGAGAGTAATTCCTTCAAAGTGGTACAGAAAGGTGGTGTGGGACTTGGGCTGTGAATAATATCACAAACCTGTGCACTAACAGTGGGTTCAGTAGCGTTGTGGACCTCCGTGTGTCTAAAAATGAGTGCTTTATGATCACGTTCAGAGGAGTCTGAACCAAATCTAAGCCAACAAAAGACCTTTGTATCCTGAAAACTCAGAGCTTTGGGGAGTGTCTTATTTTTTTCTGCACTAATAGGAGGTGCTGCTGAAATGACCTTGAAGATCTACCCAAGCACGTAAGCACATATAGATGCCAGTTTGTGTGTTTGTGTGAAAGATGATGGAAGAGGGGATGTAGCTTTCCATGTGGGTGCAAGAAGAAAGGGGAAACTAGATACCTCTGGACTCTTGTAGCCAGAAAATGAATTAGTACTGCGGTTTTCTGCCAAACCCAGAACATGCATCTCATTTTTAATTGTCCCCTGGATGGTGGATATACAGCTAAATAGATGTGATAAAAGGTTAGGGGGTTGCAGCTCCACGCTGAAACACTAAAAGAGTCAGAACTAATTGTCCTGAGGCCGTTGCATCTTAATCACACAAGAAGGACAAATAAGGCAATTTTAGCATGGTAATTTAGACTTAATCCTGTCTCTTGGAGCTCAGGGACATGTTGTCCTTTCCTTGTCACATGGCGAATCAGATTTCTTCTTCACCTAAACGTATTCGATCTTTGTGTTCAAAAACTTATGCCAGGCCTGAGTACAATTCTGATGAATTTCAAACAATTTAAAAATTTATCGATCTTTCTTATCAAATATTATAAGCCCCTACTTTTCTTCTGAGGTCTGCTGTTTCCCTAAACTCTGAATCCAGGAAGTGCCACTCACCTGCCCATAGTAACAAAAATGCAGAATGAAAAAAGCAGTCCTGGGGAAAAGGTAAAGGATTAAAATTCACATAAGCACCTGAGATTATGATTATTTTCCCCGTATGCAGAAGCTCCAGCCATGCAAAGAGCACCATCTCATTCCTCCAGCTGCCCTTGGAGGGCTCGTTACCCTCCTCCTCTCTCACATTTTGTGACGTTCTTTTCCTAGCCGTGGGTGCTGATGCCTTCTGGCATTTTCCTTTGCTTTCCCCTCCCGGGGCTGCAGGCTGGGCCAGGCGAGCTCGTGCCCAGAGCAGTTAGCTGCTTCCCAAGGGTATTCCCAAGCAGAGCCACGCGAGTAGGACCCCCGTGGACGTAAGGCGGTGGGAGCCCAGCTCGCTTAGCGAGGTGGCAGCGCCCGGGGAGGCAGCTGCTCGGGAGGCAGCTGCCCTTCCCTCCGTCAGCCCCTCCGCCCTGCAGCCGCAGCGCTTCTCTGCCCACAGCTCTCTCCGCGTTTTTCCCACTGGTGGTAGTCGTCATGGCGGATGTCGTTCCCTATTTCACTTTCCTGGTGCTGCAGGTAGCTGGTCCCCGTGCTGCTGCACTGTAATTCGTTTCGGTGCGATGCCAAGAAGAGTCAGTTTTGGTAGATTTTGTGTGAGCTGGATGACGACACTCGGGGTTTCTTCTGCTCCAGATGGCTCCCTGTAGGAATGATTTACTGAGGAGCATCTTTGCCCAGGATGCTTTTGGTAAAAGGACCCACGTATCTATCTCTAGATGTATAGATGCACACGTACATAAAAGGCAATGCTGAAATCATTTTTTATACCAGACATCTCTGGTGCAAGAAATACACTTTATTGTTATCATTATTACTGTTATTTAGTAGTACAGTTAGATTCTCAGGATTAAATTCCAGCACTAGCACACAGTGCTTCCCCTGCCCCTCAGTGCAGGAGAGGTGCAGTACTGAGCAAAACTAGCAGAAATCCAGAATCCTAAAGCTTTTGTCTGTTTTAAGAACTGCTGCGAGTCATCCTAAGGTTAGAAACCATGCAAAAGGTAAATCCCCTGGAAAAAATGCAAGCGTTTCACTCATGCTCTGTTTATCCTTCTCTGTTTGCTATGTAGTCCTCCTTCTTTCACCTTAATAAATAGAAGAATTAATGAAAGCTTTTTTTGGCACCTTGACAATTACTTTTATGTAGCCGTCAAAAGGAAATGTGAACAGGATTGACAATTTCATTTATCTTTGTGATAGAAATGCAAAGTAAAGAATTTGTAGCAAGTTGTATGTGCATCACAAAAAGGGCAGCAAGGCCTTTCCCAGCCAGTGCAATTTATTTACCTCCTTTCAAAATCAGCTTCTCATTGTGTGCCCACAAATCTGCCTGCTCTGAATATGTATTCAGAGAGAAAGAAAACAGGACAACTTTGAAAGGATATTACGTAGAAAATTGCAAAAAGTGCATTCTAATTACTTACTTAGAAGTTTTCTCAAATTATACGGTGTATTTTTATGCATTTCAAAAGGATATAAAAATGTGCTTTGCTGATGGCCGTCGAAAAGAAGAGCTAGGCTGAGATTGCAGCGCGGCGCAGAGGTCCCCTCCACCTGCAGCAGCGTTACTGCGCGTGGCACTGTGGGACCTCCTCTGGGAAGGGTCTCGCCTACAGAGATGCTCAAAGAACAGAGGAAATCGTGACCCTGGGCACAAAATGGGTGATGGTCAGGCTACAGTGTGCTAATGCATACGTGCTGTGATGGCACGTCACTGTATGGAAAGGAGCATGAGATGAAGGGGCTCAGAGTAGGTCTCCTCAGGAACTGGTGTTCTCTCCTTCCTCATCCCACCACACATGCAGGATGGGGGTTATTGGCTGTTGATGTAGGTTGCTCCGCGGATTCGAAATCCCTGCTGAAAAATACCCACATTTTGCGTAGCACGTTGGAAGGGGTGACCCAACGGGGCCAGCCACGACCTGCTGTCACCGCCACTCGATGCAGCAGGGGCTCTGGGGGCCCCGCTCTCCATGCCGGGCGCTTCTGCCTGGCCTATGGGAGTCAGAACGAGGTCCCCGCAGAGCCCGCCGGTGTCACAGTCCCCACGTGCCCTCTCCTACCGAGAGGGGCGGCTGTACATCACTGGCACTGTTTTAAACACGGGTGTCGCTGTGGCCTACCAGAACCTGCCAGAAAACTTGAGCTGCTCGGCTGTGAGAGGTGAGCCGTGGCCACGGGCAGCTGCACGGAAAGCCGTGAGCTTCGTGCCTCTCAAGCTGGTATTTTCTTTCCTTTTAATAACGTCATAGCAAAGGGGTTTAACTAACAGTGGTTCTGCTTCACCTCCGTTATTGTTCACAGTTTCTCTGAAACAAAGGTTTTCCTGGTCCTCTGCCCTGCAGATTGTAAGATACAGCCTCTCCTAGAAGACTGTAAAGCCAAAGACTTACAAAACTCTGGTTCAAAGGCAGGTTTAAGGCCCAAATCATTGCTGAGTCCAAGATGAGAAGGACTTTTGGCAGCGTTACCATGCAGTATCAGGAAAACCTTCCTCCCTCCCCTCTCTCTCTCAGCACCTGCACAAGTCAAGTGTTGAAATAACAATAATTCTTTACTAGAAGCAATGTTGCATTTGATGTGCTTTCTCTGTCTGGCATTTCATTGAATTTGCAAAAATCTGACAAATCTAACCAACCATTAAAATGTGTAATAACAATGACAACAAAAAAAGCACGCTTTGGAGGAGCATACACATGTAAATGCAGATGATGAAGAAACCTAAGTAGAATTTCTGACTCATGACGAAGAGACTGAGTAATCTGGTCTGACAGTTTTCATAATTCGTCATTTATTCATAAACTTGTACTGTAGCATCCTCTCTATTTATTTTGAGTGCAATGGCAAAGTACAGATGCACAGAATGCAGGCAGAAAGCTAGCTAAGAGATAGCTGTAGGACAGATGGTATCCTAGATTTGTAAGAAGGTCTTTCTATAATTAACAGTGGATTCAGTGGATTCACTCCATCCAAAACATTTGTTCATGTAATGTGCTCTTGTGTATTATCAATGTGATACTAAAACCTAACAATTACTTTGCAGAATTCATAAAAATGTGGGCATCTAATATGTTTGAAGAATAAAAGGGGAGCGACTAGCTATGTTTTTACTTTAGCAAGATTCATTTTGTAAATAAGACTTTTTTTTTCCCCCAGGCTATCATTTCTAATTATGTACCTGTATAATTTCATGCTCTGGTATTAACGTTTCATAAACTACAAAGGCAGTTTCCTGTCTGTGTGGAATAGTGTGAAAATATTCCATGCAGAACAATCTAATAGCATATAAAGTTATAGCCCAGCCAGTTGCTCAGTGGTTTTAGAAGCAGCTCTGTGTCAAAAGTGCAGCTATTTTTCTACCTGGGTAAGCCACAAGTTCAAGTGCAATCGAGTGAACATTTTAGTCTTAACTTAACCTCTACCATTAGACAAAGAGTCTGAAAAGGTGTCAGCTATTGCTCAAGAAAAGGTCAAAAAGAACTGGCAAAAAGACGGAGTTCTTTGTTGCTGGATATAGAGGTTGATTCAAGTACAACAAAACAAAGCAAAGAAGGATCTTGCACTAAGTAACAACAATATATTAAGAGCACAGATCATTAGTGCAGCTGCCTTGGAGAGGGATCTTTTGCAGGGTGCAGTTAGCCCATGGTTCTGCTTTGACTTGATGGTGTCACATTGGCAGAGAAACTATAGGCAACAGAAGAGCTTCCTTATGCAGAATAATGTTGCTTGTTATTATCAGGACTTTCAGGAATCATTAGTTAATCCATGATTCACTGTGATGCACTTGACCAGAGTCTCATTAACCAGCCAAGCCTGCCTAATTCACTTGGCATTTCTCGTCCACACAACAAGGCCATGAAGATGGACTTGAAAAGAGTCCTTCCCTGACAGCAGAAATTAGTTTTACAAAGTTATTACCAGCAGTATAAGATAATCGATCAAGCAAATATTAGATTATAATATTGATAATCAGTAAAAGATGAAGCATGCAAAGTTTGAGGTTTTAGAGGCAGCAGGGATTAGAGGTTTTGTAGTTAGTTCTCGCAGCTGGCTCTCAAATCTCTGGTGCAATGTTGCTAGCATAAGGCACACGTGTAATCCAGGGACAAAATGCAGCCAGCGTTGTGGCCAGGGGCAGGGTTTCAGCCTGCCGTGGGCGCACAGGAGCACGTGCGACGTCTCCCCGTGTGTCAGAGCAGCCCTGGCCAGCAGACTCATTTGCAGATACACAGCACAGCTGGGGAGGGGTGTTACTGAGGTGCAGGAAAAACAGATAAGCAGAAACATCTTATGTGGAGCTCGCATACACAGAATAATAACACAGGCCGAAGAGCCTGAATTTCCACATGCAGCAGCATTGGAATAGAACCAAAGGGTAGTCACAGCTGCAGGAGAAAAAAAAAAACTCTTATATTCTAGCTTTTGCTAGAATAAAAAGCGAGTTTTCCTTGCAGAGTCCAGCCACTAACATTCTTGTGGCTGAATTAATTCTGGTTATCACTGCTCTGAACATCATCATAATTGCTTTCTAGTTTTCTTATGAAAACCTAAACTCTACAATAGCAGGAACTACTGAGTGCTCATCTTATAAAAAATGAAAGTAAAACTAAGCCTTTTTCCATACGGAAAATAACTCTCTCTAGTAGTGTAGACAATTTATTTAAATGTCTATTTTACATGGTGGATTAATCTCAGATTAGTAAAGCCCTTAATACTATATTTAAGTAGCTGTAAATATTTGAATTCTAATGTTGCTTTTGTAGAGTCATTACTGCTTGTTTCAAATACTTTTCTGCTTAGTGATATAATTTGTGCTGTGCTTAATCAAAAATATGCTTTTCTCCTCCGCCTGTTGGTTGCACTAGGCTGAGCGTGGGTGTTGATGTGAGCAGCCTGGAGCTATGTGGGTCAGGACAGGCTGCGCGTTGGCAGCACGGGGCTGGAGCTGAAGTCCTGCGCTGCCCCGGCCCTGCTCACCGTGCTGCGCAGCTGCCGCCCGTGTGGCCTGACACCCCAAAACCCAAACTTGGTGTTTTTGTGCTATGAAGCCTGTCTGCTTCTGCTTCCCCAGGTCCCTCTCCTCTGGGTTCGAATGACCCCCAGTGAAGTGTCCATGAATGAGCAGTTTGAGAATTAGTCATTCTGCATGAAGCTCTTCTCCACGTAGGAGGTTTATATGGGAGCAAAGCGATGTCCTGGCATCAGCACTCCTGCCCACGGAAGGGGCAAGGTAGGAACACACCTATTTATAGCTGCAAAAGCTACCTCAGTTGCCTGATTCAGCCTCCTGCAGTCAGGAGAACTTTCAGAGGGCACCATCTGGAGGCAGAGGCAGGCTGAGCCCTCCGAACAAATAACGTGTTGCAATTAAAAAAAAAAAAAATTGTATATAGACCAAATTGTTGCTGAAACACTTTTATCAGAGCTATTTGCACATCTCCACTGATTCCGTTCATGAAGATCTTTTGTCTTGGACTCTTTTCCAGGATGCTTTTGCAGATAAATTGCTGGAACTTCTGTAAGTTCTGTGAGAGTCATTATCGGTATTTTAGACCCGCAAAACCTTATTTAAAGTTTTGTCAAACTCTCTTGAGTGTTTCACTGAATCCATCTTCGCTTATGTTCAGTGCCTACTCTATTGTGCTTTGTCTGTAGCCAGTATTTTCTGCCCACTGTTTTTCCACTTGACAAGCTTCTGCCTGCTAAAAATTGACTATTAGTTACCACTTTGAATTGCAGAATTCATAGTGTGTGCGTACTAAGTGCACTGCTAAGATTAGTTAGGTTTTGGCGTTCTTTATTTCTACCTTTAAAAAGGCTGAAGCAGAAAACACCATCAGAAGTTAACTAGTTAAGATCAGGGGGAAGGGAGCTGAAGAAGTGTTATTTTTAATCTCACTCCTCTGTGAACAGTGAGGTAAATCAGAAAGTGAACATGGAGGATGTCCCATCAAAGGCCTTTCATTCTGGTCTTCTTTTTCTTCATTTGTGATAGCATCTCCCCAGGTCTCCTCATGCCACACTCTCAAGGGCTCCTGTTCCTGTCACCAAGAAAGTGATTCAAATCCCATAAGTTATGAGATGGTTGTTGTTTCTTTAGAGCGGGGCAATTTATTGTCCTTTGGGAGGAATTGTTTTGAACCTGGGGCCTGCAGGGAAATTATAGAGGAGAAAATCGGCCTAGTCAGAGCGCGAGCCCAGCCAGGCCTTGGAGCGTGTGCGAGAGAAGCGCCACTTGCAGACACAGCTCGCTCTTCCTCGGGACACTTACTGGGGCTTTCTCTGTTCCCAAGCTTTGGAAATAGTTTCCCACAAATCTCTCTTCTAATACAGCCTGCTCACTGCTTTCTGCTAGCCCTGCTTGTTCTGGGGAAGTTCAATTTGCAGGATGGACTTGTTCTCCAGTGCGATGCCTCCTCCCGTGCCTCTAAGATGTTAGTGTTTCAACAGGCTCCCACTGTGTCACTTCCCCAAGAAGTGCTGCTTCCTCCGTGTGGATCAGCCAGCAGCTTTCTGACCGCAGTGAGCGGGAAGGAACAGGAGCACGTAATTGATCCCGCTTGAACAAAACAGTCAATTCTAATTCAGGAGCCATGGTCTCTAGCAGTCTGCCTGAAGCAGTGGGCAGCAGGTTGATCCACCAGCCAGCTGAAGAGATACATTATTGATAAAAGGGTTACCTGCTAACGGAAAAAGTCCACGTCCTTTCACATTCCCTTGTCTGTCCAGTGCATCCGGCACTTGAAGATGGGAAGCGCTGGGGACCTTGGGACCGGTTGAGTCATCGTGCCTGTGGGCACCTCTGAACAGACTGGTTTCTTGCTGTGGCCAGGGGAGATGAGAGGAGCAGGAGCAGCACCATTTCTCTTTTTTATTTCATAACAAGAAAAAAAAAGAGTTAATTCAGAGCATATAATCCATCTGTATGACGCTAGGTCAGGTGTTTCAGCTGATAAATGAAGACATCGACTTATTAGCCTAGTTTTGGCAGAATTATTAAGAGCATGTTTACATTTAGGCTCATTAAGGGAGACATCTAAAACCTGAAGCATCCAAAATTAATGGATGCTTTCTGAAACTGTTGGCTTCAATGAGTTGTGTTGCATTTTTTTTTTATTAAGTAGATAGGTTTTGTGGTTTAGGCAGAGAGCTGATGGGGAGAGTTCTTAAAAAATACATAGTCTTGAGTTTTAAAGGAAAATTAAATACTGAGAAGCCTTTCTGCATGTCAGCCCAGATTCAAGGTGTTTAATACAAAATGTTTGTGCGGAATGTTTTTCCATGATTTATGTATAGCATAACTTCTTGTACTTTTTTTTTCCTTATGCTCTGGTCTTTTTTGCTGTAGTATTAATTGGCAAGATGGGGTCTGTGTACGTTTTCTGATTGCATTTGTTTAAAAAAGGCCATGATTTTAGCTGTGTCAGCTGTCCAGGTTCACTCTACCTGTCAACACCTTTTCTCTTGCTGTCCCACTCCTCCATGCTTCAAAGACTTGGTTTGTTGGCACGCTGCATACTTAAATCCCTAACTAAGTTCCAGTACCTTGTGCCCTTTTGGAGTATACCCCAGCATCTGCAATGCTCAGATTGCTTTTATAAAGGTATTTAGTATAGAAAATATTACAACCCATTTAAAGGACAACAATGTCTAGTCCAGGTCTAACTCTGCAAATGTCATGCAGTACCCATACATAAGTTCCCATATGTAGAGATATATATAAAATGTATTTTGTTTTATTTTGAACTGCAATTAACATGATTGATCCTGGCCAGAGGCCCACAGGGAAGCACAGGGGGGTCCCTGCGCCTCTCTGCATACCCGCTGTGGCGGGGCCAGCGCACAGAGGCCGCGCTGGTGGCAGAGGCTTCCCGGTGCTGCGTCGCGTGCTGCTCGCGTGCCTCTCGCGTGCCATTGCCGCGCACTTGTTCTGCAAGAGCGCTCTGCCCTCCCTGCTGCCCTTACAGCCACTGGGAAATCCAATACAACAGTGCTTAATCAAATCTCTCTTGCATCTTAGCTTTCGTTTTAGCCCTTGACTGCAAGATGCAAGAAATATCTTCTTAAAAGTGACCTTTCTTCTTCCAATAGTTTATCAGGTATTTATTATTAACAGAAACAAGAAGAAAAAAATCAATGCATTCTAAACAAATAAAACTCATTTCCCCACCTCCAGTTAATCAGGTTTTATGTGGTTAGTATCTGTGATGTTGCAGTAATTATACTAATTCTCCAGTCATCCATTGAATCTCCCTTGAAAAACCGGATAAATGTGACTTGAGTTTCTAATCCTTTCGTTTTTTTTAGCTTTGTACTTGTACAGAGTCTAGCATGATGAGATCCTGACAAGGTGAATAACAAAAAAGAGAAATAATTCCATCTTCCTTAAAAAAAAATCAAGCAAACTCTCCAGTAGGGTTCTCTCTTGGACCTGTCTTTAGTAAGAAATCTAGTCTTCAGTAATAATATTTTGGCTGCAATTCCCCATTGTAGCAATTTGTGAAAGTGGTGGATCAGGAAGATGGTAAATAATTGTTAAAAATACATTTTAGACTCTAATGTGTAGAGTTTTGAGTTTTGTCAACTGTTTATCTCTCTTAAAGTGATGATTCTAGTATTTTTTCCCTCAGAGGAGGGACAGGTGCTCATTTTTAATTTATAAAATACCATTTTGTAGTAATTATCATAAGGGTGCAAAATATGATGCCAATGAGACAGTAATCTGGTATAATTTCAAAAGATTCTGATGCAAGATAAACACAAATATGTTACTCAAAGACAGCAACTACAGCATGTGGGCAGAGACACTTCACAGACAGGTAATACTCTCTTTCTGATGCCATCTGGTATCTCCTGGAGACAGAGCTTCTCGTTGTCATGTTGAAGCTTGGCTGCTTCCCTGTGTTTTTGTGCTCCTGCAGAGCACAGTGTTTTCTGTAATTCCCAAAGTTGGATTGAATTGGCTTTTACTCCGCTACCGCATCTCTAGGTGATGCACTTTGTTCAGCTCTTTCCGGTGAATTTCCTAGCACCCTTTTCGTGCCCTGGGTTGCCCAAGGGAGGAGACGTCTTTGCCTCGCAGTTCAGTCGTGCCTGGTCTGTCCTCACTGAATCTGCTCCGTGCGCTGGGGGATATTGTACATGTCCATGGACAACTGAAGAAAAATCGTCCAGTGACTTGGTGCTGTTTGGGCCCGTTATCTCAAAACCGTTCAGTAGTGCGGAGGTGACACAAAGGCAGCAGGGACAGGGTGGCTGGGGCAGGGCCGGCCCGCGGGAAGCGCTGGGAGCTGCGGCCCTGTCCCCCGCGTCGCGTGCGGCAGCGCAGCCCAGACAGCCCCGAGCTGCTGCAGCCTGAGCCGCTCGGTGACCTGTGCACGGACCGTCCCACGCGGGGCACTTTATAGCTGCCCTCTTCTCCTGCCTTCCTGCTCTTGAGCACTCAGCTTTTGGCATTGTGCCTCACTCCTTAGACCCCCGGTTAAGTTTCCTGTGTGGAGTTTCTGATGGCTTTTGATTCCGTGTAAGCTTGGTGTGCTAGAAGATGAGTTATCGTGTTATTCTGAATATGTGGTGGCTTCCCTTTCTTCATACTCTTGCACGACTGTCTCGTACTGTTAGATCACTTAACAAAGAATGTTGGATAAGAACGCTAAATAAAGTGTCAATTAAACAGGCATTTGCCGCATTAAAGCAAGGGTTGTATCTAGCCAAAATGTAAAAATGTGCTTCCCAGCTCAAATCAGTTTTATGGAAAGTAAAATATTTTGGTGGAAACTTCATTTATCCAAACTAAGAATGAATAAGTCTGGCAAAAGGTAGTATAGTGTGACAGTTTTAACTCTGAATTTCCTAACATAAGACTAATCAGTCCTTTCTCAAATACTGCATGAGGCTTTTGTCTATCATCTAGACTAGGGAGTAACCTCAAGACAGTGAGGCCCACTCTTTGCGGATGGGAAATAAGAAAATAATCGTGTATATTGAAAACAGTGCAGGCCCTTTGAACTTGCAGCATTTATGACCTTTTACAAACTTCTTAGGGGAATAGAAATATCCTGTCATTTCTGTTTGGGCCTGATTAGAACTGTAACTCCAGGGGAGGGGAAGGGGAAGGAAGGGAAAATGCAATTATACCTCCTGAATTGATGTTAAACCAGTGACATTTTAAAAGCAACGAGGCTGGCAGTTGCCAGTCTATTGTTAGGAGCTACGCCGAGGCAGAAACTCCACAGTGAAGGTCACTGTGCTGCAAGCAGAGACGTGAACATTTTAGCATCTCTCTATTGTTTACACCGGATATTCACTTCTGCCCCTCACCTATTTTCCAAAGATAATATACTGTTTAGGAGTCGGTCAGCATCCCATCAGCACACGAGTTTCCTCGGGACACACGGCGAGCTCTGGAGGTCGCCCTGGCCAGGAGCCCTTGACGATGCGCTCCGAGCGCGGCTTCCCACTGCGGCACGAGTGCCCCAGGCTTCCCGGGCAATATGTGCAGAAGCGCCCGCTTGCCATCCCCAGGGGCAAAGCTGGCCCCGTCACTGCAAAAACACCTCAGTCTAAGGAGGAAAATGAGGGGGAAAAGTCTGTGACAAGCATCTAAGAATAGAGTGCTTATTTCTACCAGCGGATTTAGGGCAGAGATGCCTGTCGCTTAAATATGGTAGAAATACTCTGAGGGTGCTGTAGAGCTTTTACACCAACCCAAGGTAAATGTCTTATTGCATCTGCTTTGTGTGTGTAAAACTCGAACGATTTTTGCTGTTTTATCCTTTTCGAAGGTGACCTGCACTGTTTTAGTTCTGAATGGATTAACTCCAAACAGCAGGGTATGAATTAAAGGTTCCTGAAGCAGCCATTAGGAAGTATTTTGGTTATTCGAATAATGGAGCTGCTAGCCATTTAAAAAATTACAGGGAGAAATGTTCTTAAATGTCATCAGCTACCGAGTGCTGGAATTGCTTATGGGATTTCATGAGTTGCTATAAAACATGGTCCAGCAACAGCAAGAGCAGTTTTGCATTACGAGACCCGTAATTCTCGGTGTCTGCTTAAAGGGCCTGATACTCATCTGCTGTTAACGGCCTTTGCGCTCCTGAGGTCCAGCACGCTCCTCCCTTAATATCAAATGAGATTTGGACTTAAACCTGAGTATGAGAATGTTGAAGAAAACTTCTCTGTGTTGAAGAAAAGACAAAAATAACTGCTTGAGATAAAAATTCCATTGGCTTCACGTGACAGCCCCTTTCAGATTCCTTCTGGCTCCCCAGAGAAGAAAGCAGTGTTATCTGGTACCCAGAAAGCAGCATAGAGAATTCAGTGCTTCTCTCTGTCACCATATCCTAGGGGACTGTTCAGGGATGAAGTTACTTGGATAGAGTGCCTAAAGGCCCTCCTGCCGAACAAGGCTCCCATGTTAAAACTTACCCTACAGCAGAGAGAATCTTCTCAGAGTTGCTTTGGAACTGCAAAACTGTAGGGTATTTCTGTAAAGGCAACTGATTTCAGTTTGCCCAACTGTAAAATATTAGTACCTATCTGCCACATAGATAATGTAATATTTGACTGACAGTTAAAGCAAAACAGTAATGTAATCAACAAAACACAGTCTTCACTTGAAGCACCCGAATAGTTTCCCTCATTTCACTGAGAACTGTGATGTGGATGCTGCAAAGGCGACTTCTCCCTGTGATAGCCCTGGCTCGCGCTCGCTGCTCCAGGCGTGAGCGTGGGCAGGTGATAACTGCTGTGCGAGCAAGCCCCTCCGGCTGGCAGCATCGAATCAGTAAAGGACTTCAAATGCTGTTACGATCGTAAGAGCAGAAAGATTTGGGCAGAACACTTGCAATTACCCCCCAGTATAACTTTAGAAGATCAGACATAAAATGCCTGTTCCTGTGTTCCTGATTCCTTACTTGCACTGCACACACAGATATCATCACCTGAGTGTTCAGCTGCATGCATATAATCAAATTTAGTGAGTAGTAAATACAGTAGAACTGAATTTAACAAACCAGATTTAATGGTATAAATCAAGATACACATTCAAGGTAAAACTGTCTTGACTTCAGCAATACAATTACCACAGAAACAACCTTAGATTTATTAAAATAGAAATATTTTTAAATGCATTTGCATTTCTTTTTCATTTTTTCACTTTTTGTTTCTAAGAAACGAAACTCACTTAACATGAACTGGATATTTTATCGTACTAGCCTTTATAAACTTTT
This sequence comes from Tinamus guttatus, assembly GCF_059628265.1. Lineage (NCBI taxonomy): Eukaryota > Metazoa > Chordata > Aves > Tinamiformes > Tinamidae > Tinamus > Tinamus guttatus. The sequence goes on along the minus strand of NW_028289208.1, from coordinate 2,773,972 downwards.
ACAATGCTGTAATTTCAGAAGACTCTTTCACCTCACATCAGTTTTAATATTAAATTAATCTTATTTTTGATTAAATTGAGTAAAAGTTTCTCAAATATGATTTGTCATTATTTCATGTATACCTTCATGTATATTTAATGTAAACATGTATCCATCCTAATTTGATATAAAAAGCCAGCTACTTTCTCAAGACATGTGGTTCTTAAAGGCAGAGAATCCTTTGCCAGGCTTAGTTTTTGAGAAAGTAGCAGAAAGCAATGCTCAAGTTAAAGCCATCAGCTACGAACAGCTTCCATTTAGCAGTTATCATTCCTTAGGTATTTTTTGCCCTTGAATGTTGAGTATGTGACAAGGTGTTTTGTTTATCCGTTAGGTGTTGTTTCACTGCTGCAGTGATGAGCCAGACACCAAGTTGTGCAGAGAGGAGCCAGCTGCCCCGTGCTTGGGATTGGACACAGCAAAATACTTGTGCTGAGGTTAGTCAATGCTTTCCCAGGTATGTCTGATCTGACTTGCTTTCCTCAGCAGGGCTTGGCAGGTAGACAACTGTGCCAGGAGTGGTAAGAAAACTCACTGCTAGGTGACTTAAGGCAGTAAATAAATAATGGTGCTTACCTCCTACACAAAGTACGCTGAGTGGAAGTGAGATATACAGGCATTATTAGACTATTTGACTGTGGATTTTAATAATTACCACATTGAAAGCTTTCTGTGATTGGTTGGGGCAGTCTCCACCTGCCTGGACTCTTGTCTACTGGCAGGGGTCAAGCAGCGGGTACAGAACGGAGCAGCGGGTCGCCCTGCGGATGAGCCGCCGTAGGCCTTTCGGAGGAATATTGCTAGGTTTAAATCATGATGTGATCAGTAGAAATGACTGAAAATGTTCTGAAGAAATAATTTCCAATAGGAAATAGGGATTTGATGCAATTTCAGTGTTCCTGGGTATCACGTGGAGGCTGTTGAAGCCTCCTGATGGAAACCGGGCGGCGGCTTTCCTCACCCTGAGCCAGCAGCTGGGGGGCTGCCCAGCCACGTCCGCCTCCAGCAGGCTATTTGGCAAGCCAAGCTCATGAGGAAGCTGAATACTTGCACGCATTTGAAAACTGGCTTGATTCAGCTATTCCAAAATGAATGTTTCCAAATGAGTCGCTGCACAGAGATCCTCACATACCCAGCTTTGCATGCTGATACAGAATGAAAACATTAAAAATATGAAGTAAAGTTTCTGCGGGTCATAAAATCCACTTCCTATGCCATCCCAGTGATTACATAGAAATGTGGCTGAATAAAATGGTGGCTTTTAATGTAATTTCGAAGAAAAAAGCACAAAGATTTTAGAAGGGCACCTCAGATTTACTGAATGCACTGTCCCCTCCTTACTCAAATGCAAAAAAAGGCAAACCATGGTTTACGATTGCAACTCACTGTAATGACTTGACTTGTGAGCACTTCGATGTTTTAATTGGGAAGTCTGAGAAACAGCAGATCCACAGAAACAGGCCCTCTTTATGATACTGTATTCTAAATCAATAGGGTCTTTTTTTCCTTATTGCATTTAACAAGTAGTGAGTGTAGTGGAAGCCTGGCAGGAGCGGAGCGCTCCCCTCGGGCACGCACCCGGCGCGGGGCGGCCTTGGCGCGGCGCGCTCGCGCTGGTGGCTCGGCACCGGAGGCCTGGGGAGCTGCCCGCGGGCTCCAGCCTTTAAAGAGCGGCCGCGCTGCCCGCCCGGTGACCGAGCCCGCGCCGGCCGCTTCCCCGGGTGCGCGGGGCCGCCGGGGGGCGCGGGGGCGGGCGCGCCAGGCGCCTCCTCGCCGAGGCGGGAGCGCGCGGGCGGCGGCGGGAGCGCGGGCTCGAGTCCGCGCCGCCTCCTCAGCGCGACTCCTCACTGCCATGGGGCTCGGAGAGGAGCCCGGCGGCGCCGCCGCGCTCCGGGGCGGCCAGCGAGGCGGCGAGGCGCGGGGAGGGTGAATGGTGCTGCCCGGGCAGCGGCCGCGAGCGCCGCGGCCACAGCCAGTGCCGGAGCGGCGGGGGCGCCGCACCCGCCCGGCGCCGAGCGCGGGAGCTGGATCCTGTGTCGGCTTCGCCGCGGAAGCAGCGCTCGGCCGGGTGGCTTTGGCTTTGCTGGAGAGTGCCCTAACCCCGGACCCGTGTCAGACACACGCCCGCCGCTCGCCATGGGATTGACGAATTCTTAGTTGTTTGTGAGCGCTCTCGGTTCTCCACTTGCTCTTCACTCTAAAGCCCACGTATATGAAATGGAAAATCGAGGGCTGTTCTGCACTCTGTGTTACCTGATGCTCAACGCACCTCTGCTGCTCATTGTGAACGGTGAGTACCAAACTTTTGCCTCTCCCCACACTAGTAACTAGCCGCTGCAAACGGAGCTTGCACAAGGGATGTGGGCAAACTTGGGTCAGGTGGGAACTGCTGGGTGGGCAGGGAAGGCTGGTGCCCAGGTCTCGTATGGTTAAAGGGGTTTCCTGAGCCTCCAGCATCTCCACTAGCCGTGCTCTGCGCTGCGGGTTTGGATCTGACCCTGCCAGCGTCGCCTCAGTTGAAAATTCCTGGCAATTCCTGGCAATCCCCCCTCGCTGACTCTCCTTCCTGTGGCGGTGCTTTATGGCTGGGGGCAGGGAGCGCTGCCCAGGGAGGGCTCTGTGTGAACAAGGTTGGACTGTTGTTGTTGCAGATGTTCGCGGTGGCTGAGGCAGCTCAACTTGCAGGGGTGCGCTCTGCCGCAGCACCAGGCTGCGGGAGCCGCCTGCACCCAGCTCTCCCGCGTGCAGCCCGTTGGGCTCGCATCCCGCAGCTGGCAGGAGAAGGGATGCTGATGAGGGAATGGGACACTTTGTTCTCATGCGCTGCCAGGGCTTCCTCGGAAGCAGGGTTGGGGCGTTAAGACCCTCCTCAAACTCTGGCTGCTGCTGGTGCTGCGGCAGCTGCCTGCACGGGGGAGCAGGACCCATCAACCCTGGTGCTCCGGTGCTGGGTGCCGGGCTCGTGCTGTGCCACCACTGGGCGAGAAGCGCGTGTCGCGGTCAGCACTTAGCCCCCCAGTTGGAGCAGATCAGATTGCACCGAAAAGGACAGATCTTGTCTCTTAATCTCTCCCGTTAACCAGCCCTTATAACTCTTGTCTTCTCCTCTCAGCTACCTTTACTGAAGTTCCCAAAGATGTGACTGTTAGGGAGGGAGATGATATTGAGATGCCTTGTGCTTTCCGAGCCAGCGGAGCCACCTCTTACTCCTTGGAAATCCAGTGGTGGTACTTCAAAGAACCAGCCAGAGAACTTGCACATGAATTATCCATCAGTGTCCCTGGCAGCAGGAGCAAGGTAACGAAGTGCCACGAAAGCGTGTGTTCAGAGGGTGCTAGAAACGAGCTCCGCAGTAGGAGAGGCACCTCTGCTGTGATACGTCTGGGATCAGGGTGGGTGCCCGGAGCTTCCTGGGCTTTCCCTAGAGTCTGCCTTTCACTCCAGGAGAAAAACAGGAGCACTTGAAGGATTGTGAACAGAAAATGATAAATATCCCACTGCAAGATTTGCCATGAGAATCTAGAGAGGCAGTCAAAAATAACTGTATTATAAAGTGGGGATCAGCAAAAGCTAGTGCTGCGCTAGGCTGGGCTGAGCTGGGAATCACTGTGAAATGCAGGAGAGACTGCTCGCTAATGGAGCAGCTGGAGGAGTGAGGGATACATCGCTCCCTGATACATCACAGCCGTTATCAGCGTGTGTGCGCAAACCTGGTATTTCCTGGGGAGCTGGTACACACCTGGGCCGTAGCTGGAACTCTCCAGGACATTTTAGCAATCAGTTATAGTAATTAAAATGCATGAAGCAGAGTTAAATCTTGCGTGTCCTCTCCCCTCCCCCTAGAAAACAGCCTCATTTGAGGGCAGGCACTATCTTACCTTCTTTTCCAGCTGCGTTTCCCTGTCTCACCAGTTCATTCTGTAGCCCCCCACCCCAGTAAGGGGCCGTGCAACCCCTCGAGCTGGGCAGAGTGGGAGCTGCGGACGTGCCTTCCTGCAGCCAGGACCATGTCACCTTCTCCAGGCAGTGAACCTGCAGGCTGCTGCCGGCAGGAGACTCACCACCCATGCCAGGTCCCGTCTCTGTGGCGGGCTTGTTTTCCCGCAGCACTCAAATAGAGATGCAGAGCATATAGACACTGAGCTAATGTGATGCCGCCTAGCTAGGGAAAGCGTAAGTCAATTGTCAGACAGGGAAATAAATCGCTTGGATTTAAATGTCTTCTTTAACCTTATAAAAAAGCCGTGAGTTGCGTTCACAATAAATGATGGCAGGGCTGGCAGGGAGACGGATGGCCATCTCCCTGGGGGAGGCGCATCGGCGACATCTGAGGCATCGCTGAGTTTTACAGCAGTTGGCTCTAGACAGAAGAAACAGTCAAGTCCGCATGCCAGTGAGCGATACCACTCCCAGGATGTCTTCAGAGCAAGGCTTTGCCCCCAGCAGCGCGGGATCCTTCCTGCCCAAACTCTTCACGCTGTGCTGATGCTGCTGCAGGTGGCTGAATATGAGCAACATCAGTGTTTGTCGGTCTGTGGTCCATCTCGTTGGCTAGAGCAGCACTCCTGATAGCCCCAGCAGCCCGGTCCAGCTTCAGCAGAGCAGTGTTGTGGTCTGAGCAGCAGGGAGCTGCCCTCCCAAGGAGCAAGGACGGGGTGCAGGCGGTGCCCACCCATGTCCTGCTCCAGGCACTGGGGAGGTGGTGGGAGAGCAAGTGTTTTGCTGAGGTTCTGGCAGGCCGGCGTTAACATCTTTCCTTTTTTGTCTCTTTAGGTAACAAATAAGGATGCAACTAAAATAAGCGTAAGTGCAGCGCAAGCAGGGTGGTGCCCGTACATTACTGTGTCCCCCAGCTCCTCGATGCGGGACCTTAGCCAGTCTGCGGGCAGCACAGCAGGAGTGCAGCGCATTAACCCTCCTCAGTGTGCTGGGGCTTGGCCAAAACACGACCATCTGGTGCTGGTTTAGCCTCCACGTCTCATGTTTTGCAAACCCAGAGCAGCAGAGGGTTTGCCTTGCACCCCCATTTAGGGGGGTGGTTCAGAATGGGAGGGAAGCTCTTTGGCGCTTTCTCCTGCCCAGCCCCGTGCCAGGCTGCAAACCCCTGTGCCCTTGGCCACGTTGTTCCCCTGCCGCCAAGGTGCGGGCGCCTTAGGGAGAGGGGCGAAGGCCAGCGGGGCTGAGGGAGGAGCAGCCGTTCGGCTGCAGGGGGGCGCTGGGGGCGTCGGTGGCTGTTTTGGCTGGGCGCAGAGCCGGGCGGGCAGGGCTGGGTGCAGGGTGAGCAGCGAGGTGCCTTTGGCTAGCGGCGGGCGGGCGGCGGCCGTTAGGGGGCGGCGGCCGTTAGGGGGCGGCGGCCGTTCCGCGGCGGAGCCGTTGGGGCGCGGCCGTTAGGGGGCGGCGGCCGTTGGGGCGGGGCCGTTCCGCGGCGGAGCCGTTGGGGCGCGGCCGTTGCTGAGGCGCGCGGTTGTGCCCTCTCTTGCAGACGGTGCGCGTGCAGGGCAACGACATTTCGCACCGGCTGCGGCTGTCGGGCGTGCGGCGGCAGGACGAGGGCGTGTACGAGTGCCGCGTGGCGGACTACAGCGACGACGAGACGCAGGAGCACAAGGCCCAGGCGCTGCTGCGCGTCCTCTCGCGCTTCGCGCCCCCCGACGTGCAGGCGGCCGAGGCGGTGTCGCACATGCAGAGCGGCGCGGCCCCACGTCGCCACGGCCCTGCCGCCCCGGCCACGCTGCCGCCCGGCCCCGGCAAGCGCCCGCCGCCCGCGGGGCCCGCCACCGCCGCCACCACCGCCACGGCCGGGAACGGCGCAGCCTCGGCCTCGCCGCCGCCGGGTCAGGCCGCCATCCTGCGCCAGCAGCACGGGTCAGGTAGGGTGGGCGCGGGGCAGCGGGGCCGTGCGGGGGCAGGGACCCCTTCCTGGCAGCAGCATCGGTGCTAGCTTTCCTCCCATGGGCAGGCAGTGCATGGTGCCTCGCTTCCACAGCACTCCCCGCGGCTCTCAAACGCGGTGTTTTATTTAAGAGAGTTGCAACCTGAAGTAAGCAAAATGTCATGGTTGCTTTGCAGAGAATTTAAATCAGTAAGTGGTTACACAAGCTGATCTCTGTGGACAGGCTCATGGCTCCATGCAGAGCAGCATCCGGTCTAGGGGAGAGGTAGTATAAAATGTCAATGGCTGCGTAATGAGCTCTGCCTTTTAAGTGCGAGTGCTACAAGAATTTGGAATTCTATTTAATAGTTTGCAAACAGCAAGTATCATGGTAATGATTGTCTATTGGAACTCAAGGTAATGCTGTTTTAAGAAAAAAATATGAATGCATCATTACTAAATTCTGAACTACCCATGAAAAACTAATTTCGTGAGTGACACTGGAGTCTGGTGTAAAGGGCACAGGGTCCTAAAATTCTGCATTGCAAGAATATCTAAAGGGATTCAGGGCTGTTTTTGATGGGGTGTACGTTCCCTCTTGGCCACTGCCACTTACCTTGGCACAGGCATGTGTTAGACAGTAGGTACCTATGGAAGAAGGGAAACAATCGGATGTTACTGTCTGTGCTTAACGAAAGCCCTACACTCACCCTGCAGCTGAGAGTCATCTGAGGCAGGCTGAGATCACCCAGCAATTGCCACACTTCTTCCTGCTTTCCCAAACAAACGTTTGCAGGGTTGGGCTCACAGTGATGGCAATCAGTTGCATATAGGCTGCTGTGAAATAATGGTGTTTTACAGCGGCGTTCTTTTCTATTGCTAAATACCTATCATTGTTTTTGACAAATTTATCACATGGAAATATATATGAATACTATTTTTTACTACATTATCATTCCTAAGAATATACGGTATGTGTTGATTGGTGTCTAATGAAAGACAAAGTGGTCATTACTGAGGTATATTTGCAGGTGTCTGTGGGCACACACAGAAGTTCAGTACAGTTTTGTTGACCGCCAGAAATTAAGCTGAACATGCTGATGTTCATCCCCTGTCCCTTTCCTGTTCGAAGGATCTGTTCTCCTTTTTGGAGTCTACAGTTACTAATTGTTTGTGTTTTTTCTGCAGTGAAAAGTCTTGCAATATTTTCCATATAGAGAACAGAAGTTATAGATTCAGTGTACAGATACAGTGCTATGCAGGCTGCCTACTGAAACCAAAGCCTGCACTGTGCGCTTGAGCTAGAAGCAGAACGATGGGCTGTAGCGGGCTCGGTTCCATCGTTACAGATGGATGTGATTGTGTGCAGCCAGGAGAGCGTGGCAGATCTGTCTGCTAGGGCAAGGCCCCCTGCCCAGCTCATCTAAACTGCTGTCCATCCTAATTTTTTACATTTCTGTGGTTTGATTTGTCGCTGCTATGTCATTTTTTTAGGCTGGATTATATTCTGAAAATAAAACACAAGCACTGCGGCAAGCTGTAGAGATAATGGAGTGATTTAAATCAGTGAAAAAGATATCACACTTCTGCAAAGTATGTTTTGGGGATTTCCAGATGGAAAATGCTGCTTATGAGAGGGCTGCAAAATGGGCTAAAACAGAATTTCCTGCTGTGGCAGCTGTCTCATGCACACCGGCGTCAGTGAACACTGCCACTGTGTGGCCGTTCCCTTTCAGGGAGGAAGTTGCAGTTGCTGTAGAGAGCCCGAGGCTCTTGCTGCTCGTGATGTTTATGTAGTAAGGTCTAACACAGCAGCTGCTTTCACTCCAACAGAAGGAAGGCAACACACTTGGTGTGCTTTGATATTGCCCTCTGTGAAGACATCCTTGTACTCTGCTTGAATCAAGACTCCCTTTGCAACAGGCTTCTGCTTTGGTCTATGGTAGTTTACAAGCCAGGCAGTTTGGAGCTGTCCATAGGTGTTTGCCCATGAGAGGTCAGCCGCAGCATCGCTCAGGTTAGCAGCCTCTGAAGACCCAGTCCTTCAAGTTTCTGAGTCAAATGCCTTCTAGACCAGAAGCTGTTACCATGAGGTGGCTCTTTGGTAGCTTCTGTGAAGCAGATGGGTGGCTGCTCGCTAGCCCTGTGCCCTGTGTATTTTAGAGATGCTGGTCACACAGTTCAAAGCAAAGCTGTTTGGTATAGCAACAAGAAATGAACTCGATCTTCCCTGGACATAGAGTGTCCTTCCCTGCCCAGAATAAAGGCATAGGCATAAAGTGCTAGTGTGGAAGTCTGACTAGGACTTGTAGCGCTCTGCCTGCTTTTGTAAAGAAATAAGAGACTGCTGTCTCCAGTGCAATGACAGGCACTAAAGTGATTTCAAAATCTATTTAAAAGGTCACTGAGCTTCAGCATATCTCATTTGTACTTTAAAATGGTGTTCTTTAAAGCTATTTTAGATTCACTAATCATTTTTCTCCATGAAGAATATATTTTTAAATAAAAGAAAAGAAAAAAAGAGAAGAAGAATTCTTTTTTTTCTTCTTGAAATTAGAAGCTCTGTTTTGTGTCCACCTCTTCATGATAGTATCATACCTGTCTTGTCACAGTGTAGGGTCTTCAAATCAACCAAGTCTTGTCCATATAAAGTGTATGAAACTTCAGGATCCAAGCTTGTGTTGGTGTATGAGTAATATGTATGCATAATAGCATAATATAAGTGCCTAACTGTCTTATTCTGAGCTTTGTAAAACATATATAGGTAAATACATGCATAAAAATATGTCTAACAATGCATTTGCTCTCAAGTGTTAAAGATTTGTAAGCCTTTCCATTGTACATGGGAATGCTTCCTTGGTATAAAAGCAGAAGTGCTCCCAAATGCAACTTCCCCTCAAAATGTGCTCCAAAGCTGATCTGCAATCAGCCATTCTGCTAGCTAGTGTCTTATTAGTTGGGATCTATTCCTGTTTTCTTTGCAATAGAAATCTTCCCAATATGTTTAGTGTAGTAAGATAAGGCTTTTTATGTACTGTATACCAATAAATGAGAGATCAAATGCTGTTTTCAGATGTGCCCACAGGCCTTTTGCTGATTTCACTTGTGCACAGGGAAAAATGTGATTCTTTGCATCTTATAGTAGAGCTGAAACATGAGCTTACTAAAATAAATGTCAGTTCCATCTGACAGACCAGTTATAAATGGAAAAATCTATATTTAGGGATGTGTAGTCTGAAATGATGTTTGATACAGATTTTTCATATAAGTGAGCATATTTTATATGACAGAAAATGTGTCTGATGTATCAGAAATGCTAGCTATTCAAATAGGACATTATTTGTAATATCTGAGCTGCTGTATTCAGCACTGTTTTCATGAGATTCAAAGAGGTTGTTTGTCTATTGTGAAGGCAGATCAACTAAGGCAGAAACTGAAAACATATTACTCGGACTGCCGCCACACAAAGTTTTGTTGCTAAATTGACAGTTTTTAGTACTGTCAGATAAGGAGTTGTCTGCACATTTCTAAATGAAAGTGATATTAGCATTCAATTCAAAAACCAATATGCAAAATGAATTTATTGTTTTAAGGAAAAATTCAGAGTGAGCAAGTCATATAGTGCTTTATATGTCCAGAATTGTTCCAGTCTTGGCTTGGTTTAGGGGTACTTATGAGCAAGACCTAGAAGTCTGTGCATATCTCTGTCCCTCAAAAGATGAAGTCCAAATGGACAAAACAGACAAGTGGTAGCAGGAGCAATGACCAACTTCGGAACATAACAGGGAACTGTGAAATTGAGCATGAAAAATCAAATCCAAAGCTCTTGCATTTTGGTTCAGTGCTGTAGTTGCGAGACTAACTTTATCACCCACTACGTGAAATAACAAACCAGTATCTTCATACTGACCTTTCGGGAGGCAACTGGGTGTATTTATCAAAGTGTCCGAAGTGAGCGTCTGTGTATTGGCCTGGGGGCAATTTTTAGTTCAACATTTGAGGTGAATATGGGTCAGAAATGGCAGCTTTCAGATTGCCTTTTATTTGTTTACTCTCTAACCACAAAGCTCTGAAGCAAAAGCTTTAAATGGAATAAAGATCAGTGTGTGAAACAAGAAGTTGCAATTCATTATGCTTGGAGTGCTCTAGGAAGGGCAGAGAGGAATGCTTGCGTTATGCGGAGATGAGATGTTTACAATGAGGGAGAAAATAAGTTTTCACGCCTATATCTCTGCTTCCCCTCTGCAAAGCCTTTTGTATTTGATGTAGAAGGACCTCCATTTGTGGACTATAGCGCTTCAGCTAATAAAGTACCAGGTTTCAATTCTTCAATATTTGATGTAGAAGGACATCCATTTGTGGACTATAAGTTCTTCTGCTAATAAAGTATCAGGTCTCAATTCTGCAATCCTTGTGCACATGCAGCTCCCTGTGATGCTTGCACCAAGCTGAGCTGTGGAAACCTGTGCTGAGGCAGGAGACCACAGGGGAGAGTATTAAACTTTTTTCTGGGAACTGGGAAGCAGAAGGTCTTTTTGTTTTGAGTTTAAGGGACAGGAAAGCAAATGGACAGCTAATTGAGTGTGATGAGCTGTAATGTACTGGAAGTCCTCTTTTTGAACTGGCTATGAGCTGAGCTTCTGGTTAACTGCAGATAAGGGCCCTAGTTTGGATCTAGGGCTTTGTCAGAATTGAATGGCTTGGTGCATGCTAGCCTGAGAAATAGCCAGTGGAACCAATTTATATTGGATACATGAGCATCTCACAAAATAGCAAGAAAGGACAACCCCTCTGTTCTGTTCAGCTCGGGTTCCCACCTTTCCATCTGATGTCAGGGTCTGCTTTACTCTCCATGTGCTTTTTATGGGATCATGTATGAACTCACATTCTGTGGTTACTTGTATGTAAAATAACCTGTGTCACATCACATTTTCTGTTATGCTAAATGCAGTAGCAAGACATGCAGGCTGTAACTGAATTATCAGGCTGACCTCCTAAATGTCACTGGATAATAAACATGCAAAAAGAATTCTCATTAAATACACATCACTAACACTTCACAATCTAGGCAAATTAGACTAATTTGAGGACAAGTGAGGTCAAATATCTTCTTTTGTGTGTTTGTAATATGAATTAAATCTTGAACTGGGCAAAAGTACCAACTGCAGTGCCACGTCACCTCATTAGCTAGGGCAGAAACAAGCTGCGCAAGGGTAGTTTTATATTGTGGAAGTGCAATTTATGTGACTAAACTCTGTTTAGCTGTTCTTCCTTGTTCCCTGGAGGACAGACAAAACTGTACTAGCGTATTAAAGCCTGTGCAGTGTCCTTGAAGAAATCTGAGTATCGTTTGAATTTCTTTAATATTGTCAAGTTACAGAGTTTTTTTTTAAATCATCAAGAGGAACAAAAGGGGCTTTCCAAGTGGAAAGTCATAGGTAAGCTAGGGCTGGGTTTTCATACAAAACAATTCATTTGAGTGAAAAATAGAAATGTGTATTCGAGAGGCTGAGTGTCCTTTTGCATGAACAAGCACAGCATTTAGTGTGGGAATATAATATATACTGCTCTTTTTTAGGTACAATCACAATAAGTACCTTGCAAAATGGGCCTTCAGTTTGCAGTACTGGCTAACTTACAGTCTTTATATTTTGTAAAAGATGCAGATAGTTGCATATTTGGTTCCTTCAGTATATTTATTCAGTGTTACTTAATGTGTAAGCTTGAACTTGAATTGTATTTTAGTAATCTACAATTCCTTAGTATCTTATTATTCCTACAATTCCTTAATATTTTAAGTGGTATACTTACTAGTTATAGCCCTGATATAACAAAATAATCTAAATGCAATCTTAATGGTACTTGCTTCAAGAATAGTGTAATTGGGCTCTGTAGCTGAAAAACAAGGTTAGAGCAGGTCTGCAAGGATATAAATCTTAGAATAGTTCTTTAAAGATGTTAAAAAAGATGTGAAGAAGTCCTTAAGAGTCAGACAGGACTGTATTAATAAAAAAAAGAGTTTGATACGAATTTTAATTTAGATTTGCGGAAATGGTGAAAACAGGCAGATTCACAGTATCTGTTCACTTTGAGTTTTTAAAATTAGATAATGGCAAAGCAGCACCATATGTCAATGCAAACAATTCAACCAGATTTGTATTAAAAAAAGAAGCCTTGTCAACTGAATAGTGGTATTTGTCACAACAGTGGTTAACAACCAAGTATTTTATATTGCTAAGCTGTTATCAGTTGGGAGGCAATTTTATTAGCAGGGAAGCGCAGTTTGGCAGGACAGCAACTGTGCTCTGCAGAGAAGCTGGGCAAGGCAGCTGTGAGTGACGCTTGCTGTGGTGACAAGTAGCCGCTGAATTAGCGGGCTGCGTCGCGCTTTAGCCTGGCACAGAGAGGGAGCGGAAGGTCTGTGCTGCGTGTGCTGCGCACAGCTGCTGGCTTCCCAGCGAGGCAGAACGGAGTAAGTTCCATAATGGACACGATCCTGTTTGTCATCTTATTGACCATGTACAAAATTCACCAAACCGGTACAGCTAGAGCTCGTTTGCTACTTCATAAAATGGATTAATCTCAAGCCTTCTCACTCAAGGTAGCTGGCTTTTCCTTGCATAACGAGGACCTAGGGAATATCCCATGTCCACAGTTTTTCTGAAAATTATGTCACTGAAAATTATCTCAGGCATGGCAGTTTCTTTAGTTAAATAATATCTAGCAAAAATCAGTTGTTGGGAAGACTGAGGATGTATTTTATTTACCCAAAATGCTCATATATAATACAAAGGTGATTTTTTTTTTCTTCTCCTAAAAGTCACAGGCTCTACTTTTTTGAAGTAATATGCTCTCAATATAGTGTTTTTCCTTGTAGTGTCATGTGTTTTGCTAATGCACTTGGACTTACTCTCTAAGTATAGATAACATAGGGTTATTTCTCAAAAATAATCTGGAGGTAATCTGTGCTTGGATCTACTTAACTTCACTAATTCTGATTAGAATGATAATTAAAACAACATTTGGAGCTGTCTGCTAATCCTAATGAAGTCAAGAATACTCTAGAAGATACTTAAGTGAGAACTACAGTGTCTTGTTTTCTGGGCTACAAATATTTACAACTTGTATCACATCTACCTACTGTGATATCTGTGTTTCCATCTAATATGAGTGCTATTGCAATCTTTTCTTAAAGTGTCAGCTTCTGGAATTGTGTTGGAATAACTGCCACCTTACTATCTTAGTTTGCTCTCTTGCAGCATGGCCTTTTAGTTCTCCTGCCACTAATGGAAAACTTGAGAATATAGGCTAAGTGAAAAGCTCAGTAGCTGGAACCCCAATACCTGTATTTTTAATCTGCCTCATGATTTGGGTACTTTCAGTTGTGATTTTGGGGTAATTGTATTTAGCAATATTATGTGGAATTGCTCACAAAGGAATGCCTAAAAAGGATATGTAAGACTGGATGCATATTTATTACCTTAACTATCACTGTAGTAGTTGTGTATTTTTCTATATGTTTTATGCCATAATGAAGAGTTATGTATCTCATTATGAAGAGTTTTGTATCTTCTATTATTCAACTTCGGAGGAGTAAACTAGTGGTGCTTTATTTTGTTAGATTAGTTTTAGATCATGGAATTCCAGAAAATTTTAAAAACAAATCCAGGGTTTTGTATTTTGGGTCTCTGTTTGGATAGTGGATGTCTTCCCACAGAGGAGAGACCAAATCAGAGATACCAAACCAAAATCTTGTAATGAAATGTGCTGCAAAATAAAGACCAGCTGCAGGTCTCAAAAGAGGGAAGTTGCTGGTTTATTTAAATTCAGACCAACATGAAAGTATTGTAGCTGCATAATCTACATGTAGCTGCCTGACCAAGGCAACTATAGGCCAGTGTGCCTCACCTCCGTCCCCGGAAAAGTGATGGAACGGCCCATACTGGCTGTTGTCTCCAGGCACGCGGAGGACAAGAGGGTGCTCAAGAGCAGTCAGCATGGATTCACCAAGGGGAAATCTTGCTTGACTAACCTGATGGCCTTCTATGATGAAATGACCAGCTGGATAGATGAGGGGAGAGCGGTGGATGTCGTCTATCTTGACTTCACCAAGGCTTTTGACACCGTCCCTCACAACATCCTCCTGGGCAAGCTCCAGAAGTGTGGGATAGATGAGTGCACAGTGAGGTAGATTAGGAACTGGCTGAATGGCAGAGCTCAGAGAGTGGTGATCAGCGGTGCAGAGTCTAGTTGGAGGCCTGTAGCTAGCGGGGTCCCCCAGGGGTCAGTCCTTGGTCCAGTCCTGTTCAATTTATTCATCAATGACCTGGATGAAGGCACAGAGTGCTCCCTCAGCAAGTTTGCTGATGATACCAAACTGGGAGGAGTAGCCGATACCCCAGAGGGCTGCGCTGCCATCCAGAGGGACCTGGACAGACTGGACAACTGGGAGGTGAAAAACCTCATGCATTTCAACAAGGCCAAGTGCAAGGTCCTGCACCTGGGGAGGAATAACCCCAGACACCAGTACAGGCTGGGGACTGACCTTCTGGAGAGCAGCTGTGCAGAGAGGGACCTGGGCGTCCTGGTGGATGACAAGTTGACCATGAGGCAGCAGTGTGCCCTTGTGGCCAGGAAGGCCAATGGGATCCTGGGCTGCATTAAGAAGAGCGTCTCCAGCAGGTCCAGGGAGGTGATCCTGCCCCTCTACTCATCCCTGGTGAGGCCACATCTGGAGAACTGTGTCCAGTGCTGGGCTCCACAGTATAAGAGGCATGTGGAACTGCTGGAGAGAGGCAGTGAGAAGGATGGTGCTGGCCTCTTTTCAGTGGTGGTCACCGACAGAACGGGAGGAAACAGCCGGACACTGAAGCACCAAAAGTTCCACAGGAACTTAGGGATAAATTTCTTAACAGTGAGAGTGACAGAGCCCTGGAACAGGCTGCCCAGAGAGGTTGTGGAGTCTCCTTCTCTGGAGATCTTCCAAACCCGCTTGGACGCAGTCCTGTGCCACGTGCTCTAGGTGACCCTGCGTGTGCAGGGGGTTGGACTAGATGATCTCTAGAGGTCCCTTCCAACCTTAAGCATTCTGTGATTCTGTGATATAGAATGCATGACTCTTTTAGGGTATTCAGGACACATGTTCCTCTTCTGACATTGTCTATCATAGTGTTTCCTGTTGAAGTTTGTTATAAATCCTTTGCAGATGGTGTTTTCTTGTAGCTTTTCCTGAATTCGTCCACTCTTTGGAGTGATTGGTTGGTTGATTTGGCTGCTTCCAGTTGATGACTCATCTGCCCACAGCAGCCATGCAGGGCCAGGCTCAGGGCTGGCTGCCTCAACTGCTGCCCGGGGCACTTTCTGCATGGGAGCCCTCACTCAGAGTGGCGATTTGCAGTCAGGTGTGGGGCTGAGAATGAGTTAAACTTTTGATGAGACTGCTCTGTACTTCCTTGTCTCCTCTGGTTGTTCCCTGTGGTCTCTTGTACTTCTTCTAACTTTAGTGGTAAACGAGCTTTCTACCAGCCTGCTGACAGTGAATTCCTCTCTTTTCCAGGTAACCTGGTAAAAAAAAAAAAAAAAAAATGTAGAAATGCATCTTGCTCTTTGCCTGCTAGCACTTTCGTAAATTCACCAGATTCATTAATGTATCTTTCCTTTTGTTTTTTTAGTAGCTGTTTTTAATAAATGTCATGCAGTGTAAGAGGGGCCATAGCAACTGTCGAACTGTATCAGACCAATTGCCCATCTAATCCTGTAGCTTATTTCTCATAGTGCTCAGATGATCTAGGAGAATATGGGAAAGCTTCCATAGAGGATAATGGAGCAGTTGACTCATCTGTGCACCATATGCATGTTTGGAAGGGATTGTCAGCCTAGTATTTTGAGAATAACTTGGCTTTAATTAATCTCAGTTGAAATGAGCTGTAATGTGAGCAGAAATCCACTTTGGTAATTGCAAGTGCCTTAAGGAACATACACACTCACTTCTCTACCAGTTCCTGCATCTGCCTTATCCCACAGGCACTCAAACAGATTAATTTCCAGCAAAGCAGTGGAGTAATTTACAAAATCAACACTGAAGAAGGGATCTTTTTATTAGCATATATGAGAAAGTAACTTGTGTTTCCACATCATCTCCTTGCGTGACTAAAGCTCCTTGCTATCGAGTTTCCCTGTTTTCTGATATGCCCGTAACCGTATCACGTACATGACTCATTTTGCATAGTACATGCTCAAACAGGGGTGGCAGGTATTCAAGAGAGGTTAGCCATGTTGTTTCCTCTCTCTCAGGTTGGAGGTTAAATACGTCAGTAGAGGAGTGCTCAAGGGGCAGAAGATGCTGCAGGTCTCGAGAGCAAGATCTAACAGTTCCCCCTAACAGTGGTACCACGCCGCAAAACGCTGCGCTTCCCATGCGTGCTAGGCCTTTTTTTTTTTTTTTTTTTTTTTTTTTTTGGAACTGCGAAATACTCCAATTGAGAATACATGTGATTATGTATGAGGTATCCTGGAGCAGCAGCACCATGGCAGAGTTAGGAAGATTAAGGCACCAACCACAAGTGGTGGTTTAGAAACAGTGATAGCAAAATGTTTTGTGGGGGGTTGTGGTATGTATATTTAAGCATGGAATAAGGATATATGCAGCTAGCAAAAACGTATTTCAAACTGTGGCATAATTCTAATGTGGTGTAGCTTATTATCTCTTTTAGTAGGTATATACTTACTTTAATAATCACGTCTTTTTAATCAAAAGCTTCTAAGAAGTTCTTAGATCTGAAGTTCTGGAAATGCTATTCAATTCAATGGAAGTGCTCCAGTCTTAAAAGAATTTGTTTAATCTAGGACCTTGTTGACTGTAATGGTCCTTGACCAACAACCCATATAAAAAGCTTTTTTTTCCATGGATATAAGATAGTAGATGTAGCTTCTCCAAGCATAGCGTAAAGTTTCTGGGCTGAGATAAGAAGTCAGTCTACACGCTTGGTTCACCTCTTAAAGAAATGCCAGGTTTGAGAGCTTTAATTGGACATCGGTGTGTGAGGAAACAGACCAAGACTGAGAATGTCATGGCAGAAAAGGCAGTTCACAGAAGTGGCTGAACTCCTGTTGTCAAAGACTTAATGTGTCTTTCAGCCTTGTGTTATTTGTGCTGCTGTGTTCTCTCACCATCTTGGACACCAGAGGACTTGGGAGATACTTTCTAGGAAAAAGAATAGGAAACTGCTGGACATTTTATTTTTGGACACTGGTTGAATAAGGCTTGTAGAGTCCCATTTTTTCCATGTGTCATTATTCACTTTGTTAATTAATGATTGTTTTCAATTGGACAAACTGTTGCAAGTCAGACTTCGATGAATAAGGTGCAAAACAAATCGTTAAGTAGACAAATACAGTAAAAAATTATGTTGTAAATCCAAAAGAAGGATGAGTAGTGTCAGGGAGCAATTGATTGTACATGAACAGAATAATTTGTTACTGTTCTACTTAGTGGTAGACTTTCTCTTTAATCCACATATATATAAATAACTCAGAAACAAAATTCTAAATCTATGGGTGATAAACTTACAATAACAAATTATCAAATGAATATTCAGTGCATAAATGAAATGTTTTCTTCCAAGTGTCTATTTCATTAATAACTGTGTATTCCTGATATAAACTCTGTTTTGAAATCTAGGTCAAGTCCTATGTCCAGATTGTAGTGATCAAGACCACATTCTGTTCATTTACATCTTCAGAGTAATTTATTAAGCAAAGTCAAGAATTCCACTACTGCATTAGCAGTGGAATTAAGGATGCTTTAGTCCAACCAGTCTATAAACAATATTGCACATAATGAAAATGGTTAACTAGGCAGAGAGAGATTAATGGAAATTGTATTTATGGTCCACTCATGCTCTGAGCTAAGAGAATTCAGAAGTTCTTTTTATCTGCTTTTGCTGACAGAACAATTTTAGACCAAAGTATTGAATTGGTATGGAAACAGAAGTTTCTACTTAGCATTCAATATGAATAACTGTTTTGAAATAAGTTTTAGAAACTTATTTTTATCATTTATTTGCTTAATTAACTGACTTTGATTGCAGATTCTCCTGCAAAGTGGTGTATGCAATTAAAATTGCCATAGGAAAGCTGTTGGGAAGAAGGCACACTGCCATTGCTTGGAGTTGAGGCTCATGTTGCTTTCCATTAAAAGTAGGGAGAGAAGTGTTGCCCTAAGCAGTGTGCAGGTGTGGTGCTGGCAGAAGTGCTGCTGCCAGTGTGGGCTCCGGCGAGGCTGCGCCTCGGCTCAAAGGGAGCGCGGGAAGGGACCTGGAGAGCCGCCCGGGCTAAGGCCACAGCTGTGGCACCTCCTAGAAGCAAGGAGCCATCTGACAGCTTGGAAACAGTGATGTGTGCTACTTGGGATTATGTTCTCTCAGGGATGCAATTTGTGAATAAACAGTTTATCTTCACATACCGTACAGCATGTTAGGCTCAAAGGCAGACGTAAGTTTGGGTTTTACTGTTGACTTTTTCAGCCTTTCCCATCAGCATACTATTTTGTCTGTGCAGTAGGTCTGTGTGGTATGAGAGTTCTATCCTTGCTTATCCTGTAGAATAGGTTTGTGAATTGACTGTATGTTTAAGGAAAAATAAGGAGATTGCATAGTGTTCACATACTGTAGCTGAACACATGACGCCTGGACAGATGGTGTAACCACTGTGTGCACCGGACTACTGCCAGTCCGGGCACAGCCTGGTGATGGGTGCAGCAGTGGACTTGACTTGCAGGATACTCGGCATCCTTGGTGTAGCTCAGATCAAAGGGCTCGGAGAGAGTGCTGAGCCCAGTAGACTCCTGTGAGGACTACACAAATAGCCCCTCATGTGCTTTGCAGTACATCAAGCTGCAGGCAGTGTCATTAGGACAGTGCTTTGCACAGGAAATTTGATAGAACATGTCCTAGTTTTTGTTGGGTGCCACATTCTGCACAAGTGATGTCCAGGAATAAAGGGAACTGCATCAGGTTACAGTAGGTGAAGTCCATCTGGGCGCACCTGTGCACCACAGTGCTTCATCTGGCTGCTCCGCTCTGGTCGTAGCTGAACTATGTTTCATCTTGCCTGCCCAATCCTTTGACCCTGCTGCCTGTGCAAGTCTCAAGTCTGGTAGGTGGGGCAATTTAAATTTACAAAGCATGGAGAGGTACTTAAACCTGTAAGTGGGAAGGTTCTTTTTGTGTCATCATCTGCCCTCTTCCCTTTTCTGGAGAACCCAAGGATCACCAAAGACAGATTTGTTGCACATTTCTCAGCTCCCGTTGCCTCAGAAGTGTTTTGTTTACAACAAAGAATATATGTAAAAATGTCAGGAAGAAGAGTAGAGGCTCGCACCAGCCTGTGAGCTGTTCTTCCTGGCCTCTGCAAGCAGCGTGGCATTTGGGGCTGGGTATCCTTGTCCTGGCTGCTGCCTGGAACCTGGCTTCAGCATCTGCAGTGCTCTTCCTTGTACACATCTGGAATGTCTTTTTACAGTGTTTAGCCAATTACTCCTTTGGCTACCTGAGTTAATTGTGTTTGTTAATGGCTTTCATCCTAAAAAAAAGAAAAAGAATCCAATTTTTCTTTTAATGTCCTGCTGTTGCTAAGTAGGTTGTTAGCCAGGTAGGTTGTGAGTTGTGTGTGTGCGTGCAAGCATTTAATTAAAACCTTAATAACTAAATAATCCCCACAGAGTCTAAGGAGTCTGAGATACCATTGCTCAGGTTCCCCAGTCACACACCACATTACTCTGAAGTACTTTTGCTTTCGGATAATAATACCCCAGCGCTGCCTGCAAGGCAGATATAGGTTACAAGACACACTGAGCTTGGGCGCAGTTGTTTGCAGAACTTCCTAAAGTATTTCCTTTCATCATGCCATAGGTGAGGGACTCCAGTCTCCCAAGACAAAAGTATTCATATCAGGCTGCCTGAAGTTAATTTCCTAAATACAAGTGGTCTGATTTCTTTTTCAGAGTGCTAAGTACCCTTTGAAAAGTGGCAGTGATGGTCTCTCTTTCTGGGTGGCTTTCAGTATTTTGGGCATTGATAAGTGGGTGACTCTCAGTATTTTGTCCGTTACCACTCCTGATAACAGGAATGATACAGGGTATTGAGCCTGCAAGCAGCTGAGTGAAATCTTCCTGCTGGGCCCCCGTGAACTGCCCCGGCAGCGTCAGGCTCGGGGCCGCGTGTCCTGCACTGTGCCCGTGGTGCGGCTGCGCGGCGGGGCCCGCCGAGCCGCGGCTGCGCTTCACATCGGGCTCCTGGGCTCTGTAATAGAGCGCCTGCTTAGATATTTAATTTAAAATTCTACTCTTTGCTATAAGAGGTAAAGAAGATGTCAAGGTCTTGCTGTTCCCATTCCAAATGAAATGGGTTCATGTCCTGTTAATCAAGGAATGCAGCCACATCATTTGTCATTTTCTTTTAAAGTAATGGGTGGTTGATACCTGTCATTTCTCAAGAAATGATATACCAGATTAACGTGTATTTATAGAAATCTCAATTGTTGGTAACTTGGCGGAAGCCAAGTTTAGGCAGAGCATTAGTAATGCAGAATGAAATGACCTGAGTGGAGTTAGACTTGGTGTTGGGGGGGATGAAGAGAAAGCTCTTTGAGTTGGATAGCTTGAAGATGTTGTTTTACTATTAAAATTAAGCTTCTGACCCCTGGCTCTGAAGCAATAAAAATAAATCTTCTTATATTTTTTCTTCTGTGTTTTATTTTCTATAATGGAAAAGATAATAAAATCTCCTTCTCTCCCTGTCTCTTTCTTTTTTAGGTACAGTACCTATTTATGCTACAAACCCACTCCTATATATGTTCCTGTTAATACTGCATAAGCTTGTAGTTTTATTAGTAAACCACTGATGGACTGTTTCCTCAGCTACTCCTCAGCCAAACAAAAAGGAACCTATTTAAAAACAGAGCAAATCTTTGACAAAAATACCTGCAGTTTTAAAGATGGACAGAAAGAGACTGAAAGAAGCATGAGAAATTCTAAATGGGGGGGCGGGGGGAACATATTTTTGGGGATGTCACAAAAGTAAACCACATAAAATAATGCATCTAGTTTCCAGACTCTATGATGTTGTGCCCTGCTTTGTGCATGGCACTTCTGATTTCTCTGTTTTAATGTCCCATTTTTTTTCTTTTCTAAACCTCTCCTCTGACTCTTCGTTTTGCACGAACTGTTGAGCAGTTATCTTTATGACATTATGTAAAAATGTTGGGTCAAAGCCCTTCCTAAGAAAGGAGATATTTTTAGTAGATTATTGTGCTTAGGTTTTTGGATTTCTTTTTTCTTTTTTTGTAATTAAATTATTTCTTTTTGAGACATTTTAATTAAAAAGGCACATCTTACCATAATTAATATTCACTGTCAATAATATTTATTTTTAAATAAAGATTGGAAACAAGGTAAGACGTTTGTTTATAAACTGTATTGTATATTGCTGAATAACAGTTGAATAAAAAGATTTTGAAATAAAGTTTTTAGAGATGTCTGTGGATTTCCCTGAGTTGTGATGCAGTGAGAGGAGGATCCTTGGCCACGTCTGCTCCCTGCCTCTTCGCAGCACAGAGACTTGAGGCTACATCATGGGCAGAATAAGCCTGAAGTGAGTTACTGTCCACACCTGCGTGCTGCCAAGCCGCAGCGTGCCGCTCCTGCGGCCGAGTTCTGCTGCGCTGATACTGGCTGTCTCTGTGCCGTTCATACAGGATCTAGGCAGAGGGACAGTTTAACAGTGTGAAACTTCCAAGGTAAGTTGTTCTGTTTTGTTCTCTTCCCAGTTGTCTTGGAAGAAAAGATGAATCAGACAAGGGAAAAAGATGAATTAACCTGGAGCTTTTTATTGTCCAAACATGGCTCCAGGATTTGTTTAAAATATATTCCGATTTTATAAATGATAAAATTGTGCCACATGTTTGTCCTGCCAGTTGAGTTTTTCTTTAATGGGACAGAAGGGTTTTTTTTTTCTTCAGTAAATACTGCAGTTCAGTTACTTGTTATTCTAAAATACTTGTTTTTAAATAAGACAATGGGGATGCCTTGTTGAAGAAACATGCTCTTGTTTAGCGGAACTTAGTGAAGTACATTGAAATTTCCCATCACTGATTCTTATCCTTTCATTTGCATTTCACATTAATAAGGACCTTAATTGTGGAAATCTCTAACTGAGAACTATGGAGCCAGCAGGATTTGCTGCCAGCAGATGCCGTGGAGTCAAAGCAGGGAGTACCCCTTTATTCACCCTGTACCCCAGTGCCCTCAGATAGGAAAGGTAGGAAGGAGGGTGAGAAGGGGCCTCAGTCCCTGGGGGGCAGTGAGGGCTTGTGTTGGGCCTGCCGGGCGCAGCAGGGGTTTGTGCTGCATCCCGGCTCAGGGACGCACGCATCCCGGCTCAGGCGAGACCAAAACTCAAGTGTTTCATGTGTGCTGCTACGTTGCACGCTGGGACAAACTCACCCTGGGGAGCCCAAAGATGATAAAATCTGTACAATCAGTGTTATCCCCGCAAAGCCTTCTGTAGTGTACTGTGAATTGTGGAATAATCCACAATCATCCCACAAGGAGCAGAATTGTTCTTTGAAAGGACATGGGGATAATGTTTGACCCAAGCCTGCAAGAGCAGCATGCCAAAGAGAAAAGTGCTTTGTTTTCCATATGTGTATGGAAGCACGTCTTAGAATGTGAAATGAAAACAGAAGTGGAAAAAGAGATTTGAATGTTAAAATTATTACAGGCATTAATTCATGTTTGAAAACTTGTTGAAGGACAATTATTCAATGTGGAGGTGTGCATGGAGTCTCCTAATGCCACGAGAGCACTAATGTTTTGAATAGTGGCCAGTGATTAAAGCGAAACCTGCTTGGGTTTTAACTGTGAGTCCTTTGGTGAGCTCATCATCCTGCTGCTTTTTCTCAAGGGCTGTGTGTGTTTCTCAGGACTCAGCTGCCTTCTAGGGGAGGAAACCAAAAAGCTTCCTACAGGAGGAAGAAGAAAAAAATGAAGGGACAATGAACTGAATAAGTGGGTGAAGCTTCAAGCAGTGGAGCCTGTCTGTCTAGAAGCAGTTATGCTTGTTTTTACCTCATTCCTTCAGTAAATACTGTAGACAGATCATGTACTGTGCTGTGACGCGTCCATCACTTAGCGTGGCATGGATACATTCTCCTGCGTTTGTCCTTCCTGTTAATGGATTGCATAAAAATTGAATGGATTTACATTGTAGGCTGTTGTGCACCTACCAATTGACAGAAATGCACAAGTTCCGTGTGCCGTGGAAGGCAGAATTATCAAGGTCTCTCAGACTTCGGTAACATTACAGATGAAAAAATATTTACTGTTTTTCCTGAGTGTGCTGCTGTAACAATAACAGTTTCTACATTCCCTAAATATTCTCTAAATCCCTAAATTCTCTAAACACTCCTAAAACCTCTGAACAACTAAACAGTAATGTGCAATAGGCAGGTTTTCCTTCCAGTGAAGGTGCACATAGGCAGAGGCATTCCCAGAGCACAGGATATTCACCACAGAGCAGATTGCCAGGATAATCTGGCTCTGCTTCTACCCTCACTTTATTTTTGCCTTCAGAAACCTGCAGAATGAATTCTGAAGATTTTTAGGACCTTGGTTTCCAAATTTGTGCTAGCTGTTTTTTTGATCGATTGATTTTGCTTGTTTATTTTTCTCTCTCCAAATGCACAGCCTGTGTTTTGCCCAATATTTGAGTAGCGCAGGAGACTTAATCAGCTAAAAAAGAGGCTGCAACTTTTGATAGAGTATTTAATGCTTGAAAAAGCATTGAGAAATATTCTGATGGGGGAAAAAAAAGAGAACACAGCTTCTGCTCAGGGCATGGGCAGCCCGTGGCAGCCGCCCTGCTCCTCATGCAAGAGGGCAACGTGCTCCGTGGCTCCTGCTGGCCAAGCCACCGAGGCAGTGGAGCTGGGAAACAGGAGTGATGGCTGCTAGGGGCCAAAGCTGAGCCATGTGATGTAATCATAGGGAAATGCACATTTTTCCTAAGGCAAAATCGATAGAACTTTGCACCTTTTCTTGTAATGTTTCCAGTCTGCACCATCAGCTGTACTTTGCTATCAGTTAAACTGGTAAAAATTCATTGAAGTTAATGGCTTGCATAAAAATTGAATGGATTTACAACAACGTAACATAGCTGATGCCAGATCCGTGTGCTAGATCCGTGTACACCAAACCAAAATAGTTTCTATAGCACACAAATGACCTTCAAAATGCCAAGATCCATTAGAAAAGGCAGAATTACCTATTTCCTGCTTACGATCCTTTTCTGGCATAACTCCCAAGGCAAATAAAGCATGAAATGCTGAAAACACTGCTGGGAATGGCAAGAGGGCCAGAGGCCCAGCAAAGGGAAGAAGGACAAGAGAGTGTTCATTGAGTCTTGTGATGGAGAATGCAAAAGTCTGACCGAACGCATTTCTTATTTCCTGCATAAAACATTTTGGAGCTTTGGAGCTTCTTCTCGCTTAGAATTAGTAAGGAAATAAAGTGCGCTCCCAACCTTGCATGGCAGAACAAGGCTGGTTAATGTGCGGGTGCCGCTGTTGTGTTAATTTGTAGCAAGCAGGTAAGCTGCTTGTTTTGAATGGGCAGTCCCTTAGGGAGCCGGGAGCCCAGCCCTGTCAAGGGCGGTGACCTGAGGTGGGTGCTGCCAGCCCTCCCCCGGTGACTGCTGGCCCTCAGGACACCAGGCACTGGCTGTGAGACCCTTCCTTGGCCCTGCTGCAGGCCCAGAGAGAGGGCTCAACTACTGGTGCATGGAGAGTGTTTCTGATCAGTAACAGGAGTGTTTGGAGCAGAGAGAAGACAGAGGAATTTTTGCGGTTTTGGAGGTGTTTTGTCCCCTGGCAGCCTCACAGCACTGCAGATCTACGCGCATTGGTGCAGGAGACTGGTGGGCGGGAAGACGCCTGTGCCTCACGAGCAGCCAGGCCGGGCTCCTTTGCCTCTGGCTCACGTGGGTGCAGTTAGTGCCCAGGTCCGCAGCGCTTCAAGAACTCGTCTGTGTGCTGGTGGTGAGTGCCAGGGCCGCGAGGAAGGGCCGCTCGCTGTGGGGCAGCAGGGAGGCCGGGCGGGGAGCCGCCTGGCACAAGTGCCCCCCAGGCCCCGGCACAGTGCCGAGTTCAGCCCCCTCCCCGAGCTGGGTGCACCACTGGGTCACGGCACTGGCCACAGGGGCAAGACTGGACAGCGCTCGGATGATGGCAGCGAGCAGGACGGATGTTGGTTTTATTTTCACTTGGAAAATCCTACAGAGTTCAGCACCAGCGAAGCAAACAAGCACTCTGTAAGTAACTGTAAGTATACATTTCAAAAGAGATTTACACTTTTCCCCTAAGATATTTCCTGGATTTACTGTGGGAAATACATGGAAGTTGGGGAAGGGGTTGTTAAGCTATTTGTTTTTTTTCTATGATCAAAACCATATAAGCTTCAGTTAACTTCTTTAATGGAATTAAAATAGGAAGCAACAAGTAAATGTCTTCAGGGGTGTTATATAGGATGGAAAACTAGATCATCACGTAAGTGGGCTCTTTGGGGATTTTTTGTCATTTTCCTTGAAAATCTTTAAGTTTTTTTTTTTTAACTAGAATAGGTATTCTTGATTTATTAAATATTTCTCACCGTTATAAATGGCTCTGGCAATTCAGTGGGAGTATCATGACTCATTTGATGTAGTCTTCAAGGTAATCTGTATAGCGTCTAGACAGGGGTTGATCCTTAGCCTGTCAAACTCATCTGCTTTGGCAAAAATTAGTAGAATATTTTCAACTTCCGACTACTGTGATTTTTATAATATTTTTAGGTTTTTATTTCCTGCAAGCGGAGTGCTTCTATATTCATAGTCTAAACATGGTTCTGTTTTTCCATTGCAGATTCTCCTTGTAATTTATTGGCTGCAGTTTATTTGCTTACTGTTTTGGACGGTTCTATTTCAGCACTTCCAGTATTGTCAGAGTAGATCCAAGTGACTGACACTTGTCAGTACATCATTAATCAAATGTCTTTACAGTTTAAAAAATGTGTCATCTGCCTCACAGGAAGATGCTTTGTACTGCGTGGATGTGTACGAGGAAGGTCCATGTTGTGACTCGGAGGCCTTTGACACCGCAGTGTGTTTGCCTCTTCCTCTCCTCCCACAAAGACCAGCGCTGTGGGTCATCATGAAGGAGATGGGAGTAGCTTGGCCAAATGTTAGCGAAGGAGTTGATGAGTGTTTATGTTAGGGAATGCTAAATCTTGCCTTGGTTCAGCTGTTCTCCTAAGAGCATCAGACAACAGTAAGGTCCCCTTCCTCCCCTGCACCCCAGTCCTTCAAAGCTTCCTTCTCGGCAGGCATCCTGGCACTGCCCTGGGTGCCAGCATCGCTGCTGCTGCAGTGCAGACCAGGCCAGAGGACGCTGGCCTGAGGGAAAGCTGCGAAATGACAGACAAAAGTCACTTTAGGCTAGGCGGGGCTTTGCACAAGGAACCAGGCTTAGCTCCTTGAAGCAAGCTGCCAGGTACCATTCCTGAGGACAGTCTGTGCTGTGAGGAGCTGGGAAAGCAGAAGAAACACTCCAAGATTGAGTCCTGTGGGGCTTCCAGAGAGTGGCCATGCTGCTGGGTGTGAGTTTGGTTTTGTTTCAGCATTCTCGGCTGCCCTCCCCCTGGAAGCGCTGGAGCAGGTTGGTAGCTCCTGCCCAGGCACGAGCAGTTCAGCGCAGGAACAGCTGCTGAGGAAGGAAGGGCTCTGCTCTGCCTGGCGCTCCTGGCGCTGCGGAGCTCGTGGGAAGGGAGCCGCCGCCTTCCCACCCTGTGCTCGGCCGTGTGACACGCTCACCTGCTGCCCAGCCGGAGCGCTGTGAAGTCACCACGGGGAGAGTTTATCAAAGCCCTCAGGAACCGCTTCCTCGCCATTCCCTGGGCCTGGCCCAGCCTTGTGAGCTGTGCTCAGGAGCAACAGTTGCCCCTGCATCCCTGTGTGCACAGAGAAGCTGCTGTTCGTGTTCCTGAAGAGATCTCCAAGCATCATAGGACTCTAGAATGCTTTTTTTAAATGCTGTTCCTTGTATCTTTTGTTACCTTTTAACTTTGTTGTATTTATTGTACATGAACCTATAATTGCTGTGAGGCTGGGAAAGTAGGAAATCTAGAGTCCGTGTGCCTCACCATGAATAAGTTACATGTGTGTGAACTTGGGAACGCGGATGCACCTTCATACAAGGACCTGGTGTGTGTGTGTAAATCTGTGCCAGGCCAAGGAATGCGCAAGACCAGACCATGCCCTGTCAGAGCTATCGATTACTGTCACGGAAATGCAGCACTCAAAGCCTGCAAGGACAGCAAAAGACAACAGAACCAAAGGAGATCATGAAAACTTACAGTTTGATTAAGGAAACATCAGTTATTTTATGGTCCTTAGCAAATTTATGCTAAGTCAGTGCAGGAAAAAAATGAAATAATTCAGTGCTACAAATTATTATTAAGAGTGCAGTCCATTTTTAGAGGGCTTGGATATAACTTCAACTTCTGTAGTGTAGCAGAATGAAAGTCTCAAGTTAGTTGAACAAGTTTCTACTGGCAGTCCTGTTTAAAATGAGCCTCAGTTTACGGTTAAGATGCTTGTTGAGCTGATTTTCTTCTCAAGGTAGCCTTTAGGCTCCCCGAGTCAACAGCAGATCTCTTTATGTAGTGAAATCTCTTATATGACATTGTTTAATAATAATACTGGCATTTTAGTCTTCAGGGAGATGAGCTAGGCTTGACATGACAGAAAAACAAAATTGAGTGTGTATCACTGCCTCAGTCCTCTTTTGGGTTTGTTGATTTGGCCTTCTGGCACTTTTCCAGCATGCAGAGAAGGGACGAACCATGATTCACTTTGCTTCCAGAACCATGGAAACTCAAATCAAGCAAGGAGCACTTAAGAAAAACACATAGGACAGCTATCACACACTGAACAAGATTTAAAACAACACATGAAACTGAATCCAGGTTGCTACAGCATTTGAGAAATAAAACTTTTTAGTATTTTTTCAAGAACACAAAGTTAAATGGTTAACCCAAGGGCCAACTATTTTGGGACCGAGTAGGTCGTTGCATGCTACTTTGTGAGGCTACTGCCTTCCCTGAAGCAAACCCCCTCGACAGCGAATGTGTCCAGCCGTGCTGGCTGCAGTCTGGACCGTCAGCAGAGTTTGGGATCTTCACCCATGGGTAGTTTAAACCTTGGCACGACGGTGTTCCCGAGCGGAGCCGTGCTACAGCAAGCCCTGCTCGTGCGCACTGCCATGAACAGGCCGTGCGTCGTGCGCGCTGCATTCCCCTTTGGTCTGTGCACAGCTGTTGGTGCTGGCAGTTCCAGGGTGTGGGAAAAAAGCATCCATCTGATCTGGTCTTTATAGCTGGAAGTGCAATTAAAAGATGGTGAGGGAGGAAGGGAGGTGGTGCAGGAAGCTACGGGGCTGCTCACCTGGGAATGCTGTAAAATGTCTTAGCAGTGGTTGCTCTGACATAGGAAACAACTGTGCTGCACAGTCTGCACAGGGACTGTGCTCAATCAGCTCTGCAGTTATGCTCAAGTCATGTATTTTTATTTGAGCAACACCTACATTCCCCAAACAGATGAAGCTCCAGCAGATGGGGGAAAAAAAATGCAATATTTGCCATGGCTCCAAGCTTCACTCATCTCTAACACAAGCTTTCAGTGCAGAAAAGTGTTTTCTTCCCTTCATGTGATGAATGAAATAGCAAAGCAAGGTGTTTTCCCTAATAAACTCACTGATAATCATTTTTACAAGGCCTCCCTAGCTACCTGCTGTGCCATGGTGTGTAATTCAAATGTTGCCTAGCCCTAGGGTATAGAGAAAAGCTCAACTCCTCTGCACAGGCCGCAGAGGAGATGGACAGTGAGGTGGATTAGGAACTGGCTGGATGGCAGAGCTCAGAGGGTGGTGATCAGCGGTGCAGAGTCTAGTTGGAGGCCTGTAGCTAGCGGGGTCCCCCAGGGGTCAGTCCTCGGTCCAGTCCTGTTCAATTTATTCATCAATGACCTGGATGAAGGCACACAGTGCTCCCTCAGCAAGTTTGCTGATGACACCAAACTGGGAGGAGTAGCCGATAGCCCATGCACATCATGGGGGGAAGTCAGGGGCGGGGCTTGAGGGGGCTGCACTGCAATCACAGACGTGTACACATGGGGGGGGGGGGGGGGGCTCCAGCAGCTGTGCAGCACACGTGCACCTCAGGGACTGTTGTACACACACCTGTGCACATCGGGGGGGGGGGAACTCCAGAGGGGTCTGTAACCCCCCCCCTCCACACGCACACACATGTTCACATGAGGGGCTGTAACACATGCACATGAGGAGGCTGTACTACGTACTGACACACAAGCACATCAGGGACTGTACACATACATGTGTGCGCGCGCACGCGCACACACACACACATACGTGCACACAGGCACATGGGGGGGGGGCTGTACCCCCCCCCCAACCTCGAAACACACACACACGGGCACATCAGGGGCTCCACCGTGCACGCGCGCGTACACACACACACACACACACACACACACACACACACACACACACACACGTGTGCACATCATGGGGGAAGGACTCGAGGGGCTATACTGAACACACACGTGCGCACGGGGGGGGGGGGGGGGGGTGTACCGTGTCCCCACACACACACGTGCACATAGGAACATCAGGGGGCTGTACCCGCTCCCCCAAACACACACACACAGGTGCACATCGGGAGGATTCGGGGGGGGGGGGGGGTCAGGAGTTGTACTGCACACACATGTGTGCACACTGGGGGCTCCACCACACACTCACACATGCACATCAGGGATGTGAGGGCCTGTCCCCCCCACACACACATGCACAGCTGGGGATCCTGGCACTGTATATCTCTCTCTCTCTCTCGTAGACACACACACACACACACTGCAGATCAGGGGCTCCAGGGGGTTTTACTGCACACCAAGGATTTCAGGGTCTATACCACACACACACACACACACACACGTGTGCACATTGGCAGGGGAGGAGGGAGCTCAAGGGGCTGTACCGTGCACACACGTGCAGAGCAGGGCCTCCAGGCAGTGTACCTCATGCACACACACACACACAGGAGGGGCTGTACCACACACACGTGTGCACCATTAGGGACTCTACTGCACACACTCCTGTGCACACCAGGGGCTCCAGGAGGCTGTACTGCACATACACGTGTGCACATCATGGAAGGAAGTGGGGGGGGGGGGGGGGGGCTCAAGGGGCTGTATTGCACTCACACACATGTACACATGGGGGGGCAGCAGCTGTGCAGCACACGTGCATATCGGGGGGACTCGAGGGAGGTGTGTACCCCCCCACGCACACACGAGAGGCTGTAATGCACACTAACATGTGCACATGAGGAGGGGCTGTAACCCCCCCCCCCCCAACACACACACACACACACACACACACACACACGTGTGCGGATTGAGGGCCTCCAGCGGCTGTACAGCACACACACGTGTGCACATCAGGGGCTGTAGTGCACACACACATGTGCACATCGGATTCAATGGCACTCCCGCATGTGCACATCGGGGGGCACGGTGAGAGGCCAGGGGGGGCTGTACCACAAACACACGAGTGCACGAGAGGGCTGTACCTGCCCCCCCCAACCCCCCCCCACCCCCACGCATGCAGGTGCACATCAGGGTTTGTACTGCACCCACACACACACACACAAACACACGTGTGCACATTGGGTGGGGGGGGGGGGGCTTCACGGGCTGTCCCACACACACATGCATGCACGGCTAGGGCTCCTGGCGCTGTATCTCTCTGTCTCGTGCGCACACACACACACACCCCCCTGCATGGGGGGAGGGGGAGCTGTACCAGACACACATACACACCCCCCGTGCAGATCAGGAGTTCCAGGGGCTGTACCGCACACACGTGTGCACATAGGGAACTCCACCACACACACACACACACACACACACACACACGTGCACATCAGGGACGTGAGGGGCTGTCCCCCACACATGTGTGCACAGCAGGGGCTCCAGGCCATGTATCTCATGCATGCCCATGGGAGGGGGCTGTACCCCCCCCCCCCCCAACATGTGTGTGCACTGGGGGCTCCAGCGGCTGTACAGCACACACACATGTGCACATGAGGGATTCCAGGAGCTGCAGTGCACATACATGTGACCATGGTTGGGGGGGTGGGGAGGGAGGCTCCAGGGGCTGTATCACACACACACGCAGAGCAGGGCCTCCAGGCAGTGTACCTCATGCACGCACACACACATAGGAGGGGCTGTACCACACACACGTGTGCACCATTAGGGACTCTACTGCACACACTCCTGTGCACACCAGGGGCTCCAGGAGGCTGTACTGCACACACACGTGTGCACATCATGGAAGGAAGTGAGGGGGAGGGCTCAAGGGGCTGTATTGCACTCACACACGTGTACACATTGGGGGGGCAGCAGCTGTGCAGCACACGTGCACATCGGGGGGACTCGAGGGAGGTGTGTACCCCTCCACGCACACATGTGTTCACATGAGGGCTGTAATGCACACTAACATGTACACGAGGGGGCTGTACTGCACACTGACACACATGCACATCAGGGACTGTACCACACACACACATACTTGTGCACACAGGAACATGACGGGCCTGTACACGTGTGCACAGCAGGGGCTCCAGGAGCTCTAGTGCACACACACGTGTGCACATCAGCGGGGAAGGGGGGGCTCCAGCAGCTGTGCAGCATACGTGTGCCCATGAGGGACTCTACTGCACACACACACGTGTGCACATCAGACAGAGGGGCTCACAGGGGCTGTACCACAAGCACATCTGTGCCATAGCCCCCAGGAGAGCACCATAAAGCAGTCGGGTCCTGTTCAGAGCTCCCGCCTCCATCCAGGTCCATTCTCCACCGCACTCCTCCTGTGCTGCCAGCACAGCAGCTCCAGCCTCCCTGCAGCCTCTGGAACAGCTGTTTTTCTTGTAGATGTGAGTGGCCACTGCAGCACTCCTAATTTCACACTAATCTAACTCTAATCGTCCTTTTAAACGCCATTCACACAGAAGTGCAGCAGTTCAAGCTATTTGTTAACTAGCTCTGTACTTACTCATTGGTGGCAGAGGAGAAGATCCCCTGGCATCTGCCTGCAACTGTGGCTCAGATCGGTCATATCTCTGATTAGTTAATTCTGTTTAGAGGATTGTCTTAAGTTAAACTTTCTTCCTCATTTGCTATTCTGTTGTTTTCAAAGCAGTATAAAATACTTAAATAATTGCTACCTCCTGAAATAATCATTCCCAGGAGAAAAGTTTCCCTACCCTCCATTTTGTTCCACTTGCAAAATGTACAAATTAATCTCATGCTAAAATGAACATATATTGTTGAGGCGAATGAACTGGCATCACCATGTGTATCCATTACTTTCTGCATTTCCTGAGGCCTTCGTTTAATTAACAGCCTGACAGCTCAGCTCATTCCATAACTGCATCTGCACTTTTATTTCTTTTATCTCCTCAGGCACCTGATGCTCACTAAGATTATCAGATCAGACAAAATAATTTCTATTACTTAACAAACAGAGCACTGATCGCACACAGGGCTTTATTTTGTCAGGTTTGTCTGTTTCTTCCAATTACCTTGGCGATGCTAGAACATCGCCCCTTTGCTGCTCCATCACACATTTGCTGCACCAAAGAGCTCGGGCAGGACATACCTACAGCACATACCTACAGCACGTACACAGACTACTAGCTGTGTGTTCCAAGCTGCCTACATCTCACAGAGCCCTTGCCCACAGTGGGAATAAAAAGAATCAAGTTCTATCTGGGAATCAAAACTATCAGCATTTTCTTTATCCCACCCAAACATTTCAAGTGGAGACCCAAGGCTCCTGCACATGTAGGTCAGCCTGAGCAGCTGGATTACAGTGAGCAAAATCTGCCCCAATTCCTCTTGATGTTCTGCGCCATACTTTACAGTGGGCCATAAAAAGCTAATGTATTAACAAAGAATGTTATAAAAAATATAGCGCCTGCCCAAGGGGCCAAGTCACCAGCACAGCCACTATGAGTCACTCTAAGTAACGTGACTGACAACTCACCAGTCTGTACTGATTGGTTAAAACAGCTCTTAATCTTCTATTAATGCAGTCAGCAGAACTGGAAGCTTTTTGTTCAGGGCTAAAAATGTGAGAAAAATGATTCATGGGGCTATTTCAGCTGAATCTTGCAGCTATACAACACGATCAGTTACAAAAATAGACAAAACCCATATCTTTAAAATACACTAAATCCTTAAGAAGCTAGAGAGTTTGTTTATTTTCTTGTTAAGTCTAATTTCAAAAGACGAATATTTCCTGTTTTCTGAAGAGGTAAAACTCACTACTTGAATCTTGGGAGATACACACGTAACATGAGTATTGGCATGTTGCGACGAGCACAATCAAACTGGGGGAACCTAAGGGTGACCACTGCCTCACAAAATGAGGCCTTCATTTGTGTGAACTTTGAAAATGTGTCTCAGAGAGAGAGCAAGAGCTGCTTTATTTTATTAAAAAGACTGTCTCTCCTGAGAATGTAACTGTATTAGTTTGAAAGAGTCTGGGAGGAAAGGCTCTTACCGGAGTGATGCCTTGGAGAAAGAAGCCTCAAAAATGAGGACTATGTATCTTTTTATATAATTAGCGAACCTTTTCACATCTCTTGGGCCTTGGGGATTCCTAATTCCATGCTGATAGCTCCACATGACCCGTGTGCTGCCTTTGAGCAGGGCAGCCTGCAGCTCCTCCGGCCCCTCAAGGCCAAGCGGGAGGGGAGTAACCCACCAAGTCGCAGGGATCTCTGCCTCATGTCACCCAAGCTCTGCGAGCAAAACCCATGGAATAAGATGGGTCACCGACGCACAGATCATTTCAATACAGCTCAGGTAAGGGAAGCACTTCTACCTGCCTGGCTCTCACTTCGTCAGAGGGTTTTAGGTTTGCATAAAACACACCTGAATGTTCATTTTTAGTAGCTTGCAGTCTGCGCACCTGAGCAGGCTGTGGTCCTGGAGGCCTGAGCACAGTCACATCCCTGGCTGCGGGGGAGACAGATCCTGGGAGGGAGCAAACACTGGCTGCAGCACTACACCATCAAGTACTTTAAGGCGTCATTTTTCTCTATAACAAGTCAAATGCAGATTTTTTTTTTTTCTTTTTTTAGCCAAAACTTATCTTAGGTAAAGTACAAAATCAAGGGAACAAAACAACTTCATACAGGCCTGCAGAATTTCACAACTATTTTCTAGGAAAAAAGTCTATAAACTTTTTTTTTTTTTGATGAAAATAAATCATAACTGATTGGAGAGGCTACCTGCAACATAGGAATGAGGGAGGCTAGGCAGGAAGCAGGATCTGACCTATGTGAGTTTTCATCCCAATCTTTATCTTGGACTGCCCTCTAGTGAAATAATAATAGTTATAAAACCCTAGTCTGGACTAGCTGATGTTATTCCAAAAAAAAAAAAAAAAAAAAAAAAAAAAAGCTTGATTTAATCTTTGGTGGTCTTTAATATGATTGAAATAACTCCATACCACAACATTTTAGCTCCTTAATAGCTTCCACAAGCATATTTGGGGTCATTGTTTGCTTTCTGATCTATAGATTAGACATGTTTTGACATGTTTCCAAGCATTTTCATTTCTTCCTCCTTCCCCCACGCCAAGTGACAACTCTCCTGACCTGAGAAGACAGGAGCTGGACTTTTAAGGAAATAAGAGCCAGAAGGAATACTGTTAATCCAGCGAGGGGCAGGGGACAGAACATACTCTCACATAATTAATGATTTAAAGGCAACATGATAAAGCAGAAAACTTCTAAAAACATTGAAAAGAAACATTTGTGGGATGCAAGGTCAAGGCAGAGCACACCAAATGATCCACATGGGCCACCAAAGGGCTTGTGCAGAGGCAGGTGCCACCCTGAGCCATGCCGGAGGTGTGAGGAGGGCAGCAGAGCGGCCGTGCCAGGGTGGCTCACCTGCAGCAGCCGTGCTGGCTCACAGGAGGTGCCACAGGACACCGGGAAAGCTGTCGGGATAGCAGCAATCCTTACCCAGGCCTCACAGTGCTTGACCTCAGCAGCAGCAAAGGGGATGGAATTTGTAGTAGAGGCTTGACATTTTGGACAAAGAAAATCAGATCAAGGGGTTTAAATGGAAATTATTTTCACCAGTACAGCTGTCTTTAGGGACCAAATTCAGCTGCTAATATAATTTGGCCAAGAGGAATAAAATATATTGATCATGAGAGCTCAAAAGCTTGCCAAGAACTGCTCTCTAGAGAATTTCTCTATTTCTTGCACCAAGTACATCAGAATAACCCTGACACTTTTTACACCTATTAGTTACCGTCATTTACTTTTGGTCATCTCCAACTTCAGTTTATAATTACTCATTTTTTCAAGACATGATTATTTTTACTCTTCCGTCATACCTATATCTTTACTTACTCTGCATCTCAAGTTTTAGCATCCTATGACTCTTATCTGTCTGTAGTTGCTCCCTACCATGGATATGCCCCAGGAGATGGGTGCTCCCCAGCCTGGCCCACCTCCCTTTTTTATCACAATGCTGGAATTTACACCATGAACATTTAAAGTAATGCGGCCACCTAGTGTAGACACTCAGACCTGACCAATATTGTTTTATTTGTAGAGATATTTTTCTCAATTTTTAGGGAGGCATAAATAAAAAGTCATGCATAGATTTAGTAGAATAAGAAATGTCAGTGTTGGGACCTATATCTTGATATAAGTAATATATACTAAGGGCTTATATCACTATGAACCTATCTCATGCTTCCAACTGATACACTTGAAGAAGTAAACAACTTCAACCATCTAA
This sequence comes from Tinamus guttatus, assembly GCF_059628265.1. Lineage (NCBI taxonomy): Eukaryota > Metazoa > Chordata > Aves > Tinamiformes > Tinamidae > Tinamus > Tinamus guttatus. Next base: position 2,738,062 of record NW_028289208.1, on the reverse strand, counting down.
GACACTAAGCCAGGAACACCAGGTGATACTGCACTGCCAAAAACAAGCACTAGAATTATTTGTTTGTATTTTTGTTTGCAAATTTCCATTTTGGTTTTGTTTTATATTTACATTTCACCCATATTTTATTATTTCTCTGAGCTTTCTTTTTCTTTTTGATCCACAAAACCTGACTTTGCACCATCTCTGGTTTCTGCTCCTTCTGCTATCCCTTTTCCCCTTTCTCTGACGGAATGCCCTCTGCCTGCACAGAGGCTTTGCTGGGACACACACGCTAATCTCATTCCTTCAGGTGTTACATCTAAACATCAGCAGGGAAATGAAGACATGGAGCAGTTGGAAGAGACTGTCTTCCCCAGGCACTAGTTTAGTCTGGATCATTGGATTTACATTACCAGCATTGCCAAAACTGATTTGATTATTAATCTCTTAAGTGCCTTAAAAACTGCAGCATAAATCCAGTGAAGGAACACTCATATGGCCCTACAGACCTATAGTGCTTATCCTGGCCCTCCATTCATGAAAACTGAGGTCTCCTTAATAGCAATGACAACTCAAAGTGTCAGCGCTTTGCTTTGTGGGGCACTGTTCTCACCCATGGGAGCAAACCAGCTCGGCTCATGCTCAATACACCGGTGAGTCCCCCCACTTTCTTCCTTATGCACACACACTTAATTGCATTCTCTGCTAGGTCTCACTTTAGTGCCCTTGTGCTCACCTGGGTCTTCTACAGCATCATCATTTCTCTCATAGAAAAACTGCTCTGTCACGTACCCTTCGTACCTCATCATGAGCCAAGGCAATATCCACCCATGACAAGAATGTCGACACCATCTTTATTCAGCACACCCTCATATCTGAGCAGAGGGCAGAAAAAATTGGGACTAGGATGGCAAGGATACCAGCTGGCCTGTTTCTGGTGCATGTATCATACTGAGAGCAAGACCTCTTCTTAGACTAGGAGAGAGGGAGTGATGCTGCAAGAGACAGCAAACCCCACAGCCACCCGCAGCTCCCTGCTCGCTGGAGAAACAGGGACAGGCGTGGGCTGCAAGCACGGTCTGGATGCAGCAGGACTTGCCACAACACCAGCCAGTGGGAAGAGCCGAACAGGGGCCTGCATGCATACAATGTATAAAATTCACTACTCACAGTCATACATCAGGGTGTGACATCTTCAAAAAGCACTGAATGTTTTAAATATTCCTGAAGCCGTTGTGAGACTTTTAGAATAGGCTCATTATAGAAAATAATTCAGTGTTGAACAATAACCTGTATAAAACCATCCATCACTTCTGGTAGCAAGCACTGCTTTGTGATAAGAATTTGTGAACTGAATTAGCAAAGTTATATTAGCTCTCATTAATAAAATATTAACTATTTTATGTAAAATTCATAACCTTAACTCTATTAGCATCATGGAACTTTCTCATTCTGTTTTACTTCCTAAAGCTTATCTATTAAGACAAATTTGCTTCATTAAGCACACAGAGCACTAACTCCACCTTTGACTGAATAAGAAAGGATTCAGAGAAATCCTGAAGAATGTATGCAATTCAGGATAAGTAATACTATACTCCACAGAGGTTTTTAGCCTGTGATAGCGTGATACCTCTTCTTGCACCCCGCCTGTGCAGTTCGTGGTGGAACTGAATTTGCAGCAAACTCCATGCGTTTGCACTGGCAGTGAGAACATGTGTAAGTGAAGAGAGATGCAGGTTTGGACAGCGGCCTCCAGTATTGCAAAGAAATAAACTACCTGCCCCTCAGCGCATTCACCAGAGCCGCACCGCAGCTCGCCAGGCGGCGGGCGCTGCGCCGGCTGCAGCCCGCCGGGGTCTCCCTCCGCCACCAGAAAACGTTTTTTCCGTTAATCTTCGAATCCCGCCCGCGCGAGTGACCGTTGGCCGGGGGCGAGGCGGGGCGCAACGGCCGCGGGAGGGGCGAGGCGGAAGGCGGGGCCACCCCACAGCCCCGCCCCCGACAGCCAGGCGCATGCGCCTTGGCCCGCGCGGGCCAAACCGCCTGAGACGCGGCCGTGCGCAGGCGCCGCCGCCGCGAGGCTGCCGCCATGGAGGGTGAGCGGGGGGCGCGAGGCGGCGGGCGCGGCGCGAGGCGGCGGGCGCGGAGCGGGGCGGCGGGCCCGGCCCGGCTAATGCGGGGCCGCTCCGTGCCTTGCAGGTCTGCTCTACAGCCGCCTGTCCGGCGGCGCCGCGGGGGAGCTGAGCGCGCAGGTACCCGGGGAGCCCCTGGAGGGGGGCGCGGGCGGGCGGCACCTCCGCGCCCGGGGAGGTGCCGGGTGGGAGACGAGGACGGCGCCGCTGCGAGCGCCTCGTGCCTCCCTGCGGCCGCGGGGAGCTTTCGGCATCGCTGCCACTAGCTCCTTCCACGTACCTGCCGCCAGCTGCAGGGCCCCGAGGAGGCCAAGGCCTTTGTGAGCACCTTCCTGAAGCGCAGCATGCCCAAGATGAAAGACGAAGCGATCCAGGACATGCTGACTCGCAAAGCTGTCGTCCTCGAGCATTACTCTAAGCAAAAGAAGAAGGGGAAGAGGAAAAAAACAAAAGGTTTTATCGCCAAGGAAAGGCGAGAGCTGCGACTTTTTGAAATTGAGCCCGAAGAGCGAAGGTATGACCTTAAAGTCTGCAGTAGAAGCAGGGAAGTTCATCAAAGCAGTGTAAAAAGCAATCACAAGTACATAGGGATGAAGGGGATGAATCACAAGTACAAGGGATGAAATGCTTTAGTATATACTAGTTATTTTTCCACCAAGAGAACAATTTCTTTGCCTGCATATTTGGAAAGGGGTCTTTTTGCTGCTGGGTCTCTTTCCTTTTGTATAACTGACTTGTGAACACAACATCTGTGATTCCAGGTGTGAACATGAGACTTCCTGTGCCCAGACAGAAAACCAGAGTTTGGCAGCAGTCCCTGTAGCTAATGCAGGCTGAATAAAGCACTTGCATCAGATTCCTCTAACTCAAAATGAATAAGGCTATTACTGTTAGTAAAAAGACAGGTGCATACAAGTACAAACTTTGAGCCTTAAGAGATGCATCCAAATCCTGTAAAATACATCACTATTTGGGGTAGATTTGGGGTTTGTCTACCTTATAGTAACAGACCTGTTGCTTGCAATGGATTCCCTTTGGTTTACCTAAAAGTTGTGAAAGCAGATTATAAAATGATTAATATTTGTATTACCTCTGTAAATATGCATTAATACTGTTATCAAGCAGTAGCCTTCTTATAAATTAAGTTCTTGAATAATATTTCTGCCTTTTACTGTAGATACGCACTCTTTCTACCACTACATGAACTCTGGAAACAGTATATCAGAGACCTGTGTTATGGACTTAAACCAGATGCGTAAGTGGAGATATTCTTAGAATTTGTGTTCTTGATTCACTAGATACCTCAAAGTTTACTGAGCTGCTACTTGAAACAATGTATCCTGGATAAGGACACATTCTGTTTCTGCAAGCTTTGACATGTTTTTGACATGTTTTTAATGGTCATGTTGTGTAAATCTCCCTTTCTGTATTGGTGGTGTTTTTTTTTTTTTTTTTCCTCCCTCTTCTCTGACCCCATTCAAGACAACCACAGATGGTTCAGGGCAAACTGCTGAAAGCTGATCTCCATGGTGCTATCATTACAGGTATTTGGTTTCTTTTCCTTTTCAAAATTATCTGAAGTTCAGTAGATACTACCATATTTCAGATGCTTACTTTTATTCCTTTAATATCATCAATACTAGAATTACAAAGTATAGAGATCATATGGTGACCAACTTTTCCTCCACTCAGCAGTGCTACTTTTCAAGTGCTCTTAAACTTTGTTAGTTACAAGATGAGCTAAGAGTCTTACAAGCTATTACTGTGATAATGTTTGTTCAGAATAAATTTAAGTATTCCATATATTACAAACCAACTTCTACCTTCATGAAGCAACTGTATAACAGCAAACTGCTTCAATCAGAAAATATTCTAATATATGCATACTCTTGGGTTTTTTTTGCAGTAACAAAATCAAAGTGTCCCTCTTATGTTGGAATAACAGGAATCATTCTACAAGAAATGAAACATGTCTTCAAAATTATCACCAAAGATGACAAACTAAAAGGTATGTAAGCCATTTTCACCCTTTGAATGATCTGAAGTATTTCTTAAATGCAATATGCATCTTGCATCTGAGCAAATACAATAGTACATTGTAGCAGTACTTCTAGGTCTTTGTATTCAGTGACTACTGATCCCAAGATCTTGCCAGACAGATGAGATTTCTTATGAACCCAACATTATTTAGTTGGCTTAGATTCATCGGACTTGTAAGTTGTTCTCTGCGACACTTGCTTACTGCATGACCCTGCAAACAGAAACAGAGTAATTCCCATGTAAAACCTGAAACATTTAAGTTTATTTTCCATATCTTGCTAAAATTTAAATTTAAAATGTTACTTAGTTAACACCAATCCACTTCTAAGTTCTCCACCTTTTAATTTTCAGTTGTTCCCAAACTCAACAATGTGTTTAGCTTGGAGATTGATGGATTTATTTCCTACATCTATGGAAGCAAGTTCCAGTTCAGAGCAAGCGAGCGATCTGCAAAGAAGTTCAAGTTGAAAGGAACTATTGACCTATGATTTCATGGAAATGCAGAAGTATTAAGACTGTTTTCCTGCAGTTTAAAACCTTTTTTTTGGCATTTTGAAAACGAAATGACTGAATGTGTGAAGCTCTAAAGCATTTCTTCATACTGAAGAATCACTAGAATCTGTTTTGTCTTAAACTGCAACACTTTGAGACTGCTTTGCAGTTGCATCTGTTCTGTTACATGTATATAACATTCTGGCTTATTAAACTTTTCTAATTGGTGTGGATTACTTGACTTCTGTTTCAATCAAGTGTCATTTGCACAATGAAAAATGATTATATCTTACAACTCCATTATTGTTGTCTTATGTATAAATTGGGTTGCATCTTAGATGCTTGAAAGGAGACTGACAACTGCTCTAAGATCACTATTCCCAGGTTTGCATTAACATCAACATCTTTGTGTGGCACAAGCATCTGCAAGTTAAGTTTTATCAGCAGATAGGTTTTTACCTTGAATATCTTCTGCCCCCTGAAGAATAATGTTAAGTTATGCAGACAAGTGAGCAAACAAACTGCTATAGCAGTTTCTTGCTCTTGTAATAAAATTTTAAATTGGAACAGTAGTTTATACAGGAAATGTTGCTTTTTTGATCTGGTAATTACTCACTATTCTGAAACAAAAGTAACTCAAATGCTGTTCAAGAATCTTTCAAAGTCATAGGGAATTAGTTGAACATTACTACAAAAGCAAGTTCAGGGTTATGATAAGTAGTACCATGGCAATAAGTGCTCAGTAGCTAAATAAGCAAATGCTAAAACATTAGGAAAGCTCTAGAGGACAAAATAAAAAAAATATCTTGGCCTATTTCAATGGTCTCCTTACCCCATCTCAAAAAAAGATCTCTTAAAATGTATGGAGAATTTAGGTGTTGAGCTTGGCTGGGAAGAGCTGGTGTCTAGACACAGCAGAGCCTGTTACTCTTCTGTTTTGGCATGAGATCTTCCTAGGGTTAATGCTGTGTTCCAAGACAGGTCCTGTTTTTTCATTTGAACAATTCCATATTGATAGCAAGAAAGATGTAAAACAATTTGACATTTCATGAAGTATTTGCCCATCTTATTATGAATTTCTGCTTTCATACAATAAGCTACAACTAGTGATTGCCTTTTTACACAAAGGAAGACTTAAAAATATGTGAATTTGTAATGCAGCTCTACAAGCTGTTTGCTTACCAGGCACTTACTAGTAACCTTAAACCTTACTTTAACCTTAAAAACAGAAATGTCTATACTGGTACATCTGCCAGTGTATTTTCCTTTTAATACTGAAGTTTAGAAAAATCAGTGTTTAACGAATCCTCTATCTTATACTTCCTAATAAGCAAAAGAAATTGCTTTATGAATATTTAACCTTTCTACCTAGCTTTAGTGTAGTCCTGTTTTACACATCTTTAGACATGATGTCTATGTTCTGCATTAAAAAAGAAATCCTGCAAAAGATTGCATACAAAAATCAAAGGAAAAATAGCTAGCTGGATGGCATCTAGTTTATAACCCTTGTGAGCACTACATCTCTGCAACACAAGAGATCCTGCTTTTAGCTACCAAAAGCCCCCCTCAGCTCACCAACCCTTACATAACAGCCCTGCTTGTGCAGAAGCTCCTACAACTTAAACTGTCTTTAAGTATTTGCCTTTTAGAGAGTCTGTGGCAGCAGTTGTAAGAGGAGCCCTGCTCCTTCCCCTGAGCCTCTCTGAGCAGCTGCAGCCACAGCACAGGGGGTGCTGCTTTCCAGAAAGCAAGGACTGGTGCTCTATTCCCTGTAAAGTCATCAGGTAAAGTAGCTGGTGCAGAAATAAACATTTATTGCAATTGGGTGAAGAACTGTCCTTGACATGAGAGGAAGAATTGCCTGTTTTATACAGCAGGAAAAAAAAGGAGCCATTTCATAGCAACAGAAAGATAGGAGAACTAGGTGCTGGAAAAGCTGTTACCAACACAGATAAACCATTTGAAAGTGCTGAAGGCTGCAAGCTTTTCCAGCAAATGCATATCTATATTAACGAGATACATGAAAGCTGTTCAATTTAAGGTATATTATTTATTATTATTAAGGTACATTATTATTCCTCTCAAAGTTATTTTAAATTAAATCCTTCAGTTTCTTGTGAGAGTCCAGAAAGAAAAACAGAGTAGAAAGTCCTGCTGCAAACTTTCTTTCAGGACAGTGACCTAGTTTAATTTTGCACATAGTCTCCCATGTAGCAACTAATTAAGACATCTGCTAAATGCCTATAATATTAAATTAATAGTGGGAAGCTAATAGAAATTTATTGGCATAGTCCTGTTAATTAACATTTAATGGCTATCTTAAATAGACATTATTAATGGGAATGCCATACAATTTGATGTGAGCGCCATCATGTTTTACTGTGCTGTGAAGAATTTACATTGTACCAGCAGCACTGTCCTGCATTCAAACACAGTAAACTTGCCCTTGTTCACAAAGGAACTTTCCTATAAACATTGTAACATGAACATGACTGCTCACACCATTACCCTGCTGATTCATGACCATTTCCCCTCTCTTCATCAATCAAGATAGTAAATACTTGATGATTTAATATTAGCATATTAGAGAACTAATCACAGCTGCCTCATGTGCATCTTCCTTCATATGCTCAAAATTGTATGGAGCAAGGACATGTTTTTCCTAATGATTTTTATTCCTAAACTCTCCCTCTTTATTCCTTAGTTAGCCTTTACTTTAGGAAGAAAAAGCAAAGATTACTCACAATATGGCTATGCCAGGCACATACTATTCGGAAAAAATCAGCTGAGATATACGCATAAACTGCAGACAAACCTGGCCTAGGTTGTTCCAACCTAAGTTCCTAGGTTGTTTGCAAACCTAAGTTAAAAACAATAGTATCATCTTCTGATAGAAGCATACTGAAAAGCGGCCTGGGGTAAGACAGTAGAGGTGAAAATACAGGGCAAGATGGAGCTGAGGAGAAATAACAGAGGGAAGGACAACCTGCCTGGTAGGAGAAAAAAATCCCACAGAACACAACTCTAGAGCTCACTGGTGTCTGCCTAGGCACTCTACAGGCTACCGTGATTGCTACAGACTGTGGGTTATCCACTAACCACCTGGAGGATAACTGGCTGTTCTCTGCATCTTCACTTCCCTTATTTTTTAATCATTTACAAAGATTTTATGAAAACAGAGATGAACACTGCAGAAATTAATATGAAACAGTCCTTGCAAAGTAAACAAAAGCCCCAATTTATTAAGGTATTCACTTTGCAAGGCAGATGCTCAGCCTTGCTGGGAAGGGCTGAGCTTTCCACAGAGCTCTTAAAACAACCCAGGTCTGCACATTTGCACCAAATGAGCAGCGTTTCTGCTTAAAACTCCTTTCTTAACTGGCATCCCTTGCCCTATCTCATACAATTGGAACAGCTCCTTTTTTCCATCTCCTCTCTCCCCTCATTTTAATTCACTTGAAACACTGTTGTGATATTGGGCAAGATGCACTGGGCTGGGAAAGACACTTACCTGGGACACATTCTTGCTCGTCAGCATCAGCAACATGCTTCCAGGGAAAAGGAGGGCTGTGGCCTCAAAATCACCAAGGCACTGCTTTTATCTAAACAGGGCAGTTTTCAGCCCCTTACTGGAAGCCAACACTCATTTCCCAATTGCAAGTGCTCCAAAATACACAGATAGATTTTCTAAGTATCAGAAAGTGCTAGTCAGCTGCCTTCAGCACGCTCTGAAACTTCCCCAGCTACTCTTTCCTTGCATCTGCAATGATATTAGCCTTTTGTAACATAAGTGAAAGGCTTCAGCAGTCCCTCACCTGTCCTTTTTGGTACCAACACTCCCTAACAGCCTTGTCCTCCTCACCCTCCAAGAGGCTTGAGCAGTAACAGCAAGGCAGGAGGTCGCTGATACTGAGGAACAGCAGCTTCAGATGGGCCTCCAACACCACCACAGGTGGGGCAAATGTCCAACACTTGGCCTCCTGGGCAACATCAAAACTCCAAACAAGCTCTCTTGATATAGCAAACACCTGAGTAGTTTGAAAGACTAACACTCACCTGCTGTGCCTAGTATGTCACCTGTGCTGCCCTCCTTCACCCACAGCCAGCTGGTTAGTGTGGGGGCCTTGGTGAGAAGAGCGCGTTACTTCATACAGACGTGGTGAACGCTCACCTTTGTACATCTTCCTAAACAGAAACAGACCAAAAAAAAAATCAGCTTTATAAAGCTAAACATATTACAGTGTTCACCAGAGCATGGTTCTACATTCTAGGTCAATAAATACAACTTCAAATGATATGACAAAAGTGTGGAATTTCATTCAGGTTTTACCCACCTCTGTCCCACACGACACCCCGCAAGGCTACCATTCCTATGGGAACTACCTCCAGTTCTGCATTACATTCCCTATGGTGGTTCACCGATGAATACGCATTCTTTCGGTAAGGAATCTCCTGCGGTGTACTGACTTAATAAAATTAATTAGCCATAATGCAAACTAGAGGATCAAGCACACGCTGCCACGGAGAGCAGCAGTTACACGCGGCAAACGCGTCCCCACTCTGCAGCGCCAACAGCAGCCGGGTCTGACACCGGCCTCTGCCCAGCTCTGTGCTGGGGAGACGGGGAGCTCCGGGACCCCCGCGACATCTAACACGGAATTGGAGCCCTGCTGCTTGTCCGCTAGTTTTGTCTTAGTCAGACCAGTACATTATAACCATTTAATCATTAAGAATAAAAATAATCCAGTAGGTAACTTGACTAAAATAATGAGACTGATGGTTTTGAACCAGCTGGGTAAAGGAAAAGACACAGCCAAAACTTCACATATCCTGCCCTGCTGTCCAGACAACACTTGATTTTTAACCTATTACTTTTTTCAATTCTGTTGTGAACTATTCCCACAGAATCAAACTCCTGCCCAACACAAGTGATCTAAAACGTGTTATTTTTCATTTCAGACACTGCCAATCTTCTAAAAATCACCACCTTCTGCAGGCAGCTGAGCAGCATGTTAAAGATTTGCAGCACAGGCCTGTCAATACAAATCTCCTCAAGGCACATTAGTTAACAAATTCAGCCACATTTCATTCGGTTCTCAAAACAAACTCCTAGTGCCATGACTTGTGTGTCCACTTCTGGATCAGAGATCCTGATGTTAAAATACATGAAGACACACATGTGTATTACAATGACCTCTGTGGGATTTCATGTGATTGCAGCAAAATTAATATAGTTAGAACCTTAATTACGATATTCATACGAGAGTTTCTGGGGAGTATGATATTGCCAGAAACACCAAAAGACGTTGGTTTGACCTCAGTTTTTAAGTCAATAATCAAAACTGAACATAAATGCTGAAGTCCTCATGTGCTTGTTAAAAGCAGAAGTTCAGATTTTAAAAACAACATATCAGGTATCATCAGGGCCACTTGCCCTGAGGCCCCAGTTCCCAGGTGAGCAACGTGTTTCAAAGCCCCTGGACGTGCAACAAGGTTGTTCAGAGGAACTTGCAAGTCCAGCTCTCGGATCACAGCCTTGGAATACAAGTCCCTTGGTCATCCTCCTGTGTGTGCTCCAAAACTGAGGCCACTAGATTGCATTGTTAGTTTGGGGAGAAGGAAAACCAGGATTGTGCACCTCTTGTAAATAGTAAAACAATCCCATAAATCAGATTTTTTTTTTAAGTAAGATTGTCTGCAACATGCTGCCATACCTATTGTTCCTCTAAAAGATTATTTCAAAATTATGGACTTGGAAATGTTTAGCTGGATAGTTCTTGGGTGGCTGAGGTGCTTGCTGAAGAATTTAAATTATGTAATAGCTATTGAACACCCCATTATATGGCTGCCTAATTAAAGTAAATGATAGTTATGTCTCACTCACAGAGGATTATTTTACATGGAGGAAAATCTACTCACTGCCACAGTAGCCATTTCAGTAGTTTTTATAGGAGCAATTGTACTATGGCTTCATTGAGGAAAAGGTAAGTGGCCATCCTAAACAATGAAGATTGAAGACTTAATAGTCTCAATAAAGAATCCTGCAGGTCTTTTAGTTCAAAAATTAGAGTTTGATTGCAAGCATATGATAATGGGAGGGAAAAGCACCCTGGTACGTGCAGTCCTTCTGCAGCCTGGGCTCCCTGGGAATTGCCATTTCTCTTGCACAGAAATGCAGAATAAGAAAAAGAAACGAGCAAAATAAGCACTTTGTGACAGATCATCCTATGCACAGCCATGCTGTGGCAGCATTTCGCTGTTTCAGTGGATAAGGAATATGCTGGAATATGCCTGTATGTTTAGAAAGCTGACATTACTGGACAGCTACATACAACGTACACATATATATCCTCAAATAATAGAAAGTGCTCAGACTTAGACCCACCTGAGTGACGATACGCAGACATAACCCGGCCTTGCAAACTTGTCTTGGAATTACAGCCTATTACAGCATCTCTCTCACCGCCACCTTTTTATTTCCTCTCCTTTTTTGATATCACTTAGAAAATTTGAGGCTTGTCCCAGAGAACAGAAACATCTTCTGGGGGAAGACTTACTCCCTTGTTTAACAGAAAGTGAGCTACTAAGGTGAACAGATTGCATAATGAAGCTCCATTAAGCAAGCGCAACATGCCCCGTAACAACACTCACTGCTTGCTGAAATGCTAGAACAGCTCTCCATTTCTGGCAGCCTACCTCAAGGAATCATCCATCCTTCCTTCTACCCAGCTACCAGTTGCATTATGTTGTTGTATGATGAATTTTAGCTAGTTTTCCAAAGACATCATTGCGGAGGGGAAGGCAAAGCAAAACATCCTATAGCTACAAGCAGGAGATAAAACAAGCCCCTGAGCAGGGGCCATGCTCTGTGCAAACACCGTTTCCACGCAGCGTGTAGGGAGGCTTTGGAAGGGAGGCCACTTTTTGTGCCACTGGCTCCAGGGCATGTTTCCAAAGACAATTTCCATCCCTTACAGCACAAGGGTTTGTAGCTCCAGGAAAGCCTTGTGGCCTGGTGCTCGGCCACAAGGGCCAGCAAAAAGCAGCACCACACAGCTAAAGGACACAACAGCAGCAGAGGACCAGGCGAAGCCAGGCACCAACATGCAGCCTGGGTATCCAAGAGAACCGCTCCAAACAACAAACCCTAGAGATGTTTTAATCTTCCCAGAAGACACCACATCATGCTCTGAGTGTATATTTCCTCTTAGTGTCTTATACCTTTCCTAAATTAATTACTATTTTGTTGCTGCTTTTATTGCAGCTCACATAAAAGTACTACAGAAATTTCCTCACCTCTGGGATAATTCAGTGCCCAGAACAACACATTCTGCTTTGCACTCTTGGTACCAGAAGATGGAGCCATGTACTCAGAGTTTCCCAATTTTAAATTTTTTTTTCTCTGCTCTCATAAAAAACAGGCATGAAGCTGGCAGTGCTTAGAAACTGCTCTCACCTAATATGCACTCGCTATTTTACTGCACTTATGTGTATAGCTAACCTGGTGTCTTACCCCACATCACCTGCCCCTTCTGATGTTTCCATAATAACTGAATATTACTTACTGCAAATAAATATTTTCTGAATTGCATTCTGTACCAAAAGACAACAGCAAAAAGAACCACAGTAAAACAGGCATTTCTAACTGGTCAAATATCACACCTTGTGTTTCCCTCCTGAAGGGAAGACATGCACACCCCAGAATCGTTTATCAATCTAAGACTAATGTCTCATCTTGTTTAAAGTCAAAAAAATGTAGTTACAATCTCACATTTACTCACTGTCCTACAGTTCGAAAACACACAGTCAGACGAGAGAACAGGATAGGTTTGTGCTCTGCAAACCCTTCAGCATTGCTGCAGTTGTTCAGCACAAGCTGAGCACTTGATGCCCTCGGGGATGCCTGTGCCCACCCCAGCAGCACGGCGCAGCCTTCCCGGAGTACATGGTTACCAAAGAACTAAGGAACAGCTTCTTTTCCTCACTGTTAAGACCGATGCTACTTGCTCCATTTTGACTGTATGGCCCCCAGTCCTAGAGAGCCAAAAGCAAAGCAATGCAATGAAATGACTAACAAAGCCAGCAGAGATCTCTCAGGTGAGAAAGCTTATCACTAAAAAGCACTATCAGGTCTTTCCATGTCGTTTTCTGCCCTGGCAGTGTCTCCAGTGACTACAGAACAGTTTTAAATGTGTAGATATAATTATTCTGTTTGTCTCTCTTTCAGGCTGGGTTTAGGACAGCAGAAGCTGGCAACCAGTTTTATTCTAAGTCAGTTAGCAAGATGCTGCAACCTCTTAACCACTAAATAGCTCTCTAAAAGGACATAAAAATTAAGTCAGGAAAACAGTCAGTTCAAATGGTTAACCAAACACTACAGCATTTGTTTTTATCAGAACCTAACTACAGGACAAACTGTGCTGCCTCTTCAGTTGGAGCCCTGCAACTTGTTGCCAGCAGCACAAACTCATACATCACTCAGGAGCTCAACTCTCACTGGTCCCAGGGAACCACCACCTGACTGGGAAAAATGGGACAGTGCGTGTGACACTGGCTGGGGATCTTGAGACAAGTGCCTTCCTCCATCTGGAATTCACAGGTGCCACCAGGCAGCTTGGGTACACACACTAAATAGAGTACTAATTACTGGTAATTCTCAGGTTTTATTCCAATAATTGTAGGCTCTTGCACATCTCAATTTTAAGGAGCCACAGAGTGACTAATCTGAAGAAAATGTCACACCAACGTTTTTTTTTTCTGATTTACTTCAGTGCTATGGCCTGAAGCCCAGGTATAGCTTCAGTTGCCAGGATATGTGAAGTGTCCTCAGCTCTCATACAAGTTCCCTCTATCATTTTTGGGCAATCACTAAAATCTGGATTTGTTTCCTCTGCCTGTAAGACAGGGATAATACTCAATGTCCTCAGTGGAGGACTGGACTCTGGAGTCACTTTGGAGCTGCAAAAAGGCTCAGTAAAGGCCTAAGGGCACAGCTGGCCGGGAACTCAAGTGAAGAAAAAGGACTTGCACACGCTTCCCCTCCACAACCCCGGCTGAGCAGCCAGAGCCTCAGCAGCAGCTCCAGACAAGCTGCAGGAGATGGAGACATCTCAGCCATGCCTATGGTGTAGGCAGAGGTCAGCTGTGCAGCAAGGCATCCAAAGTGGATCCCGCACGTGTCTACCAGGCTTAATCTGCTTCATCCTACATGACCCACACAAGTCACAGAGGTAGAGTCCATACAGTACGTTAGATGCATCCTGAATATTTCACCTTCACTGTTCACATTTGATAGAGAACCCTAGAAAGAAATGAAAACCCCCAGACACAGACGTGGGATTCCTACTGAAGCTCTGCACTGCACCAGGGCAGCCAGCCGAGGAAACCTCTGGGAGGAAGAGGAGGAGGCCGCTCTGTTGATGGACCATTGTGCCTCCAAGACCAAAGGGAACTCGGGCTCCTTTGAAAAGGGACCAAACACATCACTTAACAAAAACAAGGCATCCTACAATGAATCTCTCTTTCCCATATTTATTCCTCTCTAAACACAGCAGTGCACAGATTATAGGAAATGGTTTTACATTTAACTTCAGCCCCAAGTGGTAAAGAAACGGATTGTATCTCACAACGTAAATTTGCATCTACCATCATTTAATGGATGTTTTATACATGCTATGTACTACTGTGTTTTTATGGAAAGGCAAAAAAAAATTACTTGGGAATTTGTTTTTAATTAAGCAATAAGGCTCAATGGGGTACTGCTATCATGCAATAAAACCACTCCTGGGGTGTTGTGAGGCATTTGGTCCAGATGAGTGCTTCAAATCACCCCCAGATTGTGATTAGATTATTACTCCCTGGAGTTAATATTAGATGGTTCTCTCTAGAGTTGTCTTATTGCTATTATAAAAAGTCTTCAACATGGGGAAACTAAGTAGCTTTTGTGCTTGAAGAAGATGAAGTTCGCAGTTTAGACTGTTGAGTGGCTGTCTGAGCTGTGTGGGTCCCATAGATCAATTTACCTATTTAGCATGCGTGAAAGATCATCTCAGTGCATTTCTTTGACCCAAACAGTTTTACAATTAAGTGGTTTCCTTTTTATTCTAGGAGATGGAAGTATATAAAGAAACAAATAACTCCAAAATAAAGCAATCCCAAGACAAAGAGCTGAGGAATTTGATTCTGCGATATGTATTACTGGCTTTATCTTTTTGCAGGGAATAATTAATTCTAATCACTATTATGCTAATTGTATTAATGAAGGCTAATGCATTCAGTAGTAGTAAAAGATTCTCCCAAGTTGGGTGCATGAGGAGGTGCATGGCCTGAGGCATTTGTGGGTGCTCCCAAGCTAATAAATTCAAAAAGCTCATGGTAGAGCCAAATTGTGGTGCTCTCCCCCGCCTCCCCCAGCTGCTCTTCAGGGTTGAGGGTAAAGTATTTCATTTTGCAAGAAAAACAAAATCAAAATCAGAGCCTTCTGCATATCTCAGCAGAGCCAGGAAGAACTCTCAGAAAACATTAACTCTTGCAGGCCCCTTCCATTGCCCAAGGGCCATGAAAGGGGATGGTACCACAGGTGTGCAGACAGTTCTTGCACAGTCTCTTGACCTGCAGCACATAGCACAGTCCTCCACTCCTCCTTCAGATATCCCCGGAGTGACAAACACACAACTCCTATTACACAGAGGCAACAAGCTTCACTCTTCAAGTTAAGATGTGATCCTTCACATTCATCCTTTGCACTCTGGTCTCTGTCACATCTCTAACCTTGCACAACTCAGTGAGTGACACAGTTTTTCTAGAGGGCAATGAACTTCCTTCTACCACAGAAGATACCTCTGCGGTTCCTCCTTCAGCTCAGCACCTCTCCTTTAAAGATCCAACGTGCCAAAGGATTCTCAGCCAAGCTGCAGTTTGCCCTTTTGATGGCCAGTAGAACACCTTGAAAAACCCCCTGCCTTTTTGTTTACTCATACATTTGAAGAGCATGAAAGGAAATAAATATTTCCTTACTTTTTCCTTCCCCTTTCACAGAACTCTCTGCATTACACACTCAATGCACAAAACTTCCTATGATGCCCTCCTTCGAGGCAATGATGCAGGGCAGGATGCAGGTCCCTGGCAGTCTACGTTTCTGAGCAAGACACAGCTCAGCCTGGGCAGAAGCTCCGAAGAAGAGAGACCTTTGGCATGTTCTTCATGTAAACAGAAGCCATATCCATGTGAAAAGCAGGACTTTTGAGTGAAACTTATGTGTCTTTGACTAATCAGTCAATCATAAGTGAACGCATTTACATCTTTTTAAATTAACTGATGATTATCACACTCTTGTTCACTCTTGTTCCTGTGCTTTTTCAACAGTTTTAATATTTGAAATAGTTAATCTACCTAAGTTTAGTGTTTGAAATAATTGTTCACTATGATTTATCTTCTGCAATAAAAGCATGCTCTGAATATGAGATCACTGTTTAAATAGAACAGCAAAAGTAAGAAAAAAGTTTAGATGAAGAACATGCACAGAATAATGTTATTTTGGGAGGAAGGCCGAGCCCAAAAGATGGACTACTCTGTCAGAGCAAGCTGCAAAACACTTTCAGCAGCTTTTTTAGAAAAGTTTTTTTCCTCCCCACATGTATTTCATATATTGTTTCTCTAATGTTACACCTCTCAATGCACTGGCTATCTGCACCTTCTCACAGTTCGGGCATCTTATAAACTCTTACCCCTTTTTCACCTTCCCTTTTCATATTTTGATAAGAACCTGCTTCCATTACTAGAAAAACAACACCCAGAAATGGAGGTCTGGCAGTTTGCCAAGTTTACTGCTTGCTTATGTGTGTACTCACCCATCCTTAGAACACAGCAAACTCCTGAGCTTTCCTCCCTGTGTGTCCCCATACCAGGCAGCCCTCATGTGACACTGGAGACAGCCAAACTCAAGGTGACTGACCCTTGATGATCGATCCTCTCAAAAAACTAACAGGAAGTTCATGAAGTATATGTGCTGCTGAACACAAAAGGAACCATGAGTTAATTACACTGCCTGAGAAAAACAGGCCAAGGAGCCTGGACAAAAATGTTCTCCTTTGAAACACTGCAACAATCTCTCATTACCTGACAAGGGCCAATTTCATGATGCTGGCATTTTTACAGAAATGTTGCTTCCATAGCTGTGTCAACATTTGCAGCACTAACACAATTACTGAACAATCTCTGCAGCATGTCAGTCATAGGATGTGCTCGTGTCCACCAAGGCTGTTGAGAATAAGCGCCGCTATTATTTTGAGAAAAAACAGTTTTTACTGTAAAAATTGTTCAAGGAAAAGTTTTACTGTTTTCCTCACCACCCAGCATAGGTGCCCCAGGCAGCAGAGTCCATCTCTTCCCTTCTTGCTCGGATCAGCTCACTTTGCAGCTATAAAATGTAGCTGCTACTTTTAACTGGACAGCCCAGAGCTGTGATGGGACACGCGGCCCTGGGCACTCAGAAAAGCAAGGTCAAGGACGGTGGTGTGGGACGCGGCAGGGCTGTGCTGCGAGGGCAGGCTCGGCCACATCCTGGCAGCAGCAGCTTCTCGCTCACCTCTTCGTGTTCCCAGAGGCAGTAGTGACACCAGTGCCCAGTGTGCACTCCTGGCACATCCACCACACCCCTGCCCACCTGTTTGACCTCACGAGTGCAAACTGGTGGAGTTGGTTCGCGCACACTTTAAAGTTTTCAAATTTCATGTTTTACGTGTGCTCTGTCTGGCATCATGACACACACATTGATGGTTTGATGGTATAAAGAGCTATTCAGTGATAAAATGCTCATAGAATATTAGATTTGAGAAGGGGAACCTAAATGGAATCACATGTTCCACGCTGATCCAAAACTTCACTTCAGATCATATCTTCTTACCATTTCTGCGATCACAGGCCACTGTGAATAGAACAAGCTATTAAAACTGAAATTGGCTTACTAGGCAAATCCTTAGCATTCCTCCCTCCCACTACGCTTCACCATGTCTAATCACCACTGAAAATTAAGAAAAAAGAAAAATACCTTATCCCTTGACAGTACTGAGATGTGCAGACAACTGCCAAACCTTAGTACAAACACAAGCATAGTGCCTAAAAATAGAATGGCTTTGTGCAATTTACACAGCATTTAAATTTAGCCTGCGCAATTTACCTTTGTGGTCATGACTGGTCATTCAGCACTGCAGTTGCAGCTCTAGACACAGGGCACAGTGCCAAGCACTGGGCACACATAACCAGCAGAAGCAGCGTTGAAGGCCTGCGCAGGGAAGTACAACACACAGCAAACACCAACGCTCTCATGACACAAACTTCCAACTTTACACTCTGCAAATGTGAGCATTTTTGTGCTCTTCGCATACAACAACTTTTGTAGTTTCAATGATCAATGAGATTTCTGAGCTGGGATCCGAGCGTGTGGTGAGGAAAACAGGGCTGTGAGTCAGGAGCTCCTGGGGCTCTTCTCAGCCTCCTGGTGATTCATGCTGAGCCGAAGCTGGTCTGATGCTGAACATGATGGCAAATCACTCACTTCAGTGATCGAGCTGCACGTGACCGTATCCAACTCTCCGTGTTTCAGCTTCACTATCTGTAAAGAGGGTATAAAGCACCACATGGTTATTAGAATTTATGCTATACTTCAAGACACTAAGATTAAAGCTCTGCACGTATGCAAAATGCAGCCATGATGTTAACAAGAGAAAAGGATATTTATTGTTTAATATTTCTTTACATGAAAGGCTGAGGGGTAAGTAGGTATCAGAATTGCTTTCAGGAATATTTTCATCACTCTGACAATCATTGTGCAGCCAGATTCCTAGGAATAATTCAAAACGTGAGCAGCTTTGGGTATTTGAGTTTAGGAGAAGCTGCCTGGACACAACAACCCTCAGGCTGGTTTGTCTGCAGCTGCTTCAGTCCAGTCCTTAGAACTGATACTTTGCAAGCTGACATTTTTAGCCCAGAGTTTAAATCTGTACTGACAGAAAGGTGCATCAATCTGAAGCCATTTTGCAGTCAGACATTGAAGCACTTCATTTTTCAAGGATACATACAGTGCTGGTAGGGCTAGAGGAATCCAAATCAAATACAGCAATCCAAAAATTTCTAAAACGGGCTGATCAACTGAGTCCACTGGGATAAACATTCATGCCTCCAGACACTGAACAGGAGCATGGGACAGAGATTATTCACTCTTAAGGAACCAGTATAATGAACACATTGACTTACTCATTAAGTGATAGGTCTATTCCAAACTCATTTGGATAAAACCTTGATATCACACTGAATCTCCACAGTTAGTTAAAATCACCACCTACCCTATGACTATGGTAGATTCCTAGCATCCTAAACTGAAGTCAAAAATTGAGTTCTATTCAAAATAATTGTATAAAATGCCTGTTTTGTTTAGACATGCACTAAGCGTACACTGTGCTCAGAATTTACCAGATGTTTTTGTTACTATTATAACCTAATCTTTTCCTGCAGGCTGTGGTAGTAACTTCTCCACTAGAAGATAATAAAGAGCCATTTTCTCCCCTGTAGAGTTTACCTTTGGCTGACTCAGCCTGAGCAGCTGCAGTTTCCTTTACTTGCTTTGAAATTATAGCATCCCAACTGGGCAAGGTATTTCTGCTACTGAGAAACAAGTGCTTTTGGAGAAAATGCCAAAGGTAATAGATCAGATAATACAACGAGAGAAAGGTAAAAAGATTTTAAAAGCTGGTAATTTGGGCTGCAGCTTCTCTGAGTGGTCTCACAAACATTTAACTTTAACAACTTGGGGAAAAAAGACAGCTCCTGAACCTGCCTATCAAATAACTGTTACTGGGTAAGCTCTGAGTTCATATTTCAACGCAAGGCACTGAAACCAGGATGTAAGTTTCCAAAAATAAAACGAACAAACAAAAAAAAGCAGTTCTCAAGTGCAACTAGTTAAAGCAGGCGGCACAGCACGTACTTGGAGGCTTCCCTGGTCCTGGGCAGCAGCTGCCTGAACACGCCTGCAGCAGCAGCTACTTGAGGAAGCAAAAACAACTCCAGACCCCGGCGGTACCAGCAGCCCAATGCTCCGCTCGGCCACCACGTCACCGGTGCTGCCCAGGTGAGCCCGCTGCAGCTAGTCACGGGAACACGTGCCCTGCAGCAAAGACTAGGAAAGGGATAACCAGAGAGCAGATTCAAAGTGGTCACAGCACATGAGGGAGGGAAAAAAAAAAAAAAAAAAAAAAAAGGTCTTAAGAGCCTATGACTGGCTAAATGTGAATCATTCTGGCATCTAAGGCAACTTCTGACATGTTTAGCTCAGGGCTCTGTATATTTGCTGTTACTTTTGAACAAAAAAAATGTGCCGTCCAAGACTGGCCTTCCAGCAGAGCAGGGCTCTCCAGACGCGGTGCCCTGGCCCAGGCCACGGGGCTGGCTTCTCCTTGGGCAAGGGGCAAAGCTGGGAGTCCACGAGGGCCAGCGCTTGTCCCACTCCAAACACCACCTCCCTGAACGTGGCCTTCCCGAGCCTGTCCCGCGGCATCTTCCACGAGAAAAGAAAAAAAAATACACTATTGGACCAGAGGCACAAGCACTTGGTGGGCCACGGCTCCCGTGAGGGCTCGTGCAGAAACTTCGGGAAACAGCCGTGACGCGGCGCCCCCTCAGCGCGACGGGGAGACGCGCGCGGTGCTCGGTAGCGCAGGCTCCGCGGGAAGCGGCAGGAGGAGGCGGGAAGCGGCAGGAGGCAGGAGGGCTGCCCTGGCCTGGCCTGGCCCGGCCCGGCCCGGCCCGGCCCGGCCCGACCGCCGCCTCTGCGCCTAGCGCCGCTTCCCCGCGGAGGAAGATGGGGGTGAAGCGCGCAGCGCTACACCACGGCTCCCCCTAGCGGCGCCGCCGCCTGCCCCGCACTGCCTACCCCGCCCTGCGATTGGCTGCCGCCCGGGGAGGAGGCGTGGCGCCCTACGGCTGCTCGGCGCCGATTGGCTGAGCGGGCGCGGGGGCGGTGCCTGGGCCCACGGGACGGGGCTGGCGCAGGGAGCGGCGCCGGGAGGCGGCGGATGCTGCGCGCACAGGTAGGGGCGCGACCGCGGGGCCCCTCTTCCCTCGGGGGACAAAAGGGACGTGCCCGGTAAGGGCGCCCGGTCTGCGCCGCTCTGGGCGTGGCGCGGCGGCCACGGGGCAGGGGGATCCGTTCTGGGGAGCCAAGCAGGAGCGAGAGGACGAGCGCCCTGGCTCCATCCCGGTTGGAGTTAGTACCACACGCTGCGCCGTTTTGCCCCGGGAGCGAGTAACTCGTCTGGGAGTGCAGGGCCCGGCCCGGCGGCGGCTCCTGGAGCCCTTAGCCCGAGAGCCGCCTTGGGGTCCCGCCTGGCACCCGAGGGGGCCGCGCTGGTGCTGGTGGGAGCCCCGCGCAGGGGAGCGATGCGCTCGGGTCCCGCTGCCCCGCAGCACCGCGAGAAGCCGCCTGGCTCCGCTCGCCCGTCCGCGCCCGGGCTGCGGCGTTTCCCCATGCGGGGCCCGGCGCGGCCTTCCCAAGTACCAGGTACCGAGCAGGGTCCCGTGAGCGCGGCGGGAAGGAACGGGCACCTCGTGCAGGATCCTGGAGAGGCTTAAGGGTCCAGGCGTTTTCTGCTGGTTGACTGGGGGATCCTCTGTCTACACACAGATCCTCATGGGCCATCCCTTGCATTAGGTATGCAAGGAAAACAAAGTCTGTCACTTTGATTTGACAGCAAGGACTGAAGGATATTGGGTGCAGCAGTGAACAAGGATCTTTACCTAAGCCACTCACCTTAGATACATACAGGCCTGAAAAACATACCCAACTCACTGACCCAGAAGCTTAAGTTGAAAGGTGCTGCCTGTTACGTGTCAATGTAGCTGTTTATAATCACAAGTTAACAAGAGCTCATTGTTAAAAGATTTAACTGTCTCCTGGAGTTGCACGCGGAAGAAATGGGGTATTTTTTCGATTTGAATACCAGTAGCACTGAGCTACACATTCACTGCACAATAACTGATTGCATACGAGGATCAACATGTCATGACAAAATAAAACAAATTTTCTACGTCCTGCCAAAAACTCCTATAAAAGTAGAATGCTAGTAAAGCACCTCCTTCCGCCCTCACTGGCACATTTATTCTTTTTGCACCAGTGTCAGGGCTATATTAAATTCTTAATTTAAAAATTAAATTCTTAAAGGGCTAAATTCTTAATATAGCCCTGGGCTTATTGTTTGATGGTTATAGAGACACTGTGAAATGAAACTTAAACGAACTCCCCCAAACATAAAAGGATAACATTGTATGAGCCTCTATCATAAGTGTGCCTGTATGTGTATTACTTAGTAAACACCACAATCCTTCTGACCTGACAGAACAAACTTGGACAAGCAAACAAAAATATTTACCAAAATAAATCAAATAGGGTGGAGTTTAAATCTTGATCGCAACAATGTTTGAAAATGAGCTAGTTCACATTTTCTGGCTTTTTGCCGACACACTTTTTACTACCGTTAGGAGCTGGTACATGGTGATCTCTAAAAAGAGAGTTGTCTCATGCACCACACTCCCTTGGGAGTGTGGACTATGCTTCTAAAATATAAAGAATAAAATTAAAAGATGCAATCTTATGTAAAAAGCGGGGGCTTCCGAATCCAGAAGCATTAATAACTGAGAAATTAGGAACTCCTAGGTACTGCTGTGACTAAAGGATTTGTTTTACATACTGCTCCTCCTTTAGGCCTCTAACCACTGCATATACTGAACCTTCCTTAAATCATTTCATTCCCCACAAGTCCTGCAGAGTCCCCAGAGTCTTTACCACTTAATGTGGCAGGGGGAGAGGAGATGTCACGGTGGTGGTCAGGGACAGAAATCAGAACCCAAGGGTCATTTGCTGACATTGGAGAGAGCAAGAATAACAGCTTAGTTTATCCCAATCGGTGTTGCTGGTGCCCGAAAATACTTAAAATATTTTGTTGCATTTGCTGCTTTTCGACACCAAGCTTTCCAACCTGCAATTTCTCTTCTTTTTTCCTTTATTCCGTTTTGTGTTCCTTTCCCTCAAAAGCCCCCCATCCAAGCTTTTGTTGGTAAGAAACCTAGGACAACACATCCAGCATAGGTAAGACTCCAGCTATTCAAAGTCAGGGAGTTTAGTGTGGACTGTACAGCTGTGGACTGTATTTTGCCCTCCTATTTGTACTTCAACCCATTAATGGCCCATTTTTTTGCAATTAAAAAGGAAGAAAACAAAAAAGTGTTGCATTGTGCAACCCAAAATAGACTTGTATGTAAATCTTGTAGCAGAGTTGGTCCCTCAATACACGGATCCAGTCAGGCTGGCAAATCACAGAGACGAGGGGAGTCTTTCTCCTCTCCTGACAACAAATAATAAATCCCGTCATGTAGCTTCTGAATCTGTGTATTGAAATGGAAGGTTCTTTAGGGCATTACTTCAGCCACTGCTCATCTAATCACACCCTTCCACATCTGGCTCTTCGGAGGAGCGCTTATGATGAGCATCTCGTGACTGCAGACTGTTGGCTCAGCACTGCTCTCCAGAGAGGGGGGCATGGGCTCATTCTTGCACTCAGCATGCCAAGGCCGGCCTCCTTCTCTCCCTCCATTTGTTCCTCAGAAAGCACAAAGCTTTCAGAAATATTTCCCTACTCCGGAGCTGCTCATTCCTCTGACTTCCTCTGAAGGTAGTTTCTTAAGCTGCTACTGAGTCTTTGATGCTTCTTGTTGTAAATATATACATTGTAGTTAACTTTAAGTTGCATTTCCTATTGAAAGACATGAGTGAATATACTTAGTCCTGTCAAACTCCATCAAATCTGCCTGATGCTTCAAGACCCTGAAGAAATAAATCTTTGCAGAAGGAACTCAAGAGCCGCTTCTAAATCCCTCTGGTTTGAGGGAGACCAAGGCACCATAGCGCCTTGTCAGCTCATATTCACCTCATGATGTCAGGATCAGAGAAATCTGTGTAAGGTAGTTCTGGGACTGATGGTCATGGAGCAGTCGGGGCTTGTGGAGGTGACGCTCGCGCTCTGGCAGACTCCCAACAAGGCCCTGTGCTGCCAAGGGTGCTGTCTCCATGGATTAACAAGAAATCCCCTTGACACGCAGCCACGGGCACCAGCTTTTTGGAAGCAGCGGCAACAAAACTCTTCTTGGTGAAAGCCATTTCTGCAGATGGAGTCATTTCACTCAGGTTTCCTCCTAGGGCTAAACCAGTGCCTCAACTTTCTGTAGACAGTAGATGAAATTCAGCACATCCTGACCAGTTCCCAATAAAAATACTCTTAGGACTCTATTAAATGGCTCAGGCAAGAGATAAACAGCACAGAGCAACCTTGAACAGCTACTCTGTGGTTTCCCTTCTAGCAGTCTGAAGGAGTGCTTTGGGGTGAAGGCCAAGACAAGAATGTAAGTCATCATTATCCCAAAGACACAGGACTCAGCATACTGTCCTCTTTCTCTTCTTCCCATCTGGGTTCCAACACTCCACAGCTGTAAAGGTTCAGTACAAAAAGGATGGGAAGAAACTTCTGGACAGAGGCTCTGCATTAGTGATTCTATGAAATGCTAATAGAAACTAGGGCTACACACATTCCTGTGATCTCTGAGCTACCTCGTGATCTCTGAACTACCTCGCTTTAAGAGGAAATGACTCACTTTCTCGTGGACGTTAGCCAGTATAGTCTTAGGGGCATTACCATTAAACACAGAAAGAATTAGGGGCAAATCAGCAAAAATGAACTTGCAAACATACATTGCTTCCCTTCCTAGAAACCATAGATAGCAAAACATTTGCTTTTGCCTCAGAGTATCTGTATGCTTTTAAAAATCCCACTAGGTACTAGGAAAATCATGGTGTAGGGAACACTGAGCCTGCTTTCTTGTACTTCCCCTTCAGCAGAGGTCAGAGCATTTTCAGAATGATGCATGTTTTAACTGGAAGCAGCCGTGCCTGAACATAGCTGGGGTAATGGAGGCAGGTGTTGGCTTCTGTGGGTTTGTTCACGTGGATTGTGCTTTTTTTTCCCCCTTCATCATTCAAGGAGGATGAGAGGCAACAAACCACAGAGCATCCTAGCATCTTCTTCTAAAACATTACCTTGGTTCTGGCCCCAGATGGCAGAGTCAGAAATGGGAGACCTGTTCCAAAACCGTGGATCTCCTCCGTGCGTGTGCAGCCACCTGCCACGCATTAGCTTGGTGCACGAGCACGATGCTGCACTGCAGCTCCCCACATCAGCACCAAGAGGGTGGGACAGGAAGGAGCTGTGCTGGTATCCTCGAATCATTACAGTAACTCCTGTGCAAGTAGTCCCATAACCATAAAAGTAGCACATAAAAGGTGTGTTAGAGCAACCTGCTTCCTCTCTTATGGGAACACAGTTTTACTGGTAGAAAAGGCTGTATCAAAACAGGTGATTCTGCGTCAGAGGGCTTGCTTTGCTTTAAACTGAACAGCTTTACCTAGCCACTAAAGCAAGCTGGAAGCTTGTGTTTATTACTTTTTAAAAGTAATTTTCCACAGTAAAGAGCAATGAAGAGATTAATCGTAATCTCAGTTTAGTTTAGAAATTTCTCACCTGGGTGTAAGTTCGCTACTGGTCTCCTGCTGTTACCAGTGTTTGGTGCAGCTTCACCACTTTGTTTATTTTCCTCTCTGCAGAGCGAGTCGGAGATGGTGGACCATCTTGTAAACACCGAGATCAACAGCCAGCGCATCGCTGCCGTGGAAAACTGCTTCGGAGCATCTGGGCAGCCTTTAGCTGTGCCAGGAAGGGTCCTTTTAGGGGAAGGAATTTTAACCAAAGAATGCCGCAAGAAACCCAAGCCTCGGATATTCTTCCTTTTCAACGACATCCTCGTGTACGGGAGCATAGTGATCAACAAAAGGAAGTACAATTCCCAGCACATCATTCCCCTTGAAGATGTCACTTTGGAGACGCTGCCGGACACCTTGCAGATGAAGAACCGCTGGATGATTAAAACCTCAAAGAAGTCCTTTGTGGTTTCTGCAGCCTCCCTCACAGAGAGGAAGGAGTGGATCAGCCACTTGGAGGAGTGCATCAGGCATCTGCTGACAAAGACGGGCCGGCAGCCCTCCACCGAGCACGCTGCCCCGTGGATCCCGGACAAGGCAACCGATATCTGCATGCGCTGCACCCAGACCAAGTTCTCCACGCTCACCCGAAGGCACCACTGCCGCAAGTGTGGCTTTGTCGTGTGCGGAGACTGCTCCAGGCAGAGGTTTCTGATGCCACGGCTGTCCCCCAAGCCGCTGAGGGTCTGCAACCTGTGCCACAGGCAGCTGCTGGCAGAAAAGAAGAAGGAGGCGGAGGCCGGTCTCAGGCAGCCGGAGCAGTTCCACGCTGCCGTGCCAGGTTTGGAACCTTCTAGTGGTGACGACAGTGACAAATCTGATGATGACAAAGTAGACCAGTGGCCAGCAGAAACAGAGTTTTATACCTCAGAAGTATCTTGGTCGTCTTTCCATAGCTGACCTTCTTGGGAGCAAGGGGCATTTGGAAACTGGGAAGCCAACTTCTGGCCTCCAATGCATGTCCTTCTTGATATTGTCTGTGGAGGCCATGCCTGGGAAGGCAGATATTGGCCCCTGTTTGTGTTGTGTGTTTTGGGGATAGGGTTGGGAAGTTGCCTCTGTTAATTCTGAGAATTTGTGTCATATAATACAAGCAGGAAGAGAAACTGCTTAGTGAAGAGCAAGGACTAAGGTAGAGGAGACCTGCAGATTAGTGCTGGTCCAGATGAGTTCACCTTCTGTGCCTTAGTTTTCCTGTCTGCAAAAAATGAAGCAATACTAACTTCTTTTCTTAAATGTTTTGAGATCTGCTGTTGGAAGGAAAAGGAGCAAGACATTTAAAAATGCTTGTCTGCTAGGTAAGAGTTTGGCTTCTGAGTCTAAAGGACCTCCAGATGGGGCACTGTAGAAACCTGGTGCTTTTGATGCCTGGGGTCTGTTTTCTCTGTGGAAAACAGAGAACTTCCAGGGCTGGCATCTTCCACAAGCATTACATCTACTTTAAAAAATTCTTATTGAATGTGTGCAAGCCCAGCTGGACAGTTTCTCATTTCTGTATGGCAAGATAAGCCCAGGCTTTGGTTTCTACGCTAGGTTTTCTGAACCTTGGAAACACTAAGGGAATTGTGCTCTGAATGCAGAGAGGTCATATGAGGCTTGATGAGAGCAGCCTTTGCAAAGTGCTGGTGCATTCAGCTCTCTTGTGAAAAGAGGCAATTTTGGTGATGACAGGTAAGCAGAGAGGGAGGAGGAGGAGGAAAGAGGGTGAATAAGGTTTTTATGTAGAGGAATGAGGTAAGGAAGAGGCTTCCTGAAGCTGACTAAACTAAGTGCAGATCTCAAAATAGGTATATTCACCATATTACCAAAGGCTTCATTAACTGAAGATAAGAGAGTAGCCCGGGGAGGAGTTGCTAAAAGTCTTGAAGGAAGATCCAGAAAATGCCTTAAATTAGGATATTATGAGGTGCAGCAATTCACCTTCTACTTGCTTCCTGAGCAAGGCCCCAGGGAAGTGGATGCTTACAGGTGTGCTCATCTCATTTGCATCAGTCTCACTGAGCTCAAGTTAAGATCCCGACTGTGGTTTTTTGGGGGACTAGAGCCTAAGATTTTATAGTTAACTTAATTTGAACTTTTAAGTTCATGTCAGGTTAGAAATAGACCGTTTTTACTCAAATTTTTATCCTACTATAGTGTGGGAATAAATATACTGCAAGTTAGACAACAGCAATTGTATTGCAGCAGACATTTCTACAACAAAATCTCAATTATTTCTTAGTGTATTTTTGTACTGTGTATTTTATATTCTGGAAAAGGAACATGGCTGAGAGTATGCTTCCAATGTTGCAAGCTATTTCTTTACCATTATCTGGTTCAAATACTGCATTGCATGCCAAATGGCCAGACTGAGGTTTTTTAAATTTATGTTTAAAATAATCATTGTTACTTTTTTGTAAACTGCCACTGTCAAATGAGTTTGTATTATCTGAGAGTGAATAAAGACATGGCCAACAGGAAGAAGCCAAGAAAACACAACAGCAAAGTGTGTTGTTTTTTTAACAAGAGTCTTAAGAAGCAGGACACATGCTTTGATTTAAGTATGGCCAGCCCAGCAGGAATTCTAATTTTTCAGAAACTCCTCAGTCATGGAATGAATGTTCTGGTTTTCCTTCTGCTATTTTAAGGTGCATACAACTGAAAAAAATGCTAAATCTGATGCTTCCTTTCTGTTTATCCCATTCTTTCATCTGACCAAGTTTTCCAATTCTTTTGCAATCCTCTGTGGTAGTTTATGTTAATAGAAATGGTATTTTTCCGGTGGGGACATAGCTTAGAGTGGGTCAACAAACTTCATGACCTAAACAGATGTTTCTGTTTTTTAAAGTAATAAGTACACAAATCTCTGCTTTTCCCATCCCTCTTAAAGTTCAGTAGATAACTCTGAGAAGCATTGATTGTTTTTATAATGTCTCCCACCCACCAGAAGAGTGTATAGAAAATGCAAACAGAAAACGACCTTAAAAATAAATAGCCATTAGAACAGTTCACAAGCCAAAAATAGTACAGTTGTCGAATAAGCTTCCATACTGAAGTCCCTGTTCAGTACTCCTTAGTCAGGCAAAACTCCCATTTCCCTCCCAGTAATTGGTTCAGAAATATATTCCAGATTTCAATCTACTCCATAGTCCTCTTAGTGACCAGTTTTTAAAATCATATATATATATATATATAAAGTCTTACTATTAACAGGCCCCAAAAGAGCTATGAACTGTTCTTATACACTAATGAGAAGCAGTCACAGCTTTTAAAAAACCTTTGTTATAAAGCAAGACCTTTTCTTAGTCAGAAAACCAAAAATAAAAGGAAAACCTTCTGCATATGTGTGGTAGTTCATGGCCTTTCCTTAAAGGCAGAGATCTTCCAGCAGCCCTCACCTTCCCCTTCCTTACAGAAAGCAGGTATGGAAAAGAGTCAAGGATAGAGAAGCTGTGATACCCTTGAGTAAAAGGGTGCCTAGTTACCCTCACAAACACTGGCATTTTGAGTATTAGTCTGCACGTAGTGTTTTGGAGCTAGGATGCACATTAGCACTTGCATTTCCACAGACTTCCAGAGAGGCTGCGGCTGGAGGAGATTTGAGAGGACATTTCACATGGAAGGTCCAAGTAGCCTGTGACTTCTAAATTGTTAATCTGTATGGTAAGAAGAGTCTGCCTAGGAAAAGATGAAGAAATTTAAACAAAGACTCTTCTTTTTTCCCTTCTGCTCTTTAGTTTTCTTAGTCAAACTTGGGAGCTCAAGACTGGGATTAGAGCCTGGGGCTCCTGGCTTACAGCCTGCTGAACACATGGGTTTTACATTGCTGTTTGTGCTTTTATAGCCCATTTTGGAGTTTTCCAGCCTGATTCCACTCCATTTCCAGTGTATTAATAGGGCATTTCCTATTTTTTTTTTGTTCTTGTTTTTTAAAGCTACATAAATCTATTACCAGAAATTGGTTAAAAGGAAGGGATCATAAAGCACCCAACAGAGCAACTGCATTTGAAGGAGACAAGCAAAACTGGAATTTTAACATCAGACCTGCTGAAATTGCTGGGGATTTTCCAGCAAAATGATTGAAAAACAGAGTTAAAGGCCATGCAATTATGGAATCCACATCAGCTCTCCAAAGTCAATAGGATAGGGAAAATGCTGTTACTGTGGTAGCCAATCCTAAAAGCAGAATGAAAGGTAGCTGGGCGATTTCATTTGCAGTAATTGAAAAGAAAGGGTCAAAGAGCTTCAAGGAAAACCAGCCTTCCTGGGAGCAAAGCCAAAGAACCACAAAGTCAAGCGCACGGTGCTGACTCAGCACCGTTCCCAGGCTCACGAAGGCAGGAGCACGAGCCAGCTTCACTGTCAAATTACTGCTCCAAGCTACTTAAACAGTTTATCCAGGAAGGAATTTTGGCTCTGCCACAGCCCATGATACCTTCAGTTCTCTACTATTACAAGGTATTTTTTCAATTTTCTTCATTTTGGGATTACCGGTTAACAAAACGAACTGATGAGCACAGATGGCCCCAACCTTAGCGCAGAGGGCTGAGCTTTATCTCAGACTAAAAACACAGGCTTCTATTTTCTGGCTTTTTCTTCTCTAAACCTTTGATATTTAAGAAAGGATTTGAGAGAAAGAGGAAGTTAAACTGCATTTACGGTCACTTCCATGGAGGACACAGGATTGCAAAAGAGCCCCAAGAAACAATTGCCCAACCAACCACAACCTGAGCACTGGAGACGCTCTCCACAGCCTCGGGCCACATCCCAGGGATTGGGAAGGAATTCCCTGTTGGCTCAGAGCAAGCTCCTCAGCTCATGCCGAGTACAGTGTACTAGTGAGGATGAGCAGGATGAGCCTCCCCAGCTGAAGCAGCAGCCAAGAGCGCTGGTTAAGGGAAGCTGCCTCAGAAAGGGAGCTCAGCCCAGCCCACTCCTAACTCAGGTGGGAGAGCACATGGGTCCCCAGGTGCCAGCAGTGACCACTCTAATCTCAGATAATCCTTTCCACCACAGGGAAGGCCACACTGGCCTGGTTTTACCGTATCCCTGTTGAAAGGGGTGATCAGAGGCCTCTGGCGAGTTCCTGTTTCCACATCGTGAGGTAAAGGACAGGGTGCAACTAATAGCCAGGTCTGGTTTCTGCTGTGTGTCACGTGCAGGGGAAATCATGGTACAGCACACACGTGTCAAACAGCCTCTCCTGCCTGAGCATCATCTCGTAAAACCCCCGAGCTGAAAGAGCAGCCAGGGCTCAGTTCCTGGGACAGCAAACAAGGGAGAAGAGGCAGGCAGGGAAACAGCATCTAATGCTGAGTAACACTGAGAACTCCCTTTGAAGTTGGCACTTTGTTTTCTTTCCAGTCAGACCCAGAAATGGAAATAAGTCATAAGTAGGTTTTCCGTAAGCGGTTCACAGGCAATAATAGCAAGTTTCACAACATGTCTCCAGTTCCATATAATAGGAAGGGTAGAAAAAGAGAAGGAGCTAACTATAAGATCTGGTTCTGCCCTTTCCTGCACGGTCCTGCCGCACTCGTGCCATCCAGCACCGGCTTCCCCTCCGCAGCAGGGAGCCCTGCACTGCTGGGGCTCCCAGGGCTCGCCTGGTGGAACGCTCCTCCTAGCTTTGTCTAGCCTCTTTTATTTAATTACTTATTTATTTTGATTAAAGAACACTTGGTTTCTATTTCATGAAAGCATATTTTGTCCTTATACTTTTATCCTAAAAACAATACATTTTGGTGAGAAGCCTTAGAAAAAACAGGATTTGGGAAGGGAAAAACATTAGCTCAAGGCCAGCCAGGCCTCTCTTCCTCTAACAGCGAACAATCAGAAATAAAATGTCACTTTTTTTTTTTCTCTCCTTAAATCAGAATAACTACACATAGGGTACAAAGAGATGTCTTATTGTTTTCATCTTTATAAAAAGTCCAGAGATAGAGGAATAAATGTGACACTGAGGCCTTTCACACTATTTTATCCTCCTCCCATCCAAAGCCACCAGAAGGAATCTTCTCCCATAAAACACTTCCCCAAATAACTATTAGCCTATGTGACCACACTAAGCACAAACACAGATTCAAGAGATACTTGATCTATTCTGACATGAATTCATCTCTCGGATTAATGCCCTAATTGATACGGGATGGATGTATCTTCTGATTGTGAAAATAGATCATCCAGGCATCAAAGAAAGAGCTAAGATATCATCAAATACATCCTGTCCCATACCAAGTGAATTTTTCCCCAAACAGGTTCATCCAGCTATTCAAATAGCTAATTTATTGTAAGGAGAACCAGCACCGGCTGCAGTCCCACTGTCATTCAAGAAGCTATTCTTTGTCTATCCTGTATTTACACACAGAGTGTGTGTGTGTGCAGGGGGAGAACCTCTGTGTGACCTGCTGGACTGATGCTTTAGTCCAAGTGCCACCTCCTCTTCCTATACATCACCAGACAAGCAGTACAATCCCTGTGCCTGGGGCTTCCCATCAGGAAAGCAGCACTTACAGAGGGACTGTTACAGCTCTCCTCGACTGTTGTGACAGCATTTAATGGCTTAAATGGGGCTGGTACAGCGTGCAAGCCAGCAAATCCAGAGGCAAGACAGAACTGCCAGCATCCTGGTCACAACTCCTCTGTTTCCACCGCCTGTCTGGAGGAAGGCTTACTCAGCAGCAAGCTTCAGATAACCTAAACACTTTCTCTCTACTTCCAAATAAGGGACTTCAGCATTTACCAACCAGCTGCTAGAAGCCAGGCAGCCCAGCACCATTTCAGTGCTTTCTTAGTCAAAAGGGCCCTCATGCATCTCTCTAAGATGTCTCACACCCCAACCCTGCTCCCTTATGGTGCCAGGACAGGGACAGACACCCAGCCTTGGCAGCAGCACGAGAGCCACAGCCCCCAGGAAAAGCAGAAAGCACTCACTGGGTCACCCTCACCCTGGGGCAGCCACCCCAGCAGAGCTGCAGCAGGAGGAAGCCACTCAGGCCTTGCAGGTGCTTCTTGTCTCACAGGAGCTGTTTTTTCCTAACTTGGCAGGATCTACCTACTCCCCACTACACTCCTAACACAGCTGCTACTATTTACTCACAACAGCGAGGAAAGGGAGGAGAAAGGCTGTGCCTTAACCCTTCCAGGGCCTCTGCCACATAGATCTCTGCTTCAATTTGGGCAGGAGAGACACATTAGCCCCTAGACGTGAGCAGGGATGGGCCAGTGTCAATCACCCTGATCCTGCAGCCAGCAGAAAACTTGGCCTGCCTGGCATCAGACCAGAAGGCTGAGAAAAAACCCTTATATTTGTGCTAGGTCCCACCACACATGCAGGATGTCACACATTGCAGCCACCTGTTTGCAAGGAAGCAGCCTTAGTGGTGACAGGTCCTGGGAAATCCAACTGGTAAACAGCTATGGCATTAATCAAGGCAGGACGACGCACAGAGACGGCTGCTTTGCTATTTCAAGACTTCACCATTGCTGTTGGTGTTTCTGTAACACAGCAGTTAGAGGTATATTAGAAAAGCACTGCTGTTAAATTTACGTAATTTCCCCAATATTGTTATACCTGTGCCACGGTGCAATAAATTTGGTTCAAAAGCTCATTAGAAAAGTCAGATGCTGGCACCTAATGATGTTCATAGACCATTTATGTGGCTCAGATACCCCATCAAATCACACAGCTTTTTCTCTCTGCTCCATAGCCTCCCTCAGCTGCAGAGTCTGACACAGCAGCTCATTTCTGTTTCACTCCTTTGCAGCAGAGCACAGCACAGAGAGGTGTGAAATCTTCCAGCCTGCAGAGCTGCAGGAGTTTTGCAAGACTCCAGCGCACCCAGGGCTGCTGCTTTGTAGCTGAGTATTTAGACACGAGGCTGCCATTCCCGAAGGGGCACTTCCTAACCCTGCTCTCTGGATACGTGGCAAAGCCACAGGGATGCTTGTTCTATTTGACCACAACATTGCTTTCATAAAAACGGGGTCTGTGATGCAGCGAGCCTTGTGGTGTCTCATGGGGCCCTGTTGCCCAAACACGGTCCTTCCCAGAGCTTCACGTCTGCTAGCACTCCAGGAAGACACTTACAGAGTGTTCATCGTTTTGACTGAGAGTCTCTTTCTCTCCCTGGAGACTTGCAGAAATGAGAGGCCAGCACATGATGGTGTCACAGAAGGAAATTCAAAGCACGCGCTCATTTTAGTCATCACAAGTTCGAGAGACTCTGCTAAAATGTTCCTCCTCTGCACAGCTTTGTCCCCTTTTAGTGTCCTCACCACTCAGGAGTGATTAATCAAAAGTGGGGGATTCATGAACAAAACATAGAGCCCACAGGGATTGCAGCCCCTCTCCCGCTTGGGGAACAGGGAAGAGCCCTGCACTGGAAGGGCAGCTGACCATTTAACAGAGCATGAGCAAACGCAGCTCCCGAGAGGCAGCTCTTGCATGCACTTCAAGATCCAGATGTGGTATCAACAGCTGTTTTGGCCAAACCAGACTGATCACATCCAGTGCAGTTTTGCCTCCCACCCTGCAGCACTTGAACTTTCCCCTCCCTGCCTGTCCTCTCCCGCCCACTCCCCCGTGGGAGTTTGTGCGTCTTCTGTGCTGCAGAGGCTGAATTTTCCTGGAGTCAAACTCACATAGCTATGGTCCGTGGAATGTATGCTGGCATGTGGAAAATTCCTAACTTCCTAAAGCACGATGTATCTCACCAAATGTGCTCAACAAGCTTTGCATGACAAATACGTCTGCAATCCGAGAGTCGACTGCAGGAAGGACAGCAAGAAAAAAAGATGTGTGTTTTTCACACAAACTTTTAAGTACTTCTGTGAGAACATTTTACATCCCAAAAAGAAAATATGAAGAACTTCTGAGTGAGTATATGATGCACAAAATCCCTCTCTGTAAAATAACTTTGCCTTCTGCCCAACAAAACAATAGTATGATGGTATTTTAATGTAACCTCCACTGTACCGGTGCATTACTTCTTTCAAAATAGTGTTTGATTATTTGGATTCAGGTGGCATGAAGACATCATGATAAAGGACTTTTCTCTTTGGAGCAAGTAATAAAGACCATTTTAATTTCCATGCTGACTCTGCAGTCTAATCAGAGAATAGGAAAAATCTGACTGAAGATCAGTTTTGCTATGCTTTGCTTAATCACTTATTTGTACACTGGCAAGTCTTCAGGGAGAAAGGTCCATTCCTGAGAAGGGATAACAGACACAAAGGCAGGTCTTCCCTGTTACAGGAAACACTTTCCTTATAACATGAAGTGTGCTGCACTGTTTTCAGACTTTGATTACTTTGGCAGCACATGTTGTATTTTACTTGCAGTAGCACAGATGCTGGCACAACACTACAAAAATTATTTGTGCTCAGTGCACGTTTGGGATGAAGTATGAGAATCACCGTAACAAATGAGAGCAGTTCACCTGCCTGGAGATGGGTAGGGAAAATGTGTAAGAGGCAACGACACAGTGATACTTCCTCAGATTTAGTCTCTTGGCAGCCAGCATTTTAGGACTTTAAGTCAGTGGCTGCATCTGGTCTAACGTGCTTAATGATCCTTGCTGGCCCTCTCTTCCATAAATCTGCCTAATCACTAATTGAACACATTTTGTTTTGGCATCTAGAACATCCTGTGCCAATAAGCTTCACAATTCACTTCTACATTGTGTGAAAAAATGCTTCCTTTACCTCAGTGATTTCAATGGGTACACCCTGACTTTTATGTAATGTTATTGTTCTTATTACTCTCTGTGCCATTCACAGTCCTTATTAAAGCTCTCCCCGTTAATGTCTTTTCCAGGCTGAAGTTTTCTTTATTTGATCTCTGTCTGCAGAGATGTTCTCCCATACTATATTATCCTTGTCTGCATCCTTCCTATCTCTGCTCTGCCCTTCCTGGCTCAAAAAGGACTAATCAGATGGACTGAGCAGACTGCGCACAGTATCGCAGCGGTAGCTGCAGCCTGGGTTTGTTCAGTGACATATCAAAGTTTACTGTCTTGTTCTTGTTTTCCTTCCTCATACGTCCTAACTTTCTTATTCACATTCTGAGCTGCTGCTGAGCTTATATTTTAAGAAATGTACCCACAATCACCTCAATAGGTCATTCAAAAGCTATCTTTAAATCTGTCTGATGAGAGTTATCTTCCCCCTATGGATATGATGACTTACCCATCTACTGACCAATTGCTCAAGTTCACTCTAGCAGCCCATGCAGACAGAAAATTGCAGACTCTGGAGTACTGGGGCAGGTAACTTAGTTGCAGTGAAGGGTTTCGAAATCCTGCAGTTAAAATTGAGCAGATCCACTCTTTCTTGACATGTCAGAATAGCACATGCACGCAGTGTGTGACCTATTTTTCCCTTAGTGGCTAGGACACATGCAACACAGTAAGTAAAATAAGGCACCAGCAGCACAGAAACTGGGGCTCTTCAGTTCAAGCACAACCAGATGGCCCAGCTTTAACTCTGGCTCTAGTGGCCCTGAAACTGTACCCTCTGGACAGGGTTAAAAGCTGCCAGAGGCTGCAGATGTTACAAAGCTAACCAAAAGAAATGGGGCAGCTTTGAAGTTGTCTCATCTGGTGGGGGTGTGGAAAATACAAGCAGACAGCAGTTGGTTAATTGATTTCCTCATTCTTATCTGAAGACACCATCCAATATTGTTTTATTGCATAACAATACAATACAGTTAACGTTATGTAGAGTAGAAACACACACCTTTGTCACAAGGCTGCTTGGCAGATTAATTAGTATCGCCAGAGCACTTTGAAGATGTAAAGCACTATGAGAGCGCTCCTTATTATCCTCACTGCTACTTATCATCAGTCGTGCAAAGCAGGGCTAATCTTCGCCCTCCACCCAAGGGGATGCGCTGCAGCCATTGTCAACAGCCGAGTCCCACAGGACCGGGGCTGGGGACATGAAAGACTGAAAGGAGGATTAGGCTCAGCAGCAGCACAGGCTCCTGCAGAGTTAAACTTCAGAGCGGGAGGAAAGCCTCAAGAATGTAAACGGCTGCCAGGCAATGGAAGGCTGTTCACTGTGGTTATGGAATAAGTATTTCTATATAGAGATTCCTTGAGAAAATGGCCTAAAGCTTGGGAAAGCAAGCAAGCCCCGTTTTGGAAACCAACCAAAGTAATCCAAGGCCCCTTAGCATTTTATAACTGACTTGGTTCCTGCATATGCAACTGATGTAAGTGCAGTTCAGTAAAAGAGCCTGCTCCATGAACCAAAGTTACCTAGTGAGGAGGCACAGAACAGGAAGCCTTTGCTCTAATACAGTATTTGCTCTAGAGCAAGTCTTTGCTCTAACACAGCATTTGCTTGACTGTTTTGCCCTGTCCCCTCCCTTCCTGAGTTGAAGCATTTGCTCTTCCTCCCTGCTTCATCTTCTCCTGAGATGAAATAGCATATTCTGCTTTTTTTTTGTACACCTCACTGCTCTAAAGGAAGCAAGGTTTTGAAAGACCTGGTTATGTAGGGCTTAAAATTAATCTGAAAGAGCGAGGCAGGAAGATTAGATGGTCCCCTCATTTTTGCTTAGAAAAGTAAAATAGTTAAATCCAGCGAGATTTCAATAAATGTAGACAGAAGTAAAAGCCATTAGTATTAAATGTAATCATTTACCAGATAAAAATAATATCCCATAAAGAATAACTATTGATACTGTTACCCAAATTGGAAATACATACAGATATAAGAATTTACTGATATTCTTCCCCATTTACTCACACAGTTCAAGATTCAGAGGGATTTTACCTTAAATCATTCCTGCCCACTGAGTAGGAAACAAGGAATACAAAAATATTTGTGTTCTCATCAACATTCCTGGGCAAGGTCTAATTAAAAACAAACATCACTGTATATGTTTCAGTCCCCGGAACAAAAAAGTTATTATATATATATTCTTAAACACATCATTTTCCATTAACAGATAAGTGAAAGGCATTCAGAAGAGAGACAGTGAGTTCCTTAAGGTCATCCAGCAACCAAGCAGAGGAACCCCCAGCAAACGACCTCTCAGAGTCCCAGCCAAAGGGGCTTTCCACCAAGCTGCACTGCTTTCTTCAGAGACAGCTGAAATGTTATCTTTGGTGAAAGATCAGCCTTGATACCGGATAAAAACCACGCCAACTTGAGAAGCACAAAGGTAAAAGATCAAAAGCAGCGTCTTTACCAAACCTGAGAACCATCATGTTCTTGTTTGCATATATCCTCCCTGCTGAACAGTCATCTGAAGAAACTGGAATGGCTTCATTTTTGCAGGCTTCAGAATAATTTTATATATTTACCTCTTAGGCTCTTGTGGAATTAATAAATCATACTTAATGAGAAATATTAGCACAGACTTAGTGCAATTACATGATGAATGTTTGATTTCTGGCTTACAGCAGGAAAAATACATAGATTTCTGTGATCTCTAGAAAAGTAAAGATGAAACCTCATGTTTTAATTAGAGGCTAATAGCTTTAGTTCGCTGTAACATAAAGGACTTGTTTTGTTTTCAAAAAGCTTTCCAACCCGGCTGAAAGGCTGCTCTTTTAGCCAGTCTGGAGTTACGTATCCGCTGAAGCGACCGCAGCCTTTCTGAGGAGATACTGCTTTCCCTGAAGGGCTGGTAGTCCGGAGGCAGCATTGCTCTGCACAAGCAGCCAGCCAGCACCCGAACACGAGAGACAGACCTGCTCGTGTGGGCAGAGCTCAGCAGGTTCTACCACTGCATCCAGGCAGGACAAAAACCGCAAACCTGCCCATGTTTCTATGGTTAGCACCACTGGAGCTGCTGCAATGTTATTAGGAAGCGACCTTTATATGCTGTGTGAATCTGAACAGACTTTTAATAAATACTAAATATTAATAACAAAATGCTGATCATTATCATTCCCTCCCCCTTTTTCTTTTTTTTGCCATCAGGAGCTTGGTATTGTCATCACCATCTCACATAAAAGCAGCTGTCAGGGAAGCTCAGTGACTGTACAAGGTCATCCAGCAGATTGTTGCTGCAGCAGATCAATCTGCCTCCTCAATCAATTAGCAAAGACAATCAGCAAAGCATCTGTACAAACCATTCTTCTGTTCATAGGGAGAAGGCACTTATGGTGCTGGCAGGGGAGAGAAGCAGCCAGAGCACCCGTGGAAGTGCAACTACTGCTTCCCCCGATGGCAGGAACCCCTGCGTGCCCAGCTACACAGCACCCCCTCCTGACAGCAGTCCACATAACCCACATGTGAAAAAAGAATGAAGACTTACCTGGCTTGAGAACAATCCTCTCCAGCAAAGCTCTCCATGGCTAAATGCGTGTAGTGTTGGAAGAACAGAGCTGCCCTGAGACAAACAGTGGGAGTAAAGCTAATTCATGGCACTTTCCATGTTGGAATAGGTGAAAGCTGATGTGAAATGAAGCAGTTGGAGCCAAGAACAGCCAGATCCTCTTCATGTTCAAAAACGAGCTCTCTGACCAACCCTCTTCGACCAGATTACTGTTACTGTCTAGGTTCTCATCTCCAGCTGTTATCTCAATATTAATAAGTCGCATTTTTGTCTCAAGCCTCAGAGATCTCAGACTGCTCCATTTTTAAAATTCTCTGTGCTCTCTCAAGATGCTAGACATACCACTGAGTACGGCAGAGGACCACGTCAAGCCAGACATTCCGCTGGTCATTACAGGGAACTCTCTTCCACAGATGAACTTCCACAGCACTCAGTGCTTTCCTATGGGTCATTAATAGGAACTCATGAGAAATTAGTGGGACAAGTGATGAGAGCGGCCAAAGTGGCAACAAGACATTCTCCTCAACAAGCTGTTTATGGGCAGACAAAATTGAAGGGATGCCTATTTGAGGAAGGAAACCTACTAAAAAAAGTTCTCATCAAATTGTGCATCTCTCACATTAACAAGGGTACAAAGCGGGAGCTACCTGTCTGGGCTGCTTCTGGACTCCTCAGCCCTATCAAGATGCCCATCTAGACACTATAGCTCTGATGGCCTCCATCTGCAGCTGGCAAGGATGCTCTCACAGACACAGCAGTTTGGATCAAATCAGTAAAACAGTAAAAGAGGAATACAGCTGTGCAAAGCAAATGCCTGCTGAACTAGAATTAGAATGGTGGATGTTGGCTAGAGCGATATTTGGATGATTTTCCTTTGACATGAATGATATTTTTTTCTTGATGATTAGGTAGCAGAGTAATAAACTTTGTGACATGTTGGCTAATTAGGATTGGAATGCATTTTGACTAGAAAGAAAATGCGTTTTGCTGTAACTGATATAATTAGTGAGAAATTATATGTTGACTTATACAATGAATATTTTCTATTTACAAGCTTAAGTGAAGATGGTATTAGTGAAAAACAAAGGGATTAAGAGTATCCTGAGTTTATTAACATGGTATCACATAATCCAGTTAATAAAATCAGATATAAATTAGCTGGTTTGGAGTTAAAGAGGAAGTCGATAAAGGTTCATTTAAGCAGTTCTCCACAACAACAACTTGATGCCTGTCATTCGTCTTGCTTGTTAGAACAGCCATGCTTGTTTGTTAGAACAAATTCTGACAGTAAAGAGTGCTTGCCTTTTTTTTTTTCTCTGTGCAAACATAAATCCTTTCAATGACTTGAGTCACTTTTTAGAGGAGCAAACTCTTAAATTCTAAACAAACCTAGCACAGAAATTGGAAACTTTACTAAGCAATTCTAGAAGGTAACGCACAAAAGCGAAAGGCAGGCACAAGCATTTTGAAGCAGACACGCAGAAGAAAGCTGCATCAGAAGCCTTTCCCAAAACAGTATTCAATGGGGAAACTGCCTTCACCACCTAGCTTTTTGTATCACTGCTTCCGTTGGAGACTGGCCTGGCAATGCACAAGTGTAGTAGTTTTAATATTTTTTTGGGACTGCCCAGACTTTGATTTCACTACATTGCTTTATAATATATTCACATTTCATAGCAGAAAGTTCACTGCAGATAGTTGCAAGGGAACGCTAAGAAACGTCTTAGCAAAAATATAAACTGGTAATTGGGTCCACATAAAATGAAAGCTGTCAGGAGCAGAAGCAGTTTAAGCACAATTAGTGTGAGACACAGCTTGTAAACTTCATTAAGACATGACTTAGTGCTGCTTATAAATCTTAAATATTTCTGACTAGATGGTAGCAGCAGATATCAAAATAAGATCTTTGAAGGTCAAAATGGAGCAGAGCCCACATCAACAGCAATTAAACACAGACGGTTGGTCCTAAACAACAGGAAAGAGCCACTGCTGCAGGCAGGCTTGAAGATGATCAAACTGGGAAAGAAGTAGTGACAGGTAAATCCCCAAGCCCAAACAACTGTTCCTTAGTGCCCTGTCCATACAGTAGTGGCCAATGATTCTTCACAAAGTGGCTGTTGCTCAGCTCACTAAAACCACTTGTCGTTAATAAGTAGAAAAGTAAAACTGATCTCCTTTGTCTGGCTGCATTTTCTCATAGTTAGAGATAGGCAACTGCAGAAAAATATTTGTGCAGTCACAGCCCACAGGAAAACCACCATGAACTTCATCAAGACATGTATATGAATTTGAGTTCATAGCTGGGCTGATAGTCATAATATAATAAAAACTCTCAATCCGTAAGTTTGATGGATTAATAGAAAAAAATAAATTTCACCTGCATTTCATGGAAAAATGCATGTGCATACACTTATGCATACACTAACGCAGCCTTAAGAAGTCACATACCGGCTTCAAATTTAAGAAATATCTATTTGCCACTAGATGGCAGATGTCAATTCCTAATCTGTTGGAATTAGCTGCTTAAAATATACATACATACATATATACATAGGTATTCCCTCCCTTTGCTAACACAATACTTTACCATCATGTTTGCTTTCTGTTTTTATTTCAGACAGCTTAAGAAAAGCCGCACAGAGAGAAAAAAAAAAAACTATCTAAAAATACGCCATCTGCCAGTGAAAATCAATCTTGATTCTATCACATCCACAACCAAACTGGGTTAATAACCAGCACCACAGAGGGTTTCCATACAAATATGTGCCTCTCCCCGCAGTGACTCCTTCGGCTGCTTCCCAGACTGCTGGCACTGCTTCACCTCGTTTCCCAGGGGAGAGCTAGGCTGCACACTCAGCCTGGACCTCACGCAGCTGCAATGCATTTCAGAAGATGTCATCCCCTGCCTGTGGCTGCTTCCACTATCAACAAGGGATGCAGTGGTGGGGTCGTGTCTGTACCAAAGAACAGCAACAGATGGATATGAACACATTCTCTTACAGCTGGCCTTTCCCCCGCCCACCGCAGATGATCAAATTTGCTGAAGGGTACTTCTGCCTTGCCCGAATTCCCTGATAAGGCGCTGCAAAGAATATTGTGAGGGCCTTGACACCACAGGACTGAAGTCAGAGGAATAAAAATGGAAATTTGATCTTCCTACAGCATTCTCTAGTGAGAGATGGCATAAATCACTGAAATAAAAAGAGAAAAAATATTCTCGGGAATCACTTGTTCATTCTTCCTTCACAGTTGTGTTTCAGGCTCTTCTAGGCTGCAAGTACTAGTTCCTAAATAGATCTCAAAAGTCACTTTGGAGTAACAGTTGAGCTGGATTCTTCCTTTACTATCAGCAATTTGTTTCAGATCAAACTGCAAAGCTGCCTGAAAACCTATTGCTACTCTTTCGAAAACAGTATCTGCTGCCTTCCAAGCAGCTCCATACGCATCAAACCTGCTGAACAGTGACACAGAAAACAGAATCCAATTTTTTCTGACTAAGCAAGGATTCTACCTCAATTTTCTCATAACCTAGTTAAACTACTAGAAATCACAATCACTAAGAGCATGCTGTATTCTGTATCACGAAGTTTCTCACGGGCTAACTCAGGTTATGGGCAGCAGGGCTTGGCATAGGTTACACGGGCCCACACAGAGCTCTGAACTACCTGGAACAAACTTCTGTTGGTAACCACAGGTTTCACACCCATTTACACAACAGTGCAGGATGAAGGATTGACATGGAAAACAGTTTAACATTATCAAAGTGTATAAAAGGAATATTTAAAAGAACACCCTAAGAAATAGGGTAACAAAGGAGAGCACAGGACTGGGACTCAGACTCTTATGTCATTTACTATTCACTTTTTTCATTTCACTGAAAAGATGTTTTCTAATGATGAGAAGAAACAATCACTGTTGCCTACGCCAGATAGGAAGGTAAACTGGATTTATTAGTGACAAATTATAGCAGCAAACTATTTTAATCAAACATGCACAATGGCAACTTTTTAATTTAAAAACTCTCAATTTAAAACAGCTTCTAGAAATCTGATCACACAAACACACAGACAAACAGGAGTCTTTATTTTTAGAGGA
The DNA here is from genome assembly GCF_059628265.1 of Tinamus guttatus. Classification (NCBI taxonomy): domain Eukaryota; kingdom Metazoa; phylum Chordata; class Aves; order Tinamiformes; family Tinamidae; genus Tinamus; species Tinamus guttatus. Next base: position 2,695,410 of record NW_028289208.1, on the reverse strand, counting down.
AAAAAAGAGGGAGAGAAGTCATCAGAACAGTTTCATTTGTGTTTTTATATATAAAAGAAGGCACATCTGTACATTTTCCATTCATTATCTTGATTTACAAGTGCCTTGTCGCAAACACTGAACAACTGGTAGGACATTAAATAAATTTTCACTTCAAGTTTACGTTAACTATGTCTGGGATGTCATCCCATACCACCACTCCTAACTGCTGACCGACTAGTAGGAGGCTGTTGTCTTGGTCAAACTTCAGCAGCCAGTACCTAAAGCCTTTGTTTACTTTAAAGCAAAACATATCCCACTATGATGCTTCATAGGAATTCAACAGAGTATTATTTTCTCAAGAAAATCTGTTTCACCTCAAAAAAAAAAAAAAAAAAAAAAAAAAAGGCAAGACCTTGCCATTCCAGGGTACCAGGAACAACTAACTGCATAGTTTGTCTTCTTGTGGCTCTAAGTGTCAATTAGGCATTTACTTCACATCTTACATAAAGAAAAAACAACTTAAGAAACACAATAAAAACTAAACAAAGAATAAAGAAAGGCTTGAAATTTTTGAGTTCACAGTAGAAGTCCCTTCCTTCTTACAACTTTCCTTTGCAGGACTGAAATAGACAGTAAGTAAAACTCCTCACAACATCCAAGCTACTTTAGTGCCTTTGTGACATTTAAAAAAAAAATTTAAAGCACTTCTGAAAAACAACACTAATCCATCCTATGTAAAACACAATGCCTTAGAAAATTTTATCCAGGGCTAACAACTACCTAACACCAACCTCGCAGAAGTGTAATTCCTTTCACCGATTCTGAATTCGATCCCAGCTTACAGTGCATATTAATTCAAAATTACATAGCAAATCAGTACCAAATAATGTAGTAACCTAATCCTATCTTCAAAGGAAAAAAGACAGGTCTTCCTAGATCTATCATTAGTAGTAATAACGAGTTAATTACTATGTTTAAGAATCACAACTGTTACGGTAATATTCATTACAATATAAAAAGCCTCTCTAGAAAGTTTTATTCTGCATACTGTATCTCTGCTCTTAGCTCTTTCGTGAAGTAATTTACCAGCACTGCCAACAATTTTTGCTGGATAGCAGCATTTCCCATTACAAGAGCAGTCAGCTGAGCAACGTCAGTCCAGTCTAAGCTCCTGAGAATAACAAGGGCTTCATCATAGAGCTTCTGCTGCTCAGCAGGAGGCAACTCCAGTAAAATCTGAGGGACCGGCCTGAACTGTCCAGTAGTCATCCAGGCACCAAGCAATCCACCAAATGCTCCCCCTAGAAAATAAAGAGAGATGTTACTCTCAGATCACTTAATGTTACAACTTGAAATTCTATCAAGAGGCTGCATTGGTAATGTTCCCACCTTTACTAGAAATCAATGCAGAGTTGTGGGGACAGGATACAACTTTAAACTAGGTTTATACACTTTATAAACTAGGTATATACTCTTTAAACTAGGTTGATACTTTACTTCAGAGCACAAAGAACTTTTAAAGCTTTTTACATCAACAGCAATTACAAAGAAACTCATTACAAAAATCTGAACTAACAGCTTAAAACCCTAACTCAGAAAAGAGACATTATTCCTTAAGGCACTGATCTCTTTAGGATAAGTTGTATCACTAAATAAACCCTACCCAAATCAAAATATATAACCAACAGCTGCTTTATCAGTCCCCATCCACACGTAATCTCTTACTACAGCCCTTCAGAATGATCCAAGCTTTCTAGTTCTGTAAAATGGGAGACCGAAGCCTCCCTCATTCAGGAAGTCAACACTTCAGAAGGTGTTCCTGCCCCTACGCAGGAACAAGCATCAGTTTTGTGGGGGTATTTAGACATATTCAACCTTTCATCTGGGAAACGAATATCCTCTTACCAGCCAAAAAATACTCTCAAAAGCAGAGTTGCTCTAAGTCATCAAGACAACAGCAGAAGAATCCTGTATAACTGAGGTGGTAGTTGTGACCTCTACTGCTGAGACAGCGTGACAGCCCTACACAGGTTTGCTCCTTCAAACCTACCAGGCCAACTGGCCAAGTAAGTGCTTTTATAGGGAAACTTCACAGGATTTAGAGCACAGCCAAGACTCAGATATTGTGATGGAAGGAGTATCTTCACTACTGAGGTGTCATAATTCACTCTGTTTCCAGAATTCCCATCCTCAGACAGTACTCCTAAAAGGTGATTTACACACTCACTAGGATACAGTTTTTCATTGGATAAAAGTTCTTTAATTTGCACATTTTATTGAGTTGGCAATTTTTTCCTGTGATATCAGTGAAACAGTTGAAAGCCAATGGCTGAATGTATCTGCCAGGAACCTTTATGAAAATATTTGATTTAGGGGCACTTAATGCAAGAGTCACTAGAAATATACTGCTAGTTTTTCAGGTGGGTGCTACAGAGGGAAGGTAACTTATCCTCTAACTCTTTGTGGAGGACAGCAGTAAACAGAATCCTTGCTATGCAGTCACTGACCTACCTGTGTAAGCTGAAATACATTTCAGTGCAATCTCTGTAACTCTGCCAAAATAGCCACAGCCCCACGGACATTTACTTCTACAATTTTAAAAGTTAAACGAGGATCTTCTGATTTAGTTGCAGTATAGCTACAATACAGCTTTTTTTCTATATTATTTGTTATTATATACTAACAAGTAAAATTGTTCCAGCATCTCCATTATCAATGGGTGAAGAACATTGAACTTGACTTGGAGATACAGACAACTTAAATACTGGAACAAATGAGGAAACACATCCAAGAGTAACTTCAGTAGATCTAATCATCTCACTCAGGAAGGTGACCAATCACATTCTAATTGTACTTCAGACCTTATATACTTAGAAGAAACTCATACTTTGAGCCCTTGCTGACTTCAGGCATGCATCTCCCCAAATTATTATTTTCTGCTATTAATTGTTGTATGTATAACAAAAGCAACCATCCAGCTTTATTTTGTACTTTCTGTTATAGTTCTCCACAGACTATTTGGTATTTTTTATAATTCAACCTCACTAACACTCAAGCAGGTATTCCGGAGAAAAAGATCACGTTCACCCAGAAGTGGGCAGCAGGCAATTTTAAAATAGACAAACATTATTTTTAATGACATCATTTAGGTAGATGATCCAGTTTCCCTGCTAAGGTTTGACTGAGAATACTTACCTTCCTTTGGAGTCCAATTTCCTTTTCTCTGTACTCCTGGGAATCAGTATTTTTGCACCTGAGCTCACCTGCTCCTCATTCTCCATCATCTTTCACGTTCCTTCACCACTGGTGACTCTTCCCCTCTCCTATTCACACCCCTGCTAGGGGTGCAGACTCTGCACTAGCAGAGCCTACACCAACAAGCTCAGAGCCTTTAGGTTTGCTCTGTTCTGTGCCACACCTAACCATGGTCTATCTCAGTGGATGGGAAGTAGCACCCTACCTGGCAAAAACAAATGAGTTTTTGAACAGAGGAACCAAAATCTAAACCCCAAATATCTGCAGGGCTTCCTGTTTTCAGCAAAGCAGTTGCAGCCAGATGGTTACTATCATTCCAGAAAAAAGCATGGTACCATGTCTTGCTGATGCACACCTTGTCAAAAACCCCTTACAAAAAGCTGAATGACAAACTGGCATCTTGTTATAGCTCAGCAACACAAAACCTCACCACTGCCTGCACTGCCCTTCACTTCACACGTACTACACACTGGCCTGCTGTTTTCCCCACTCAGTCTGTTGGCCGGTCCGCATATTCCTAGAAGGAAACACTTACCCACAGCGATGCCGGCGGGACCCCCCACGAGGCCCCCGATGAAGGCTGTGGCACCCGCGAGCAGCGCCCCTCGACCAGAGTGTTTAACAGCAGCCGTCATCCCCTTCTCCCGAGAGAGGTGGCAGAACAGCTGCATCACGTCGTCGGCCCTGATGGGCATCTTGGCTCCTTAAGGTCCTGAAAGAGATGATTTAAGTCATGTTTTGATCCCTGAAATAGGGACTAAACCTTGCTGATCAACTTTTTTTTTTTTTTTTTTTTTTTTTTAAAAAGAGTTTAGGAGACCACGAGCTTGAAAAGGTACGGTAAATGCATGAAAAGAAACCACTTCCTCATTCCTTTAAAAACAAGTCAAAAGATAAATCTATTTACAAATAGTGAAGCAGCAAGTGAAACTAAGAGACAGACCAGAGAAATCTGTATTGATGACAAATTCAAAAGTCTGAACATGAGCAAGTAACAGCAATGAAAAATTTAAGAAAGAGTCTGTCTAATTTTCAGCCTATTATCTTTGCCTCAAGCAATTGCCATGTTCATTCAGCACTGCATATGGTTCCAGAGAAAAGACAGAGCAAGGCCACATTTTAACATAACTAGAGAATTATAATTGACAATCTGACAGGTATTTCCTCCTTGTCGCAGCTCTTCCAATAACTAACCTGTTTATTTTCACACACCTATTCTCATCTCTGTCTTGTGAAAGGTTTAAACACTTCCAGCCTGTTTTCTGAAAGGACATGGGTGGCTGAACACAGAACTGAGGTCAGCAAGCAAGAATAGTCTGAAGGCAGGAAACAGACTTGGAAGGGAGTTGGAAGAGACCACTGGGAATACAAGTAAATGAGGGGGGCAACAGAGACAGGGAATCAGAAAGGTGCGGGTGTCTGTGTGCCAGGAGACAGGACTTAAACCAATAAATCTCCTTTGTATCATCAGGCAGAGGCAGGAACGGGAAAATAGGAGAGATTGGAAAGGACAGTTCAGAAGGAAGGCTTCCTTGGAAACGCTTTTCATGGAGTATAAACTAGCAGCCTTTCAGGGCATTCACTTTTCCCAGACGGAAACAGCAGAAACCAGGAGATGCTGCTGCTCAAGGCAGCAACACGCTGCAGACCAGCAGAACCTCAGCTCTTGTGAAGGAGCTCCCAGCTTCTGCTGGGTTACACCAAAGCAGCCCAAAGCAGAGTCACTGCCTCCTAGAGATCTCTCATCCTATCCCATGGGATCACAAATCTGCTGGCAACACAGAAGTTTGCTGATCTTCTGGCAACTGACCTTACAATGCTCTCGCTTGCTGTCACTGACCACCTCCCATCAAACTGACTTCCACAATTTCCTAAAGCAATTTAACTGCCATGAAACTCAAACAAGAAACCTCGGGTTTCTGCAGTATGTATTATCCTCAAACTAGAGAAGAAACAGCAAAAAATAGTAATTCATTGTTTTTGCTTTAGTCCTCTCACAACCCCTCCAAACGGAATAGCCATCAGAAGCTAATACGTGTTTGGATTCTTTTTTGTCTTGACTGAACAAGGTTCTTCACAAAGCAGGAAACTTTACCCTCAACTTTAAGTGTTTCAAAACAAAATTCTAAAAGATATTAAGAGACATGCTCCTTTTTGATCTCTTGGCAAATTAACTTTTAGAAGTCATGCATCAAGTGCTGCATTCAATAATCAGTATTAAGAAAGCTATAGTTAACTATAGGCTGAAGCTTTTTTAAGTGTAAAGCACAAGATGGACCCATTAAAACACAAAATATATATTAAAACATACATGCAATTAAAACCTTTCCCTAGAGATTCCTGTGTTTAGCAAATGATTGTGCAAATTGGTCGAGTAGGCCAAAGTTCCAGAAATCAGAAGAACCAGAAGAAAAACAAGAAAGTCAGACCATCATTAACCTGATTTGATGATTTCAGTTTCTGATGAAGGTACTCAGATGATTTCCAGCAGCGATGTATTTTTTAACCACACAGTTTTAGAAAAGTAATTTATTTTAACAGTGTATTAGCAAGTTGCAGCACAGAGACTTCAGAACAGTTTCATAAGCAGGCAAAAAAAAAAAAAAAAAGAAAAAGAACACAGCAGCCAGCTTGCTTCAGGCTAAGGCAGTCAAAAAAAGGCATACAAACCTCTGCAGCCACAAACCTACCATTACATAGACCGTTAGGGTCAGCAAGAAGCCAACTGCAAGAATGAAGCATATAAAGCTATTTTTGACAACAATCTAATGATCAGAACGACTGGAGGACGAGAATGGAAAGATGATCATAGCTGAAAATGTTAGTGAACTACAGAGGAGCCGGAATCTTACTCCAGATTAAAAGGGGCTGGTATTTTATGTGTGTCAGAGGCAGAATCAAAAGATAGCCAAAACTATTTTTAAACTTCGATTTTGTAACTGACATACCAAAAAAAAAAAAAAAAGTAATTTGATTCTAGCAGTACAGTGCTGACTTCAGATTGGTCTGTACAAATTCTACCCAAACATGAAGAAACACAAGGAATGTAAAATACTGGATCTGCCCCAACAGGGGGGTGCAGATGACAGTGACATACATAAAACAGCCTGGCTTTCAGAATTGTTGAGTCCCCACACTTCCTTCTGCCTTCATGTGACACTGAGAAAGCTCACCACTTCATACAGAAAATACCAAGGGTTTTGGAAAATAAACTTGAGAAACCAAGCTTCATTGTACAACAGTACATAAAGTGTATAAAAAGCCTTTCTGTTTTTTTCTTCTTCCCCTGTCGTTCACATTTGACTGCTATCTCCCACCACCCATTTTGTGCTCTCCCCAGATCTCATCTGAGATGCTGGACTCCGGATACATGGCGCGACGCTCACTCTTTCTCTCCAGGGACCGGGTTTGCAAAGTGAGCAACTCTACCTACCCCGAGCGAATGCCATGTGTCACTCGGTTCAGAATCTACAAGCAGTGAGTTCCACTAAACGGCATAGTCTTTCAACAACAAAATGACTACTTTCTGAGAAGTGTCATAGAAAGAATTAAAACAACAGAAGGACTCCATCCTACCCAAATCACTGAAAGTCCTGTTAATGCAAACAACTGTAGAGGGCCCCAGATGCTTCTCTGGTGTAAATCTGATTTCAACGTTCTCCTATTTAACATTCCCATCCTATTCCCTAGAGTGAAGTTCCCTCACTTCAGGGAACGATGATTTTAATACAGAAAAGCCACTTTATTTCCTGGATTCACAGTTCCACTTAAACAGAAGAACACTGAAACTACAGGTACTCTAACCAGCACACTGCCTGACACCGGAGAACCATCCCTCATTGCTCCTTACAGTCTCTTAACTTACTGAGATAACTGCATATACACCCTTCAACACTCATCTCTACAGATACAAATGCATAGAACAAAAATCAAACGTAGCTCATGAGAGCCAACTCCAAATATAACAAGCTATAGAGAGGTCTACACGCTCCACCAGGAGCTGGCTTCCTCTTGGTGGACAGGGCACAGGGATAAACAAGAACCTGAAGAGAGAGCCTCCACCCAACTGCTAGGACGCACACACAAGATCCATGCAGGTCTTCAAACTGAAGCTCCATGGTAAGAGAAACTACATACACAAACAGGGACATCCAGGAGATAACCCAGGATAATTTCTTCCCGTCAATATCCAAACACAGGTTCCCTGTGTGCAGCTCCATCTGTACAGCAGCCTTTGTGACAAGTCTTGGAGCAAGTATGAGATCAGCAGCCAGAACAGACACAAAGCACTTGGCAACTGAGAGTAGAGAACACATCTTTACAAATGAGCACTCACAAAGATGCAACTCAGTGATTACACTGGCCAGAAGGCCAATATGTGAACAACTGAGGGACAGGAAGGGAAGCAAGGTACGCCTATGAAGAAGGACGTTCATCTCAATAGTCCATAGCATACTGTTGGCTTGAGTAACATTTGTGCTCCCAAACCAGAACTTTCTGAAGTTACTTTAAAACCTACCTTTAGACCCCTGCAAATCAAGTGGCATGATTTAAATCACAGTTAGTCTCAACAGCCATTAAAACTTGCTTTGCTTTAAATATAGAAGTTTTTACCCTGTTAACAGTCTTTTCAGTTATTTTCCTAAGGCAAGGTTTATTCTTACTGGTTGGTATGAGGATTAAAACATGCTGGTTATAGCACATTATCCTTGTACTTGGTGGTTTTCCCTCCCAAGCATAAAGACTCACTACATCTACGAATAGTTGTTACAATAATAATAACGTTGCTGACTACACATTTATTCAGATATTCTTTTGTTCAGGTTTCAGTTATGTTAGAAAATGGTAAGAAAACAATTTATTTGCTAGACAATCTGAATTCAATTCAAATGCACAAAGCATTATTAAGATTTTGTAAAAACTGTGATCTTAGAGGTGTTGCTTAGTCTCTTCTTTCTCATTTATCAAACCATATATGTTTACCAAAGCACTTAACTAGTTTATTTAACTAAAGAAGCAACTCATTTACTCATTATGCAAACAACCTACATCCTCCTCTTACGTAGGAGCTGATTTTACAAGACTCTTTGCTACCTACGAATACAGGTAAATATTCATTGTAACTAATGAAAATGTCTGCCTTCCACTAAGGCTAAAGGAAAACTGGTACCCACCCTGTTTAGACACTCTTGAATGTCCCATTTACCTGGACTTCTAAGTCACTAAATATCAGTAGGTGATTAGCCACGAGTCCCTCAAAGCACAAAGAAATCACCAGACACACTCAACTTCTTTTTCAATTGATAGAGCAGGAATAGAAAGCTTTTATTTCTTAGCCAGCTTGTCCATTTTGAAGACAGACAGCAGATGCAAAAATACTTTTTCTTTCAGTTCTTATTCTGAATAAGAACTGAACTTATTCAGAATAAGAACTGAAAGAGAAAGTATTTTTGCATCTGCTAGTGGGGACTGAAGCAAAAACGTCAGCAAGGAAAATGAAATGGAAAGCGAAGTTGGCAACAGCAAAGCTCTAAAGCAACCTGGCACATAGCAGTGCCAAGACTAAGGTCTGAACTGGCCCTGACGACTAAAGGTGCTCTCCCCGATGCAGCTGCAAAGTCATAAGCATGAACTCATTAGAATTAACTTAGACAACACTAAGGATCTGCGGGTTATTTAAACCTTTATGACTTTCAAGGACACAATAATCTAATCATGCTTTTGATTCTTTACATTTGCCTACTACATCTATTGTGGGTTTGCTACTGCTTAAATGATTAGACAGCGGCCTTGTAACCGGGCAAAGCACCCAGATTTTAAAAGTCTCCATTTATTTACGCAGGTCATTTGTTTACGGGAGGGGAGGGGGTCTCCCAGGCCGCAGCCCGCCCGCCCGCAGGGCCCCGCGGCCCCGGCTCCCCCCGCCCGGCGCGGGGCGGCCTCCCCCGGCCCCGCTACTCACGCGCCGCCGCCGCAATGGGAATTTTCTGGAATTTTCTTCGCCTGCAGCCGCCACAGCCCAAGTCTCGGCTGCCGAGGGAGGGGGACGCGGCGCAATGCGGTATGTGTGTACCGTGCGCCCGCCGTCTCCGCTCCCAGCCTCCCTCCTCCGCGCAGGCCCTGCCTCAGCGCGCGGCACGAGCCGGGCCCGCCTGTCCCAGCCCTCGGCGGCGGCGGGGGAGGAGCGCGGGGCGCCCGCCGCGGCCCGCAGGGGAGGGCCCGGCACCTCCGGCCCGGCCCGAGCACCCTCCCGCCGGCCCGGCCCGGCCCAGCTCCCCGCCCCGGGGCGGCCCCGCCGCGGGCCGCTGACACGAACCCAGTCCCGAGGCGCCCCGGCGTGGGCGGCGCGGCCTGCGGGGCCCGTTGGGCTCTTTGTGCCCTTCAGTCACCGCTCTCCGCGTGCCCGCACCGCGGCTCCCGCCGCCGCCCTCCGAAAGCGGCCGCCGGCGCCCGGAGAAGCTGATGCCGCCCAGAGAGAGGCGGGTTTGGCTTCCTGGCCGGCCAAGCCCTCATCTCTGCTTCAAACAAACCATCTCCCGCCGGCCCCGCGCTGAGGGAATGAGAAAGTGGGATGAGGAGGAAAGGAAGGAAAATAACCCGCAATTTTAGTCTCTTTCCTGTGGCGACACTAGGGGCTTTTTGACCTCTCCGTACTTTATGGTGATGTAAAATAACTCTCTGTGTAACCACTCAATGTCGTAAGGTGTGCCGGTGCTCTTCCTTTTTATAGCTTGGATATAAAAAGCAAATGTAATGTGCAAAATGAACAAAGAACCAAAATGCCAGGTGTTTTGAAAAGTGTCACGCCACGATCCCAGCTGCAGGTGGCTTCCAAGGAGACCACTTCCCTGCAAAGCCTCTGCCAGCCGGAGCAGGACAGTTTTACCAGCCTCCCCAAGTCCTTCAGCCCAAAAAAACCTGGTATAGCACATTTGGGCCACATCAGCAGATACTTATTAGATTTTTTTTTCCTCCCCCCCTATTATCAAGTTACTATCATTAAGTTTCTAAATTTCAATTCTAATTACTATTAAATTTCTATTATTAAATTACTAAAACAAAAATGATGTGGACTGTATTCTTTGTGGTTACAAGTACTACTGTAAATGATACTGCCCTCAGTGAAACTTGGATGTTGCTGAGGTTGATAGCCATGAGCCAACCTGGTCACTTTAGTCAGCGGGACTAAGACTTGTTATCAGGCAGCACCTGATGGCACATCTATTTTTCCTGGGTGAGCTCTGATTTATTCACACTACTGCTGCACATCACAAATCCCACAAGGATGGGTAAAAATGCATGCAAAGGGCCTATTCTCCGTCTTATGGAAAGAGCAAGACACGTTTCTTGCAGAAGGCATCTTCCAAAGAGCTTTTGTTGCTCAGAGAGCTCCATCTCGTGGCTCTCCGGGCACCTAGATGTAGCAAGGTCTAGGACCACGCTTGCCATTTGGGAAAGAACAACCTCAAAATAAATGAACAGACAAATCTCTGCCAGCTGTGTTATCGTTTACAGGATTATGCATTCTGGGTGGATCTGTCATTGTAATTCTGACATGTATTTATCCACATTTCGGATCCAGTATTAACAAACAATTAGTGCTGTACCTGAGAGAAATGTTAATGCATATTTCTAAAATTCTAGTAATCCTGTTAGACTGAGGGAAGGTCATGGTGACCCAGCTGCAAATCAGATCCTGCTGATCATCTCACCATATTCACTGTAGCATGCTAGGCTCTTATAAATAGTAGATGTCATTGCTATTCATATACAGTGAATATACTTTTATCAGGATGTTTACTAGCTCATTATTCCCCCCCCCCCATTCAGATTACTAGAAACTCTACCTTTAAAAGCAAACTGAAAAATACACTCTCCAGTACTTCCCCCACAACTTTAAACACATAACCCAAGCAGATGGCCACAGGGCATGCGTCAGAAATCAGCTGCAGCAATGGTACCTAGGCTTTCCATTCTGATTAGCCACCTTACAGCTTTCTACATCCTTTCCTAGCATATGTCGGAACCCAAAATAAGTATGCAGTAAGTCCAGCATGTCCTAAAAGTGCTGGGTTCACTGTGCATGTTTTCACAGCTTCTGACATACTAGGAGACAGGCCAAAGGGCGGCAGGAAAGATTTCAGCTGGAGATTGGCTGTTGCTACCAACTGAATGATTCATCCTGGCTTGCAGCCTGCTCCTTACGGGGTCTGCGAGCAGGCTAAAGGCTGGAGGAACTGCCCTGAAATACCTTCTGCAATTACGTGACATATCTGCTACCTCCACAGAAACCGTGACCTTGATCCTGATGGACAGAAAAACTTGAAGACATTGCTCACCTATATCTTCCTCTACCCCTAAGATTCGCTGAGAAAACATAAGGGTTATGCAAGCATGTAACAGACTTTCAGTTTTGTCCAGCTGCACTTTCTTAACATATGTACATTTCTCAGTATTATAATGGCAGAAAAAAAAAACTTCAAAGCTTGAAGCATGCATAAGTAATATAGATCCACATGCCTAAGTTTGCAAAGCACCTAAAATACTCTGAGATTTTTCTATTTTGTCCACGTTAACTTGGATACTCATGAAGATGGCTTAATTACAATATTATTCATCAAAGCACATAGGAAATGTCATGTGTTCTCCCCAATGTGTGATGGAGTGGTCCACAGCGAAGAAAAGGGACACATGTAATAGTTATGAAACACAGATTTCTAAGAACGGATATCGACGTTTAGGAGAGGAAGGCATTTGCATCTTTTCCTGCGAAAGCTGGGGAAACACTATGCTATAATGCCTAGGATTTCAGACAAACCCTCTCACTGGATAAAACCCTTGCAAACATGCTTTTAAAGGCTCACAGGAATAGCAGCATCTGTTTGGAAAGAATCTGCCACTTCCGCTTCATATTATACTTACCATCGAACATTTCTTTCTTGAAAAACAATACAGTTTTATAACTTCTGAGCTATATTATACTCTGGATTATCAAGAAACTGGTGCACTTGAAAGATCAAAAAAGGCAAAACCTAAACCAACAATGAGTGTAAGATAAGAGTAATGATACAACATTTAAGTTCTTAAAATAAAAACATTTAGTATGGGAAATTATGCAAGTACAGAATGACTCTGAAAGGAACTGTGCTCTCTCCAGAACTCTGCAGTGAAAAACGACCAAATTTCTAAAACTAGAAATCTAATTCCAATTTTCTCCCATTAATACTTTTTCATCTCAGTGCATGGAAGTGTAAATAATACAGTAAAAACAACCCAATCACTACAGGAAGACAACGGCAAGTTACGGAGATTCACTACAAAGAAAGCATATGCTTTATGGCAAATCTTTTCCTCATTTGCTGCATCAGGGTCTGACTTCTAATCGAATGCAAATAAACGATATAACAGGTTTTTGCATAAGAAGGGAAGTTATAGAACATCTGTCTCTTCTATGTACCTTATGTGACATTAAGCAAGGAAGAGGTTTGCCTCAGCAGCTTGTAGGAAAGTGGGTGAATTTGAAGAGCGCAACAGAACTAAATCACTCCACTACTGCTGTAAAAAGTGCTGCTCTGATCTCCTGTGCACTCTCAGGTGATGAAATGCCAAGTTGGGCAAAATCAGTTTCAATGCCAAAAAGACGGAGTACTGGTGCAGAAGGTCACAAAACACTATTAATTGCCTTATATCATCTCAGCAATGAAAGATGATCCAAAAATACGGGCTAGAGCTTTGGAATAAAGCATACAGTGCTAGCTAGCATTACCCAAGAAAGCTATTAAAGGTATTTAAGGCATATCCTTAACTGCACTGTCTGCCTACCTTATGCTCTTACAGACTCTAACTGTAATAGTCATTTATGCTGTTCTTTACTTCCTCAGCACCCTACTTCACAAATGGTGTTTGCGGGTTCGGAGCAGCCATGCTGTAACCTTTTCAGAAAGAGATAGAGCAAATCTGAATATAACATTCAGTGTCTGGAAATGACTTTATAAATTACTACATGCCCGACAACTGAAGTGGAGATAAAATCCTGGTAAAAAGTAGCCACACATATAAAATATCCAGAGAGATATTCCAGAGAGGAGAGAAAAAGAGTCTCCTACAAAGACTGTCTCCCAGTGATCACTCTTTTGTAGGATATCTATCTAAGGTTTCCTCAAACCTCTAATTGAAGAGTAAACATAAAGTAGGTAAAGTTCAAAATCCTATCTAAAATTTGTATTGCAAATTCAGTTAAGAAACAAAGTATTCTAATATCAAGAATAGATATTATAGTGGACAGAGGAAGGGACATTTGAAGGTATCTGCAATAACTTCAGTGATACATGTCCATGCTACGTACTATTCTGTGGTGTGAAAACTTTTTAGTACAAACTAATGTACTAAATATACTGTAAGTACATAATTTATTATTAGTACTATATACTGTAAGTATATAATTTATCAGGGAGATTGAGGTGCCTGAAATCCCATCAAAGCCAAGAGACCTGGGCTGACTTTACTTTGAACTTCACACTGCCTTCGTGGGTGTTGGATACCTTTGGAGCGGAGGTATTGACCAAGCACATGATCTAAACTAGAAAGGAAAGTACTGGCAAGCCCCTTTTCTATGACAAATTCCAGGACACCTTTTATTCTGCCCTAAGTAGACAGGCATTAAGTTCTGCAAAATCTGCTCAAAGCCCCACAGCAGGATGTGCCAGTCTCTAAACCACAAAGAATAAAAGGCTAAGACTTTGCTGCAATCAAAATGAGCAACTGTCCTCAATTTCTGTCAAACAGTAGATGTCTCCCTTCGCCAGGATTTGAAACGCCTGGATGTTGCTGGGTGCACATCCTCAGCTCGCATTATTTCTCTTTTTTCAGCTCCCACTCCCATCATGCCTTGTAGAAAAATCCACAGGGGGAGGAAAGATAACACTGCATCCAAACCCTGAGAACAGAGCCCCATGAAAGCAACAAATTATAAACTCTACTGAAGAGATTTTCTTCAGAAGGATCACAGGTCTCATGCTTTAGTCATGGCCTGTTCGTTTGCCAGCAGGTTCAGAGTGATCTGTAGGAGCTAAGTGATTTCTTTCAAGTAAGCTGCTCACGACGAGTACAGAAACCTCGAGGATTACAGTACACAAACAATGGGAGAAAAGCGGCTTCAAATAATACACCCAGACAATGGCGTTGCCGTTATGGTAGCAATGCAAAATATGGACAGGGATTTAAATGAAACGAGTGATATCTGTATACTTTGGAGGGCTCACGTGTGCCAAATTTGGCAGCACGAGTGTTCATCTTGCTTGTTGCTCCACCCCTTGAACAAAGAGGCTAAACCCCATATGTGCAGGAGTTGGTGGAGCACAAGCAGTTTTGCTAATCACACTGCATGCAAAAGCAGAAAGACAAAGGGAACTAGTAATGCTTAGACTAGCATTGGGGAAATAATTAAGCATGAATGAAATATTGTATGTGGATTTGAAATGAATGTGAGGCATTCTTGGAAACAATTGTGCTGTTTCAGTTGTGCTGCTTTCTCCCCTAAGTTTCACAAAGTAATTTGCATGTCATTTAAATAAACACCACAAATTATTGCAAACTTTTTGTTTTTATTTACATAAAACAAAATACTCATTTCCATTGTTGGATTACCTGATGGGAGTGAAAACTCTGAGGTCCTTGAGAGGAAACTTGTCTCTACCCAAAATGTTAGCTTTGTTGTGCATGGGTGAGCCAGAACGAAGCGACCCCAGCTTTAGCTTTGCCTTACGCAGGCTAAATGGACACACGAGATCAGACTTTTGAGCTGAGCCAAGCTGAGGATTGGTCAAAACTACCGCTCCGTGTTACCTTGCATAGCCAGAGCTTCATGAAAATGAGCGCAGCCTCAGGGCTCCTTGATTGCTGGGATGTTCATCGGCCAAGCCAGCTCCTTCTGGGACCGCTTAGTCACTGGGGAGTTAAGTGCACAGGGACAGCAGCGGCTCTACTGGCATGTGGGCACTCGCGCGGGCCGCGTCGGAGCCCGGGCAGCACCTGCAATGGGGCCGCTCTGCAGCCTTCGCACACGGGGAGGCGGCAATGCTGCTTGCTTGTGTTTCTCTGATGCCTTCTCTGTCTCTCTTCGAGAATTCATATGAGGTTTAACTTCAATTTACCATAATTTACATTTTCCTATTGTTTTCTCTTTCAATTCACTATTCTCTGTTTCACCGATTTGATTTCACCTCTGCTGAAGTACTTGCATTCGTGCTTGACTATTTATTTCTACTTCTGTCTCAGAGTCCTTCTCAAACACACTTTCTCCTTTCACCGCACCAGAGGGGTCAACAGCGGCCAATTCAGAGCCCTTCACCAGCATACATTTAGACAATTAAAAAGAAATCAAATTATTGAAATGCAAGTCCTAATCCACTAAAAGAGGATCAGAATATAGCCTAAAAAGATGCACATCCCTTTGCAGGAGCAAATTAGTCAATGAAAAAATAGGTACAAGTACCATCATCTGAATAAACAAATAGCCTAACTACCTGCAAAAGGAGGAATTGCACATCTAGCATGACTTTTACTATCTTGGTGGTAAGACACTAAAGGATCATTCTAGTTCCTAACGTATAAAGATTGTCTGCATCGGTTTCTTCCACAGTACTTTTATTTCTTTGCCCTTCCCATACTCTTTCCAGTCTAAAAAAATCCCTATGGATTTTTTCCTGTTTTCTGACACAACTCCAGCTGCTTTGCCCCATGTTCTATTAGTAAAACATGTCCAACACTTCAAATTGTAAACCAGCTGAACTCACGATGAAATAAATGCTCTCTTCACAGAAGAATACTGTAGTTCTAACTTCTATGTCTATTTTTATCTTACAAATCAAGAAACTCAACACCCTTCCTATTTTAGATATGAAGGTATTTCTTTTCATGAGCTGATCCATTTAGTGGGGTCCTAAGATTGGTTTTACCACAAAGCAAGTAAAAGTGACTGGGTCTAACTCATGATTTCCAGATATCACTAGAGTGTGCTGTAGATCATGGAATTTCAGTAAAGCACAGTTGTTAATAGAGACTATACTAAATATTTTAAATTAGTTGCAAACACAGACTACACTAACCCAAATTCATTTTAAAACAACGTGCACACTCAAGAGAGGTGATATAACAATTTTAAACAGTTTTGTTACACAGGCTTGGCAAACATTGTGCACAAATGGTACAAAATAGAAGAACTCACTAGAGTTACGCAGACAATCATAAGCCTAAATTGCACGTGGATAAGTCAAATCCAGGAATGCAGTCCAATGGGAACTGAAAGTGGGACTAGAACCAAAGTATGTAACAAGCCAAGTCACAAGTAGTAAGAGACTCATTGTGCAAACTTCATTTGATACAAATTTATGATATTATTGAAGTCACTGGAGCTCATGAGGGTAAGGCCTGGGGTGCATAGTCACAGGCTGAATAGTAATTATTTATATCAGTTAAAGTATATGAACAATAGAGCTGCAATTCCCAGTGAGATAACAGCAGAACGGAACCAAATCCCTCACAGGAGGCTGCACCTGTCCAATATCAGACATTTTATCAACAGGGCGCCCTGCACAGAAAGATACCAGCCAGGACTGGGACCTGCAGCCTCTTGAAGAGGCTCCTAGCTCGTGGCTTCCACTCAGTCCCAGTCCCCTTCCTAAGGAGCTGGGAAGCCTTGCTACAACACACGCACAGCCAGCTGCTCAACTCCGGAACATGTGCAGCAGCTTCCAGCTCTTGCACATGTAACTTCAAGTTTAGGGAAGAAACCTAAACCTGGCAGGTAACCTTAGTGACTGCCAGCCCTTGGCGCAGTGATCAGTAGTGAGATAAAAAACCCCGCAGGATAAGAACCCTGAATCACAAGTGCTTTTAAGCACATGCTTAAAAGCTTAAAGTTATTAAGCATACATTACATTCAGAAACGAGCATAGACCTAAGCATAATTTTCAAATTAAGCACCTATTTCAGTACAAGCTCAAGGTTAAGTGGCTTACTGCCGTGTGGCCAAAACCGCCAAGAAGTACCCAGTGTGTCACAGTTAGTGGTAACAGCAAACAGAATTACCATATGATGCTTCAGCAGACTGTATGAGCTGGGTTTGGTATCTTATACCATTAACCACGTATTCCTTATTATAACCATTTGCATTACTATTTGTTTACTAGGGAACCCCAGTGAGGGCCCTATTGTATTAGAGAATGTACCAGCATAGAAAAATGGGATGGCTTCTATAATGAGTGCATCACAAGGCCCACTGCCATAATTAACATTGATCAGCATCGATGCAAACAGCAGGGGAAGACAAAGATTGAGCCAATGTAGGGACTGAGGTTGCTGCCCCACTTTGGGCAGCTCCTCTGGTTTCCAGTGGGAAGCTCCAGTGCCTAGAGCTCCCCTCAGCAGCTCCCATGAGCTCATTCTGGGGACCCGGGATTCAAGGAGGTGTCTTTGCCACTGACAAATCCAGTCTCTGCTATTGCAGGCAACCACATCACATAATCCTGCCCTTAAACCTCAAACCATTTTAAACCAGTAACGAGTGCTTGTTCTTCCAGCTCAGGCTATACAGAAATAGCTTGACTGAAATACACTTAAATACAGAACAAAAATCTGCTATTTACTGTAGCAGATCAATATCAGTGTGAAATGCAATGTCTAGAAATGACCTAGAGTCAAGCTTCAGAGCATGTAAATCAACTGAAATCAAAACACCAGTACTGAATCTGTTGCTAATTTTTGAGCTGGATATTCTCCCCTGCTCTCCCAGATCCTCTTCCCTGCTTTTATTAAACCTCCCCAATCCTGTTGCGAAACCATCTGGTTACAGCCACCACAATCAGTTCTGATCAAAAGGGACAGTTGGCAATCCCTATCTAGTTAATCTTTTAGAAAAAGACCCCCCCCCCAAAAAAAAAAAAAAAACAACAAGAAAAAACAGATTCACTCTAACTGAAATCTCAGAAGAGTAACCTTAATGGACATGAGATGTGGAGCTGCATGTAATAACTTTCCTCCCTCTAATGTACCACCCTTGCTGGATCTGTAACTATCACACATACCTTCCCACCCTAGGCCCATGATATTTTCTCAGATTTGCTTTAGATAATTTCCCTTCCAACTATACGGAAAAACAACAACAACAACAACCAGTGTCAACAGCTCTGTAATGCCATCAGGAAAAGGTAACATTTTGAAATGGGTAATGTGAAATTATAGGGTTTAATAGTTTGATCATGTTCACTAAATACCTTCATTAACTAAATGAGATTCAAGTCCTGAAACTTTCCTATGAACTATATTCTCCCTCAAATTTTTCTGCACATTTTCATTGTGTAACCTAAAGAAATATAGCCACCTTGAATTTCACCTTCCTACCCAGTGCCATGCAAAATATATCCACAGAAAATATATTAACACTAGAAATTTTGTTCAGCTCCACATGACATCACTCTTGTCCCACCCCTACCTACAGTCTTGAATATCCTCAGACTATGTATCTGTCTGGAATATTGTCACTTGCATTAAATTAAACATTCATGTAAATGTTTACAGGATTACACTGTACACTGTAGCCATAATTTCAAACACACAGAGGATATGTCTGTGAGCACAACTTTGGTTACATTCTGGTGTTTTGCTACTTTTTGCCTTTCTTGTACTTTTTTTTTTAATCTTGTTTTTTTAAAGGTACTTCCTGCAATTTCATTCACAGGGAAATGAAAGATAATTCTGTAAAACCTAAAAATAAGTCTGGATCTGCTAAAAAAATTCATCATTTTACTCTCAGACTTCCACCAGTTGGTCTTGTCTGCTTTAGGTTTGACACCCTCGAGAGCTCAAGCATGACTTACAAAAATGAACAAGTGTTCACTGAGAGTGATGAGATTTTTTTTTTTTTAATTTTAACTTTGCCAAAATACTGTCCAGGATATTTGTAACTGGAAGACATTTACTTTTGGATTTTTTTTTTATCACCCATTTCTAATAGTGTGGTTGACTTATGTTATTCACACTTTCGGAAAGATAATGTCCAAATACCCTTCTCCCCTTTGTAATTCTTTCAGGATTGCTCATTACATTTGTTAAGCTATTTAATTCTCAAGGATCTACTGGAGGTACAGTGAGGACCCCCCGAACACCAGTTACGAATAAATCTGTAATGAGAATAAATTACACACACATATCAATTGCTACAAGTCCTGTATGGAATGAGATCTTTTTACATAAACATCTGCTGCAGAAATAACTCTGATACATTAATAAAAGCTCTCCCCACCCAAATCAAACAAGGGAAGTGTAACAGTTATCAGATCACTTAAAAGAATAAACCTATTAAATAAATAAATTTGCTCTACACCAATTTATGTCACTGTGGTACTTAAGGCGAAACCTTTTAAAGGAATAGATTTACTGTGCATACGGATCTCCACTGGGTATGTGTAATTATGCAAAGGAAAGGCATTACTTTTAAAGTGGATGAATGGGTGATACTTTCTGATTTACTGCTAGAAACAGAAAAATGGTAATGGCATGAAATAAGCATCTGCAAAACCATTTTGGCAGACAGAAAATGTTTGATTTACCTAGGGCATCCATCAGGTTCTATACTTTAGATCAAAGCAGATAAATGAAAAGGCAAATGGATATTTGGAAAAAAAATATACAGCATTTCTGTCAACTCTGCAAGTAAGTTAAATGTTTGGAGGAAGGGAAAAGCCCCAGGCACTTTGGATGGAAGGATGTCGTGATTCATCACTGATCTCGCAACCACCATTTACCTGGAAAGGTGAGAAATTCATGGAAGTGACTGAATCAGTTTCATTTGGGTCTGATCCTGCTCAGCACTTCCAGCTGACGCTGGACATCAGATAGTAGGCATTCCAGATTGTATTCTCCTGTCTCTACTCCAACCTTGCTTACTCTCCTTTTCTCTCCTGGCTTGAATTCACACTAGTGAGGAAATATAGTCCAGTCGAGACCTTCTCTTTTCCCAAAATTGAAAACTTTGCTGCCTTCTCAGATCCTTTCAAAACCTATGCAATAGGAAATCTCACTGGAGGCAGGATAAGGTTTTCTGGACAAGTCTCCGTGACAGGAGATCAAGTCAGGAGATGAAAGAACCAAAACCCACTTTCTTTCCATGGCAGATTTTTCCCTTGAACTTCCCAGTGAAAAGTATATTTCTAGGTGTGCCATATTCCTGTTGTGCATTTTACAGACTGAAATTTATCCCATGAGCGGTGCAGTGTGTCCAGCCTCTTAAAGCATTATCAGACCTGTGGTGCATGTGCTGCACAGATGGTCAGAACATGCACAGTAAACAAAAATGTTTGGGACACATCCAATGCTCGTAGACACCAACTGGATAGCACACGAACAAGAGGCCTGGCCTCAGAGGACTTACTGTGAGTGTGCAGCCCTTATTCACCGCAGAAGGCATTTTCAGTAAGCGCCAGCTTTGCTATACGCACACTCTAGAAAGGATCTGCTCACGTGCAGAGAAAAGGCTGGGACATCTGGAGATCTTGACTAATGTACAGAATCCTTGAACATTACCTCTGGACAAAACTTCTGCCTACTCTATCAAGAAAAAGTACAGAGGGGCCTAGGGCCTTCCCAGAGCACTCTGCAGTGCTCAACAATATCATGAGCATAAGAAGTAATTCCATGGGCTACTTCCACATCCACTTACTCCACTGAAGGCTTGCCCAGCTCTTAGGAAGCTCTGATGTCTTTTGCTCAGATATGTCAAAAAGCCAGCAAGACTTAAAAACATACACTATCAAGAGAGAAATGACTGCTCTCTAGGATATTGCCTTTCCTTTATTTCATTCAATTCAAATGAAATTCAGTCTTGTAGTCTTGCCCCTCCTCTACCTCGTGCACATCCTTTGTCACGCTGATCTGAAGCTAACAGCAATTTGCCTACAGACTTCCATGTGCATAAATTAAACTCTCAAAATCTAGACACAAGACTAAAAGACCACAAAAGACAAATGTGGGCATACGTATAACACCTGAGGTACCTTTGCAAGCTGAAAATTTGTGCATATCCAGGGATATCTGAAAGTTGTACACCTTGTCTGTAGGAAAAATCATAGCAAGTTCCACGCAAGGTATAAAATAAGTGTTAAAATATTGAGCTAGGAGTAAGGACAGATTGTATTTCTCCTCTTGTAATAAATCAGCAGCGTATGAATGTATTAAATCCAATCCCTCGATGTGTCCAGTTTCAGTGATAAAAACTTGACGAGCAGGGCAAAAGTTACTGGGTAGAGATCGATATGCTTGCCTGTTGTCCTTGATTGGCAATAATGCAACATTTTCTCCTTGACTGTAAGAGGTGCTTTTGTGATTTGGGAGCATAAAGAAATTCTGTATTTGGCAGATTTACGCAGTAAGAATACGCTAATGTCCTTTGACCCGCTTAAGAATAAATACAACCTACCAAATTGTCATTTTTATGGGTATTTACAACTGAGGCACTTTGTAAACCTAAGAACTAATATTTCCCAAAGGAAATCTGTGCTCTCGAATGTTGATAAATTATTGAAAAATACAAGCCACTACCAGTCCTACAAATTTTCTCTTCTATTTTTCCTATTTTTAGTTACATGGGAGTTGTCAAAGCAGATTGGGCCACTGATCTATTTCACAGGATTATGCTGTAGCCATGGCTAGAGCTTCAGAAGAATCCTACAGTATTTTTGGCTATTTTTGTAAAAGAAAAGCTTTCCTGAAATTTTCAGGTTTTCAGTATGCAAATGGAATGTTAAACATATAATGAATTAAGTTCTCAAATTTACTGTTAGCAAACTATAATTCCTCAGCCTGAACACCTGTGGGTTCATCAGCTCCCACGAATACTTCAGCAAAATTGCAGCAGTTTGCATGAGGCCTAGTGCAAGGAGGAGAACAGACCGCTCTGGTTCACCCGAATGCCACTGCTCCCCGCTTCGTGGGTGTGTAACATGTACTCGGTGCATTTGATAACCATGTTACTGACCAACAACATGCCCAGTTTCTTAACTCCACAGCCAAGGTGGCCCGAGAAGCTTCCGCTTAATTGCTGTATCTTAACTCCACATCACCTCACCCTCCTACCCGCTCGCTGCATTTGTTCCTTTTATCATTTCTGCACTGTATCCCCAAAACTCTTTTTTTTTTTCTTTTGGCTATATGTCTGTAAAAAGAACAGATCCTCCCATGCAGAGACTTGCAGCAGTTCAGATCTTGACTAAAGCATCATGACGTGGAGCTCATCCCTACTTTTACTCCTTTTCTAAGGGCAGCTGCTTCTCTATTTTTCTTTGCGCATCTGTGGACAACAGAATCTTTTCTCTGTCACAAGAATGTCTTCATTAAGTCAGTTTCTATCTTCAGCTTATTCTTAGTCTTCTGCATATACTATAATCTACGCGTATGCACAAGAAAGGATCGAGAGGCAAAATGAAAAAGCAGGAAGCTGGAATAGACAATGAGGCAGGAATTCTGGGCAACTTAAGCATCTTTTCTTTTCCCTGCTGTGCTGCCTTCTTTACTGTTGTATTTATCGCTTTCATCTTTCTTTCCTGTTGTATCTGGAATCCCTCCTACATTTGCATGAAACATAATTGCCATCTCCTCTGTTTTGTGACCTCAGTCACAAAATGAAGCTGAGGCTAACACAGCAACTACAACATGAAGTCACAAAATTCTGAATTCAATTACTATCTTGAACACTTAATCTCATATAAAATTTCGCAAACTTGGATCTTTAAAGTTACTCTTAAACTTAACAAACATTTTTGCACTTAATGTTGTTTGCAAAGCACTAAAGAGTGCTAATGTCAGTATAATCATTAGCTCCTACACCTAAACTAGAAATCCTATCGCTCTTGCATAGGTAGTAGGACAGTCCCTTTTGCATAGGTAGTAGGACAGAAGCAGAAGCTACCTGTGCATTTTAAAATATGTTGTGTAAATCAAAGATGGACAAGGATCACTTTTTGATATCTAAAAATAACGCTACCTGATAATAAAATCAGTAATTTTTAATCAAGGGAATTCTCCTCACACATCTTTTCCCACCCTGCCTGAAGTATTTCACAAGCAACATACTAGGCTCCCCTATCCTTCCTACTTCCAGAATTTCAGACTGTAAGCAAAGAAACTGAAAGTAGGTTGTGAATTGCAGCCTTTTTGCCTCAGGTGAAAGGCTTTCATATTTGCATTGCAGAAAGAGTTCTTATTTTTCCCTTAAGATTCTCTGTGCACTGAAAGACTGGAGGAAAAAATCATCCATTACTCTCAACATTTCACTGGAGACCATCTACCCTCACTTTTGCTTCAGCTGCTGCCTTCGTTTTCTGTATTTGCTGCAAATTCTACACAGTCTGACTGGAAGAAACAACTGTTCTCCGGCTGTGAACAAAGCGTAAGGGAGAAAGGGAGTAATCTATGAAGGCTGGAATATGTCAGTGCCCCAAAGGCAACACTCTGAGATAGAGAAGTAGTAACGTTGCCAACTGAAGAATAATCCAAGGTAAGTTTTTATTAGGCCTGTCTGGACTTGAACAAGTGAGTGTCTGAAAGTTTCTTGGTGACAGATGAAGTCAGGAGTATGAATGGATGAAGCGACATAACGTCTTCCAGTTAATATTGAGTAAGTATGGATGTACCCATAGAAGATTTCTAGCCATCCACCATATGAGAACACAGTGACTGAGGTTATTAGTAGTTATTAATGTAGGTCTTTAACAGCCAGTATTTGGGAAACAGGCTTCCTATCCCTAAAACAAGAGTTCAAAGGCTCAAATAATCCTTACCATTGAGTGTCATCAAACAATGTCTAGAAGTAGAAAAAAAAAGATGGAGAAAAGCTCCATACCCTTCAATATGAACAATTTATTGCAAGTCCCACTAAAAGCACAGAGAAGCATGGAACTAGTTGCATTTCCTTGATGACTCTATGGAGAAAACTCAGCTCAATAAACCTCTAAATGACTTTAGCTCCTCACGTTATTTCTGCAGCAGGGAGCCCAGAGTGGATTGCTGTTAGATGAATCTAAAGAGCTGGGGGCTAACCAGCACTCTTTCATGGAGGTCAGGTGTAGGATGGCAAAGGCCCTTGTTAGTATATAGGCCCAAACCTGGGAGCCAAGGCTAACAGGACTTTTTAGGACTGCATCTCTTCAAGTTAGCTGCTTTCAGCGCACAATAATAGTATTCAAGAATGCAGTGAGGGTTTATTTAGATTTACATATTAACTTAAACCACAAAGTACTATCATTTTTATGATAGAAGTTTTATGACTACTTACTCGTAATTTCACTAAACAGACATCATTTTTCCAGGTATCTTTTCCATACTAAAGATGGTACTGAATCTTTGTACGAACTCATTTTGCTACACAAATAGATATTAAAGTTCTTGCAGCCTGTTTGGAAGTTAACAGAGAGAACTACACATGTAGTACAGGTGGGCACATTAGGGAACTGTGCTGTGAACAATGGATGTTTGACTTTCACAATCTATTCTTCTCTTACGTACAAAATGGACAAAAATAGTAAGAGTAACTATGCAAGAGCAAAACATGAGATAAAGAAGAGATCCAACAAGAAAGGGAGGCCACTATCTGACATTTTCAAAGGGCAAATCGAAAGCAATCAACACCCAACAAAATGCTCAGTGTAGGATGAGGTGATAGCTTCAGATACACTCAGGATGCTGTAATGAGGCTAACAAGTGCTGTGTGTTTTAATGTAAATTAACACAAGATAATCTCTTCACATATTTAAGTGATGCACTTCAACTTAATTAATACATATTTAATAGAAGTCTTCTTGAACAGCTGTTATTTACTTCTGGAGTTTCTACACATTAGCACTGCCTGCTTTGTTCTGCTCTGAAGTTATTCATGCTCCAAAGTACTTTAAGAACTCGGGCTGTATAAAAATTGAACACTTTTCCCAAAAGAGACAGCCTTTCTGATAACTTAATATTTTTACATTAAATATTCAAGCACTTTCTGAACAAAAGGTCAAATTCTATTTAAAGCATCTGTGTGAAACAAGCAAGCAGATGCTTAACACTGCTAGACAAATACTTTCTGCACAAAGAATGATAAAGAGTTGGCGATCAATCACCTTCCCAGGCTTTAAAATCAGCTTTGCTTCACTTCTGGTCCCTAAATTCTGCAGTTACACTTTATATGTAATAATGTAGTTCTAAATTATGACCTGTTTCTCCTGCAAGTGCTACACAATGGAGTGCTAAAACAAAGCACTGAGAGACTGCAAGTATTCGACACATGTTCTGAGCACAACAACAACTCATTGGGGTTTTGTCTTACAACTACTGTATATGACATTATTTCAGTTGCACCTTATATATGGTACTGATGTAATTTTCACTTAGCAACCCTTTCATTCAGGTGTAAATCCAGTGGAGTCGTAGTTACTTGTGTGATTTTAGGATGAGTATGAAAATAAAGCAACACAAGAAACATGCTAATAATACTCTACATTTGCACATTTGTAGCAATGAATGCAACTTCTGACAACTGTATTCAGTTTCTTTAAAAATAATTATCATTGTTGAATGATCTTTATCAGTGAATTGGTTATAGTTTTCAACTGACTACTCTAAAATGTTTACTCTGCTTACAGCACTAGTGTTGACTAGGGCTCACTGCTTACATGGCAGCCTTTTACCTTATATGTTTACTGAAAATAACTCCAAACGTCATGACAGTTCTCTTAGATAATATGTGGTGGCACAATCATCATTAAATCTTCTGCGCAATCAGCTACAGAAATATATGCCACTTGTGAAATGCCTTGAAATAGTCCTGAATACACAAAGGTGAAAAATATGTATGATTTAAGCACACAGATATTACTAATGACTGAACTCATTCTTTATTTCATAGGGTATTTTTTCCCACAGTAAGGAAGATGTAACAAGAAATTCATAATTTACGTTAACCTAGATAAGAAATCAGATCAACACTTTACCTGGTGAGCACAGTTATATACAAAATATGCAGAGACTGAATGGATGCAAAGAAAAAAGATTTAGAAAGTATCTTTAAGATCCTCAAATACTTGCGCACTGCCTATACCTACAGCTTGGACTTATAGCTGGAAATGGAATGAAAAACGAGATGATCTAACTACCTTTATGCATGTCGCTGGTACAAAGCCAGGTTAACTTTCAGCTACAATCTGTTTCCTGAGGAAACAAATACTAGCGCAGTCAGAAGAGAAATGATGGGGACAAGTGGCTGGGATGGAACAACGTCTTTGGATGGAAATGCAAACATAGAGCAAATTAAAATGCTTGTGTAAATATGGTCTTAGAAAAAGTAGCGCCAGACACAACAAACAGGCACCTGAAAGATTTCTGTGCACTGAAATTTTGTCAGTCTGCTTGGGAAGAAAAGGGAGGTAAACAGAACATTAAGGCTGTCCTGGGGTCTTAAAGAATGTGTTTTGTAGGAAGCCAGCATACCAAAGACATTTGTCTACTCCTGAGGGGAGCAAGGTGGGAGACAAACTGTTCCAGAGAAACAGCACCTGAAGAGAAGACTTTGTCTCAGGCTACAATGTTTTGGAATCATTGTTACATTAACAAAACTAAATTTCCTAAAAAATCTAATTCTGCCTTTGTAAGGAGGATGCATCTTTTGTTCAGGGAAGAATTGCTAGCTGACACACACACAAAAAGTTTTTATACTTGCTTTGGTATATACAATGTCACTTGCACTAGGATTAGCAGAAGTCTGATGTAGAGCTGTCAAGGAAGGAGAAAGAGGTCCCAGAGGACAAACTTAGCTCACAGTCCCAAGGAATGGAAACATATGCCCACATTTTATACATCCACAACACAACAGATCCTCTTTGTTATTTTTTTAAACTTCCTTAGAGCTTAAAGATCAAACTGAAGTGCAATCTCTTATAATATACACACTGAGACCATCATATTTTCCCCCACATTTTACAGGAAAAATGAAAATCTGTATTTACCTTTCAGTTTTCGTAGAAAGGCTTCAATCATAATTACACCTGTGTGTATAGGAAGGAACCTGGCAGTTGTTAACATTCCTACTAGTCTGAAGAGGTACAAAGCTGTAGGAACTTGCTGAAAAATAGCAATGAACCTTTATTAAAAAAATTGTGAAAACATTTTGAATAAATTCCAACTCTACTTAAAGTGTAATTATATATTTGCATTTATTCTCTAATAAGTATTATAAGTAAATCAATTTCCCAATTATTTTAAATTTTTGTATGGTATACAATTATTACATTTTTTTTCTAACAAATGCATAATTCTAATGAAAAAATAATGATCTTGAACTTTAATAGAGCCCTTCATTTGAGGAGATGAAAGTGCATACATTCATTCATTTATTATGTCTTACAACCCCCCTGTGATGTAGGTACTATTATCATCATTTTACAGATAGGGAAACTGAAAGGCTAATTAACTTGTCCGATTTACAATACTGTTAGCTGTAAATTTAGGGTGTCCTACTGCACTCACAAGTGAAGGAAAGCTCAGCTCATCTTCTGATGAATATTTACTAAAAATGCTTAAACTCCATAAGCATTTTACTTATATTTAGGGTATATTACACAAGCCAACAAAGTTTGAATTTGTGGATTTGAATACCTCAGAAATACGATGCCTAGAAACAAACACCCACATATTTTATAGCGTCATTTGGTTCCCAACTATGTATGGAGATGATAGGCATTTTCATTTAATGTTACTAGCCCTTCAAGTACACATTCGTGTTTTAATTCTGTATAATGTATCAAACTTCATTTTTCATACATACAAACAAGAGACATTGTTTGCTAACAAACTCATTCTCTCAGTTTTCTTATGTGATCCATAAATCTATTTACTCGGTCAGGATCAACACCATTTGCCCAGTAACCTTCTTTCTTGAAATACGAACCAATTATTAAGGCATTTGCATCCAAGTAATTCTTCACATTTTGCAGAGTCACCCCAGACCCAATCAGCACAGGAATCTTCACGGCATGTTTAACCTCTGAAATGAAGAAAACCAGTATCAGAGTTATGTCCTCTGACCTCCTCTGTCCAATCTTTAAAATTCCACCAAGGTAAGTGTCAAGAAACTCAGATCATGGTTTAATTACTCTTACTAGAGGAGAAAACAGCTTCTTTAGGGAAACCACCTTCAGCTTTGAGCAACTGTTAACAAAATATCATTTTGCTTTGCATTCTGTCGTTATGTGAAATCCTGCAAAACAGCATTCCTGGGGACATTTCAGAGCAGAGCTTCAGTGCTATGGGAAGATGGGTTTAAAACTCCCATATCCCCCTTCCTTCTCAGGGGATCAACATCCAGCAAAATTGCTTGGCACAGAATACACTGCCTTCAACTGCATTCCTGCATAAATTCATCCGTATCCCATGCCCCTGGTGAGAAGGGACACTGGATCCGGGAGGCCTTTGCACAGCAGGACCAGCATGGCTTTTGCTGCACCCTGGACCCTCACTTAAGCAACTGCTACCATCACACTCAGAGGCTCCACTGCACTACACATACATGGGAAAGAGCTACAGTTCACTGATCGCATTGCTGCAGCACTCGATACAGCTTCCAGACAAATGAGGTCCGTTGCCTTAACAGAGGATTTCCTCCTGCTGGAGCCACCCTGCCTCTTGCAGACTCTTAACTGCTTCTTGTTTTCCTTTCACCTTAAAACAACTAAAACCTGGACCCCTGAAAGATCTTCCTATGAAGAAAGAAAACACAGAAATAAGAGCAAGATGCTGTTCTTTCTCTGCATTTATTGTATTAGCTCATATTCTTTTTTGCAAACATGTGGGAGGATTATTAGAATGACAGAACTACCCAGTAGGACTATGCTCATTACAGTTCTTCAGTCATCAGCATGTCAAAGCATAATAATGGTAGTTGGTCTGGTATATATTCCTGCCAGGTTTCTTTGCTGAATTTATGCTATGTGGTTATCTTGCAGAACATCTTCAGTGAAGAAGCAAAAACAAAAAAAAAAAAAAAGGGGGGCCTTATTTACATGAAAAGGAAAAGTAACATGGCTCTCGACTTCACAATAAATTCCAGGGAACATGGAAGTAGGAAAGCAAGCAGTGGTCATACGGACTCCAGTTGGTTTACCAGAAAGCAAGAATACAGTGCTTCAGGGAAGACTACTTCACTAAAGAAAGGGGATCATTTAAACCACAATTCTTTTTAGGTCACACATCCTACTGTTTCTTCATCTAAGACCGACAACCAGTTGCTGCAACCATCTGAAGACAAAAGAATAAAAGTAATGGAAGCCTTTTTTACAACAACAAAAAAATTCCTATTTTAATTATTTATAGTATTGTTAATGAACTTCCCTTCTAGAAAAAATATATATAGCATTTACGTACTTTTAGGAACATCAAATCTGCTTTACACAGATTCACAAAGGTGCTACAACTGACCACATATTTGTGCATATATTTATTACCCATCAGCAGGAAAAACAGAGAACCAAAAGATTAAACAGGGCGTGATCACAAGGGTGAGAGACAAAAGGATAGCCCTATAGGGCAAAGATGCAACAACAAAACCTGAGACTGATGAAACTACCCCAAACCCCCAAGCTTCTCCATAGAGCAAGAAATCCAGCGCCTGCTGTGCTCCATAGGTGACACGTGCTGTCCACACGCAGCTCTTCCTCTCCTCAGACAGGCAACGGGAGTGCCCCGTCTCTAATAAGCCTCGGTTACCTTATTAAGTATGCTGCAGACATTACTTTTAAGTCATTTCCAAACACATCAAGGCCTAAAGTTGATTAGTGTAAAATGACTTGTCTATTGGCTTTGTTAATGCAAATTCTAACTTGTAAAAGAAAATAAAGCAACAGCAGTGAGATACGCTTCTGCACAGTGACGTTCAGTCACTGCTAGATGTCTCCAAACATACAGCCTTGTTTAAAATGTTTTTCAGCTTTCTTCCTCTGATAATATTTTCTGACACAGAGAGAAAAGGAGACAATTTTGTGATGTTAA
This sequence comes from Tinamus guttatus, assembly GCF_059628265.1. Lineage (NCBI taxonomy): Eukaryota > Metazoa > Chordata > Aves > Tinamiformes > Tinamidae > Tinamus > Tinamus guttatus. The sequence continues at coordinate 2,665,104 of NW_028289208.1, read as the reverse complement.
AACAACCAGATCCCAGCATTTACAGAACTTGCATATTTCTCTACTTCAATAAACTGTAACTAGAGGGCACTGTGCTCTTTCTTGTGGCAGCACATCTGCAGACATGTCTTTAATAAAATCATATGAAATAGTGCTTGGTTGCAAAGCACAATGAAAGCATTTGAACTATGGTATGCACAAGTTACATGAAATAAAGGCCAAATGCTCCTAGCTTGAAAACAATGGCAAAGAGCAGTGTAAAAATAAGCACCACTGGGCCAATAACTTGCTCGACTACTCTTCTTTAACAGCTTTTTCATATGCAGTAATCACTGTACCGTACACAGCACTGTTTATGGTAATGCTCCACTGTAACACATTTTAGCTTTTATATTCAAAGGACTTTCTTCCTGTCATTAAATCTCGGGCTTACAAAAAGTACAGATCAGAGACTTACAACTCCTGTTTATCTACAGGAGGGAACTGCAAAGGCAGCAGCCTCTATTTTGACTTAAACAGACCATCAAAATGTGGGAGGGCGAATCAGCCTTGATGCCCTATATGAATGATTACAAATGAGGCGACAGCCAGAGCCAGCTGTTGGTTTTTGTAATGTCCCCTGGTTACTCAGCCAAGACCATCCACTTTGTTCACAGAAAACAGTAAATGGGCATCATTATACAAAGGCTTTGATCACTTAAATATGGACTGGATTTGAATCAGGAATTTAAGCTGAAAGCATATATACTCAAACAGCAAACCTGATATATTCACTCTCCCCAATCAAAGAACCTTTTTACAGCGTAACAAACTGGAACAAAGTCATATAACCTCTTAAATGGAAATATGGTCTGTTAAATAAATTAATTGTAATTCAAAAAGCTCAGCTATAATTCCTGCTCCTTAATGACCTGAAGGCAACATTAAGTTTTTAGATCTCCTGCTCCTGTGAGCAACCACGATGCCTTGGCACACGTGCCGAAACCAAAGTTTTTCTATAGGAAGGTCGGTGCTCACTGCAGCAGCAAAGCCTGCCGGTTGCCATAAAGAGTAACATTGATAGTTGCCTACGAGAAGGTAGCAAAACAACTACAAACAAAACCATACTGAATACCGTTCTCTGGCTTGACAGGGAAACACTCATTTCCCATAGCCCATCGCAAATCAGTCAATTTAACACACTGACACAACAGCAAAGAGACTTCTGCATTACTGCACAACAAAGCTGGAAGAGAGACATGACAAAATCTCATCTGTCTTTCTGGTTCTGCTTTCAAGAGATGCTTTGCAGTGTGATGAAAGGTGCCCAATTGTGTGTAGCATCGTAATGCAGAACTTCCAGTACTGCATAAATACGTGAAATGCAAAATTTCACCCATGACAACACCAACTTTTGTGTACTGCAGATCAGATTCCTTTTAAGAATCTGGAGACACAAATGTGCCTGATTTGTCATTTCCTTATACCCTGGAATATTGATTTTCAATTCTTTTCTTAACTGTGTTAAGCCAACAGCCTTCTCATGAGATGGCCTGTTAATGTCTCAAAATCCTGTGACCTGAGTAACGTAAATCCATGAGCCTCAGATTCTTGCTTCGTAGAACAAATCCAAATATAAAATTTATGTGTGTACTTCATTACAGCTGCCAACTCTGATTCATTTTGTTCTTTGCACCCCAAAAGACAACAAGACTGAGAATGACATTTTTTCAACAGGAAAGAAAATAATAATTCATACTGTTGTCTCGTTGGGGTCATGTCATAGAAAAAAACCTATGGGCCTACAGGACACGTTCTGCTCTCCGATGCATGAAATCAATGGAACTTGCATGCATGTACTGGAAAACAGAATTTACCCTAGAACTGCCATAAGACTTATTATACTCATTTTTTTAAATGTAATCTGCATTAAAAGTGATGTGACATTAATTGAAGGCAGTGAGAAAACACTAGATCAATGAAATTTTGCAGCCTCTAAAATATACCTAGCTTTCAGCATGATTTGTTCTATGTATCATTTCTAGTTTATGGTATGAAAAAATCCCAACTAGTTCATGAGCTCAGTATCCACCCCAAACTATCATTTTATTTTTAACACTGCTGAACTGAAGTATATTCTCTTATCATCTTTTCTTTGGCCAACAGTTTGTTTAATGTATATAAAATGAAAATCAATATTAACAAGTTCAACATGTCTTTTAGATGCTGATAAACATGTATGATATGGGTAAATACCAAAAAAGTCGAATGATTTCAAATTATTCCAAGTGTATGAGGCCCCAGGTCTCCACAGCAAGAAAGTAAAGTATGCTTCTCATCTGCTTTTTCTTCTCTTAAATAATAATAAAGAAAGAATAGCAACTGGGTGGTTTAGACCAGAATATGTTAAAGAAAGAGAGCCCATATTAATATCTTTCCTCCTTCAAATTTTTTTTTTGCCAAAGGTACTACTGTTTTAAGTTTGATCAAGCATGCACTAATTAATTCTGCTGATTGATCCTCACTAGTCATCACTGAACTTGGAACAGAAATCGCTTCAAAGGCAGCTGTGGATGTCCAATATTTCTTGTAACTTGGCCACACTTGAATAAAAGTGGTATTTTTTGAACTTGTTTTAGCTAATGCTATAGCTAGCATGTTTTCAAACTCCAAATTAGACAGGTGAATATACTTTAATATACATGGTATGTACTTAATGTACTTCTTTATATAGACAAACTCTCAAAATCAACCCATTAGTCTAATTTAAAATAAGCCATTAATGCAGAATGAAAATTCCAGATGGGAGCAATTAGTTTCATGAAGATAGTCCAAATCTATGCCAATAGAAAGACATGAAGAATCATGCAAGCACTTCTGCAAAGGTCAGAATTCACAAGCCTCCCTTCATAAGAAGTTCACAGCATACAAAATAATGTAAATATCATATAATCCTTTAGCAGTGAAGTAGTACACTTTCTGAAAATATTCTAAGTAGTTGAGAATGTTACCAAATTCAAATGTTCCCTTCCTCCATACATGTGCCTCCATTTCAGAAGATCTCAATCTTTCCACTGAGAAGATTCTTTCTCACTTTAAATTAACTTTTTATAAGGATGACATAATTTTATTATACTAAATCTTTTCAGAAATTGAACCTTTTTGTATAATAATGTCAATCTCAGTATCATTCCATTTTATAAAATCTTGACATAATTTTCATTTTTATCATACCAAATCGTTGTTTAGATACATACCACTGACAAACTAAATAGAACCTCAGTTACAATAGCTTTGCTGTATCAAATCAAACCAAAATCAAAAGCGAGTTTCTTTTCTTCCCCTCCTTTTCTCAGGAAAAGCAGATATATAGATTTCCCACTACATTAATCCAGAAGCTGATTCAGATCAGCTTCCAGATGCCTGTCGCCCGGCCTTGGCACGCCAGCTCTCACCTCTCAGCTCCTGCGGATCGGCGGGCGCTGCAGTCGCCGTTCCCGTCAACACGACCCCATCAGCCAGGAAGAGCTCGGCCGCCCTCGCGGTCTCGGCGACACTGACATCTGCCGTCAGAGCGTGAGCACTGGAAACAGCGGGAATGGACCCTCTGGTTACTCGCGGTGCACACATTTGTTATCCATCTTGTTGAATGTTTAGACTGCTTTTCTTTCTCTTCCCTGCTGTCAGAACAACTCAAGCGAGGCTTTAAGAGAGGGTAAGCGCTCTGTTTTAAAATAGGAAGTGAGACTGCAATATGAACAAGAGAGAAGGGAAAGAAAAGCATTTCCCTCAGTATCATAACGGATGGACCTACTGCTCTGGGTCTTTGCTCTGTCTCTCTGTCTCTAAACAGCAATTGCTAAGAGCGATCTATCAAGCACACCTGCATTTCAGAAGGGTTGGCTGCACACGGCTTCCCCAACTCCAGGAGGGAATCAGGGATGTTCGGCCATTCATGAATCAGAATCCGTTATGTGGAGCTGAATTAATACCCTGCACCTCATCTCATGAAGTTCAACTAACATGAAGTAAACTCACTACCTGTAATGGTCACAGGAACCATCTTCCTGTAGCAGTTCCAATTACTTGCCTCTTATCTGTGAAAGAGCAGTCCTTGGTCCACAGGGAAAACACTTTACCTAAAATCTATAGCAATAACAAATGTTGACTTAAACAGTTCTAAACTTTGAAAGAATTCTAGCCATTGAAGGTTAAACAACTCATCTTCTCTTTTCTACTTAGAACAGAAATACAGAAACACCAATGACTAAGGCCAGTCTGTCACAACGATACGTGATGACAGAGGATGGAGCCAGCCCTGGGGCAGCCTGTGCTTTGCCCTGTAAAGAAGCACATGTTCGTTCTGCAGGGTTTGCACTCCTGGTGCGGGCGCAAAAGTAAGGATACTAATTCCTCTTTTGCAGTTGCATAAAGGAGGCCTAAGATAACTATATAATACATATAATAAGGTGTACAGGAGACTAGCATATGGAGGGTAGCCGTAAAGGAGTGAATGAATTATCAAATAGTTAGACTATAAAGAAAAGATTAGAAAGAAACCACTTTGAAGAACCTTAAAGCTTAATTTGACTATGTTGCATGTGTCCTTTATATTTTGAAATAATTAGCTTATAGAAGAAAATCTTTAAGTTTAAGAACTTCAGGTTATTCCCACGATTACCCATATACTACACACAAACATTTTAATTAGGTTATTTAGCATGTATAATACATAACATTTGAACAGTGCTTCTGGAAAAAAAATAAAGAGTGACATATAAATAGCTAAAAGTACCATGTGACTACTATGATAAAATATGAGTAGAGGAGAAGCTGGATTTATCTGTCATAAGTTCCTTCTGTTTGATAATCATGGAACATGATCTGTACACAGACAGCACTGATTTAAGTAGAAGGAACCAGCATTGTTAGTATGACAAAAAAAAAAAAAAAGAAAAAAAAAAAAGAAAAGCTTTCTTAAGTGCCAAAATCTTATGATTTAGATGTTTTGTATGTGGCAAGTTGCTTGCATAACTAATAATTACCTTGGATGCTTAGCCTCCTGAAAGAAAATTTATTTAAACATAACAGACATGTATTTGATGATACAACATCTCACCTGATACCAACTGCAAGATATTTACAGCCTGCCATTACAAATCCTAGAGGTTAAACAACTGTAAATCTCATAGCTGCAGCAACCTGTGGCTTATAGGTACAAATTTATCTGTAAACACTTCCCCTAATAGCACTACAAGACCCTGTTTGAATAATGAAGTTCTCCCTATATTATTAACTCTTCTGACACTAAATAGAAGTAAAAAACAGAAAATGGAGAAAAACATCTGATCACTCTTACATTAACATTTATACAAAATATTGCTCTATTTACCTATGTTTCTTTTTAATATCTGCAAAAACCTGAATGTTTTCTGCTCCAATTTGTTTTCTGTACCGTAGCAGGTCGCCTGCACAGGCATTTATAATCCCTTCATCAGCAACATGTGAAAACACAAACCCTTCAGCTCGGATGAAATCAAGACCTGAAAAAAAAAAAAATCAGAATATTTTAGCCAAAACTGAAGATTGAAAAACAGAAAAACTAAAACCAAGCAAACAAAACACCTCAACAGCCTACTATTTAGTTTCAACACAACTGCGAGCCCTGCCCCTTGCTGTGCGAGACACATCAAAAAGAATAATCCTTTGCCCTAACGATGTGGCTTGTAGGCAAAAAGGGGCATTAACTTGGGTCTCTCGTTTTGCCAGACACTCACTTTCATTATATGACCTCCTCCTTCCCAAGTTGTTCTCCTTTGTTAAATTTGACTAAAATTGGCCAACAGGTTATAAAATATCAGAGACATCGAGGCAGAGAGAAGAAGAGCATAGATGTTCTTTCTTTAGGAAGTTAGGTGAGAAAATGAGACCTGTGGTGCATTATATATAACTTATTTGACTCTCTGTCTGAATGCAGCTTGGGTTCTCCATGCAGCACTGCATTAACAAATTACCTCTTGAGTTGTGACAAAGGTACAGGAAGACCACACAAGGAAGAAAGGAAGATTTTCCACTCTTCTCCAAACTTACTGTCAGCATCAACTCTACCACAACTTAGCAGCACGACGACTTAGCTTCCTGTTTTTTCAGTCAGGAAGCTTTTGTGAGAGGAATGCTTTAGAGGAAGGCTGAGAACAGAAAATGACCTTGCAGAGGTAATTCACCTACTATCAGGTAGTGCTACACACCCTTGAAATATTTTTGTGTTGAAAATACCAATGCCTTGGGCTATGGTGTAATGAACAGTGGTTAGGCATAAGAAAACAGAATTTTCACTCTTTTATAGAATACCTCACTCCCCTCTAATTTTTCCATAGCCCTGAAGTTTGTTCCACCTGTCACTTAACACGTGTGTAAAGACTGCACTACTCTTCTGCAGATTGTGCTGCTCTCCCAGCTTTAGAGCTTTTTCCCAGGCTCTTCTGAAGTTCTGCTGCTTCTCCAGTTTTGGAGCGAGCAGCACAATTAATTGGAGCTGACATCGTACCAAGGAAACGGCCTCAGGGAAAGGCAGCCATCGGGCCTGCAATTCTACCTCCCAGGCAACTGCTTAGGCAACAGAGGCCTCATCTTAACATATTTCCAACATAAACATAAATCGGATCTTTACAATATATTTATCAAATGACAAGGTATCTGTTTATTTTAAAAGCTAAATTTCAATTTCCTTCCAAAAACCCTGAAGTTGCAGAGACAGACGCTTATGCACAAGAGAGTCTGTATTGCTTAGCAACCAAATGCGAATTGTCCTGCTTCTTCAGAGCAGCAGCTAAAGACACAGAGAGTTCTCAGGGTCCAAAGACATGAATGCATCACAGGTATAAAGGTACGAGTAGGTACTTGGCAAGAAATGCAGTGCACATAACTAGACTGAGATTTCTGTACCTAGGAACAAAAGCTCTAAGTTCTATTTAAATAGACTCAAGTTTACAGTGTGTTTCAGAGTTAAATAAGATAAATCAGTTCTCCTGCCATTATAAGACCACCACAAAGTCTAGAAATCTGTTCAATTCTCAGCAATCATAACCTCCACTTGAGGGCAAGGACTATCCATTCGGTAAGACTACTTACTGATATCACTCTTTGCATGTTGTTTCAGGATACGTGGTACGTGTTTCCTTAGCTTAAGGAATTCAGGACTTCTTCCTAAACACTAGAATATACTTAGTTCAACAGAGCTGCACGCTCTATCTGGATCTTTGGGCACTACTGAGACACATATTTTAACCACCAGTAATATGGTGCAGGCACCAAATCATTACCCTTCTGTTTTATGAAGCCATAATCGGATTCCACTAATGAATTCATTTTTAGGCTCATAAAATTGTGAGAATGATACTATTGCTTATTTTCACATTTGGCAAGTTGAAAAGTAATAGCTGTTAAATAGTTAATAGGCAGTTCCATTTCTGACTTATATGGGAGCAAAAAAACGCCTTGTAATCTCACTGGAAAACAAGAACAGGAAGCCTCCAATGAACTACAGTAAACAAAACTTGAAGACTTTATTAGGAACATGGAATCGAGTATCTAGCAGTTGCAGGGCTTGTTTAAGGAAACAGAGTTTGTCTCTTTTTCAAAACCTAGTAATTGTTTTCACACTCACTTTAACCAAAGTTACACAGCTTTGCCTAAGCAGCTGTGAAGATCTATCAGCTGTATGAAACAGATTTTTTTTTCTTCTTGCCATGACAGTTGACAATTAAGAGAAAGAAATGTCAGAGTTTGAAACACTTCTTTTGCTCTGTCAGAAAATAATGCAAGACTGATTTAATGTAGGAAATATTACTTTTACTTTAAATGTTAAGATATTCCAAATGTGCAAATCACTGCATTTTAACAACATAAAATTGTGAACTAGATATGATCATTATAGAGTCCTTTCTACAGCAGGTTCCTTCCTTCAGTGTCAAAGGAGACGGAAGCCAGAATTTACTGCCTCATGGAAATAGGATCTGGCCTCTACAAGGTAGCAACTCCTGGTTGCTGCTGAATCTTGAACTGCTTTACGCAAAGGCAAGATGTTGTAGGGTAAATTTACTGGTGGCATCTTATTTCCTATGAGCATTTCCAGGCTCACAGCTCTCTTTGACTTCCTAATTCAAAAACAATGTGAAAAACACTAATTTTGTGTCAAAAAAAAAACTTTGAGGAATACTGACTTTGCCTGCTGATGCTGGACTTGCTACAGCAGGACGACAATTTGTAACAGCTCCTTCCCCACTCCGTAAGAACTCCAGGCCAGGGAGCGGCAGCATCCCCAGCTGAGTCCTCCACACGGGATTTCATCAACCTGCTCCCCAAAGAACACAGGGAACTCGCACGGTCAGCTGGAGGCGGCAGAAGCTGAACTTCTAGAGACTGAGTCCTGATTCATGGAGAATGTAACGCAGGCCCATCCAGGAGCAGAGAAATTTCATTTTGTTCTGGGCACTACTGTCCTCACTCCCGACCACCCAGACTGAAGAAGTGATCAGAACAGGAGATGCTAACTCATCCCTGGCCCCTGTGCTTGGGTTTTCCACCCCACAGACTCAAAATACAATGAGGAGGTGCACCTGGAATATGGGAAGTGTCACCCTGTATCTTCACATACAGCTGTAGGGACCATTTTATGCCCCAAAGATCAGCAGAGGATTAGGCTAAGGTACCAACAACATCAATGTTTTCGGAAGTTCTTTTCATCATTAGCTTTGTCCCCCTCAGATTAATGATGGGTCAGTTGTTTAGCTCTTCCAATCACTGCCACCTTTTGGTAACAGGGAACACAGAATATGTGCAAAAGGATGCAGGGTATTTCATCAGCATATTTTTCCTGTACTATAAAGGCTCTGCACCTGCTCTGCAAAGACCTACCCTGCTAGATTAGAGCCAAGCTGAACATCTCATTAGTGCAAGGAAAAACATATATAGCAGCTGAAAGCTGTTGGATGATTCCTTTAGAAACAGGTCTTCCTCTTTAGCATGAAGTGTTTCATAATTAGCAAACTTTCAGTAAAACAAAGCCATGTAATCTAGAACTAGGTCAACAACAAACAGCCTTAGTACATAGCAATCAGTTCAAGCATACAAAATAGTTAACTTCTTGTTAACTAACAAGACACACTGACAAATAAGTAAGTTAAAGCTAACACTAAGCAGAAAACCTGACCCAGACTTACTGGACAATCCTGAGCATTGAAAAATGATAACCAGTAATGTTTGCTAAGCAAAAATAAATAAGGCAAAAATTATATTTTTATCTCTTCTACAAATGCTCCTAAGCCCCTACTTATATGCACCATTCAGTTTCAACCTCAAGCAGATGTAGTTAGTTAAATCAGAATATACAAACAGGAAATTATACACCTTTAAAACACATGGTCCACCTGTTAATAATGAACCAATTGAATGGTAACCCTAGCAAACAAATTCTGACACAGTCATCATCTGCCTCTCCACAAAAGGCATTTTAGTTTCATAAAACAGGAAAGAATGAAGATAATACGATAAAGATAATATGAAGGTGGTTTCCAGTAGAAATATAAACATAAAACTGTACTTTTCTGTATTATGTCCACGTTTTGAGGTCTATAGATATCACTATATTTTTAATTGAAAAGTCTACATTAAAAGAATATAAAAATTAAGTGGGAAAGTGTGACATGAATCTGCTCCACTATTTGTGTATATAATGATAATAATTTTTATATGGGCTAGTATTATTGTATTAGCCTTTAAGACCAAAGAAAATTCTCTAGCTTTTAACAGAGCTTCCTGAAAACAAAACTGAAAGGGAAAGACTGCCCATATTTAATCCATCACAGTAACATTCCTCTGTGTGATCCATGACGGGAAAACACGGAGCCGGTGTCAGGCCTGTTTGATACCTTTGGGGCAAACATCTCACTGAAGCCTGGTCTCTGATGATTCTGAGTCTAAGAGCATTTAGCACTGAAATAACAGCTGGCAACAGCTGGCAGGAACGAGACTGACAACAACTGTTCTGGCTCAATGGCTGTTTTTTGATGACCTGAAAAACTGCTCATGTTGACAGGGTTTTTTTTGTTGTTGTAGGAGACACAGTAGGAAACACAGACTCTTTTCTTCCAAGATCCCCACTACTTTCCAGCCAGTCTCACAATTTTGCTGAAGCATCCCACAAGAACACATTTGTTGGTGGTATTCTTTCCTTTAGGTGCCCAATTTTCAAACACCCAAATGTGAAGAAACAAGATGGATATTTTAAAAAAACTTCTAAAGTCTCTTAGCTCCTCATCCTTCAGTTTGGTAGTTGTAATTTTCACAATTATCCAATAATTTGTTAATATGCTAGTAATATTCAAGAATTTAATTTGTTACTATTTGATTACCTGCAGTATTTTTATTAGCATAACCGTATGTCGCTGATGATGAGTTCCTTCTACTTACACTGGAAATGTGCTGTTTTTTTCCCCCTCTTACAGAAGAAAATTGTTAACTACACCTAAACACCACTTACTGTTTCCCTGTTCAGCTTCCTTTGGAAGTGTTATTTCTAAAAACGAAAGAGTTTCATGAGGAAGAGAAATGACTGTGTAGTAGCAGGAGATGCCATGTCTGTTATTTTGTTTGTTTTAAATAATTAGGTAGAACACCTTCGGCCAGTATTTTTGCAGTGAAAACCTACAGGGGCTGCTTTATTAATTGTGGCCTCTAAAGACCATTAAAATTGTACTGATGCTACTAAGTCATACAGGAAAACTTCCCAAGTTTTCCTCCAAAACAGCTTCCACTTTAGAATGTCTTTGCTTAAAATTATATATATATTTTTTTGCTTGTTCACTGAACTTGAGATGATAATCCTTAGAGAAGTGCAATGAAATGCATTAAACCCTGGTCTTTCCTAGCTGCTGTTCTCCAGTTACAGAGCAAGCAGTCTAGAACAGTAATAGAGCTGAGCAAAACTTAAGCCCTCCAGGAATTCTCTCCTGCACCAATAATTGCTGGGAAGTAAGAGAAATACATAATCCCCATGTTACACTCCCATTTAGTGATCTACTTCTTTTCCAAAAGGGATGCACAACTCAATAGAAATCTGACCATTTTTGTTTTAATAAAATAAGCTGTGTAAATACACTTGCAAATGCATGAGCATCCTGAGTATCCTAACATGCATACAATCCTTACAACACAGAATACAGAGGATTTTGCTATCTTTTCTAGTTTACTTTTCATAAAGGTTTTGCTGCAAAAATAAAATTGTTTCTGAATGTTTTTCAAGTAGCTTGATACCTTAGCATGTCAACTTCACATTCTAAAAACACTCAAAACAGATTACACATCTACTATCAAGAATACACACCAAAAAGGAATTCAATATTTTTAGAACATATTCAACCTGATTAAAACTGCCACTGCAGATAAGTTTGTCCATATTGTTTTAGTCAAAATAAGCTTCTAAGTTAACACAAATATCCTTCAATATCCTTTCATATAGGATTCTGCGGTTTAAAAAATTTGTACATTCAAGAAAAACGTGCAACTTCACTTTCACTAGATACCCTGTATGCTCCTCCTCAATTTGTGAGGTGTATAAGCAGTTCTAGCCTTCCACATTACACCAACCTCCATCTGTAAACAGGAAATGTTACAGATGAAAAAATAAAACTGCTTCAAAAGGAGTAGAAGAACAAAGGTTATCAAGTCTAGGATTCAAGCAACACAGACAGATCAATCAATACTTAATTTCCCTAAATGCATTTTGATTTTAAGTCATTTGACTAACAGTAGACTCATTTTTTAGTCATCATACCAGCAGGCTTTTTTCCACTTATCCATAAAAAAACAAACAAACAAAAAGTTTTAATAGATAACAGTAGTAGCAACAATGTATAGTTAGATACTGAAAGAGGATGCTTCATCACAGTGGGTTAAACTAATCCCCAAATATAATTTAACTGAAGTAAATAGAGTTACACCAAAGATGGCTTTTAAACATGAGTAGGTTTAAACTAATCATTACATTTAGACAGGTTTCACCTAGAAAGCAGCGGCCTTGGGATTTTTAGCTGCCTGCTACTGAAGCAGTGCACAAGTATCATCTATTATAATCAAGGAGGCATCTTTCTCAAAATCTAATTTCTGCCTTTTCAGGGTACAGTGAGCTTTTCATGTCCCATTTCTCATGGCTTCTCTGTTAGTACAGTGCACGATTTGCAGAGAGTAAATGCCACAGCAAACCCCAGCAGTAAGCGATGAGTCATTTCCAGTACCTGCGGCGAGAGCCACTGCTGTGGCCTGTTGGTTGGCAGCGCACAGAACCTGGACACCCAGCGGGAGACGCGGGCAGGTTCGTCTCACCGCCGCGCTAACCGCTGTCATCGCTGCCGTTATTTCAGGCCCGGGACAAACTGTGTAAGGAAGATCATGCATGTTCTCTATTATCAAGCCATCCTGTGGAGATTATTATAAAGAAACATGGTCACACTGCGGGGAAAAAAATGAACTTAAAAAACAGAGCTAGTTTACTAGTATGCTGATATTTGTATTAAAAGGCACACTAAGTTTAAAGATTTTCCTTCAAAGGAAGAATTATCTACACTAAATTGTGTTGATGCACACAACCACTTGTAAAGGTGCTTTCATCAGCAGCACGGTATTTGGAAAGAAATCGTGAAGAGAAATAAATGTGATTTCAATTATACATTTATCAATTAGGTTTCCTTTGATCTCTGTCCTAAAATGTGAACTATAGACGAAAGAGTAAAATCATATACCTCATTAAAAATAGTGTAGAGTCAAACTTCAATTATCCAAGTGGAATACAGAGTATTGATTATATTTGGACAACAGAGGTTTTAGATAATCAAAGCAATTTTCAATTCAATTAATGACAGAAGATAAATGTTATTTTGGGTAAATAAAGGATTTTCTTGTTTGACTATTATATCCAAAGTATGTATTACCATTGCATTAACAATTGTATTTCTCCCACTCTGGATTCAAAATTACTTAAAGGAAGATATTGCCATTTATAATCTACTGTACCTCTTATTCCACCTGGGCATATACTTAGCAAACAGTGAACTGACTATAAAATACTCTGCCAATATAATTTATGTGACTTATTGAAAATCTTTGCACATTATCTGGTACCTTGTATTTTTTAATCATTTGTACAGTATGCAGTAGAAAATGCTCAACAGCTACAATTCATATATAATTATGTCAAGAACTAAAAATATGAGTGAAAACAGAGTCTTGGAACATATTTCAGGTTTGATGTTTTGCATTTCAAATTAGAATGTTAAGCGAGAAATTTCTCACCTGCTTCAGTCAAAAAATACAAAGAGTTTAGTAAACAAATTCACTGTATATATAGAAAATAAATCCTATTTTCTCTGGAATGTTATGCTTATAATTTAGGAGTTTATATATCTAAGATATTCTAACTGAATCAGAATAGAAAAAAATATAATGAAACATATACATATATATTTATAAAATACCACCAGAGATAAAATAAATACTAACAGAGAGAATGAAAGAAAAAATACTTATTTTTATACTTAAAATTTACATAAATAATGCTTCTTTAATCTATCTGGTGCTCTAGAAGTTCTTTGACAGTAAGACAAGTCAGTATATAAAATGCAGTCAGCATTTAATGGCTGAATCATAGGCTAAACCAGACATCCTAAATGAACACCTACCATGGACAACAGGAAAAGAAAACTGAGAACGTTAATATCGCTTGAAGCAATACATTAAGACCAAGTCCAAGACCCACAAACAGTCAAAGATAAGACACCAGAGCACAGCTGCTTTTACCAAGCAACTAAATGTATATATATACACAAAATACATGCTCCTGAAATAAAGTTGACACCTGTTAATAACGGAGCAAGCACTCGAATTCTACAAGCACCCAGCATCCGGCCTAAGTACCACTTGTTGCCTCTCAAGAAACCTCAATCAATCAAAGGAAAACCAGGTATGACAACTGGCCAAAGCATCCACGCTTTGTTTTGTATTTTCACATTCAACTGTACAATTCAAGTCTGCTCTCAGCAAAACCACAGGCCTTCCAGAATTAAGTAACTAACTTTCAGTAGACTGGAATGCAGTTCACAGTGGTCCAGCAAACCTGAACTGACCAAAGGGTCCTCTTGCCAACCAGTGAATTCTTCAATGTTACAACAGAGAGATCCCTGCACTGCCCGCTGTCTGCATGCACACCCAGATAAGGTCAGTTTCTGTAACACAGTGACATTGGTCAGTAGAGATACATGCGAAAAGTATTAAGGTAGGACCTGAGTGTTTGACATCTGGTTTTATTCTGATTTGAAACTGAACAGAATAAAAAGAAAGCAGCAAGCCCTTAAACTCAGGGGACTCCTTCGGCCCACAAACCCTGGGAACCTTCAGTCCTGGGCTCAAGAATGCTCAGCTTGGCAGACTTCACCAAAACCTGTACACCCGAAGGACTGTGTGGGCAAAGAGTTAGGACCTACAAACCAGGTGTCCCAGACTCCCAAGGTAGCTGAGAGTCATCCTCAGCAGGATGCAAGGCACCTGGGAACCGGGCTCCAGGCTTCCAGAGAACCAGATGAGGGGCCAAAGAAACAGGAGAACCAACTGGCAAAATTTCACTGGCGCACTACAGCAAAATTGAGTTTTCCATGAAATGTTTCTATTTTGACAGGTCAGGTTTGCACAAAGCAAATTATTCCATTAGATATCTTAGTACATTTTATTGTGCGTAAAACAAACACCCTGCTGAACACTAGTCCAAAATGAATGGCTAAGTCAGACAGCTGGGGAGATTCTGGGATTTTGTATGCTTCCTTTAAACTTTTCAACTTCGTCCGTTTCTATGCCCCCAAAGTCCAGGATTACTGTGAATAATCTTGGTCTTACTTCAATGATGTGTTACTCTTCTGGTACCATTGGATAGACTATGTTCTTTTGCAGATTATGTTTTGTTTAATTAAAAAAGAACAACATATGTTCTGCAATACAGAGAGCTGAATTACAGATGCATTAACTCAAAGCTTTCTTTCATATTTTTGTATAAAAATGTAACACCACAGATTTCTGTTTTTATTGAATTTATATGTATATAAAACAGATTTCAATACTATCAGACAGCTAATTAAAATGGTGGAAAGAAAACAGTTATGCTGAATTAAAGTTCTTGGATCTTGAGCTTATACTGCTGAAGTCTATGGGAACAGTCACTCTATGACACTCCAGAACAGAATTTATTTGGATAGTAAGAGATAAAATTCTAGTAAATACCTCCCGCGTTTCTTTTCCATTGAATATTAAGATGATTTCTGCACGGCTTTATAAGTAGAACAGCCTTATTTTCAATAATTCTCAAACAACATACTTCCTTTATACTTTGAATGACATTTAAAGAATTATATATGTACAAAGTGCCTCTTGTATCACAGTTTGCTAGTGGATAGTAGGTCATTTGAATAGCTCTCATTATATAAAAGAACAATTTCCTTAGCTTTATTTTGCTTACAGAAATAACCTCTTAAAACACTTCAGCTATGCACATATATCTCCTCAGAAAAGCCTCTAGAAAAATATACGGTTATAACCATATAAAGTGCAACATGCATAAGTGTCAGCTCCTTATCTAACATAACTTCCTTTGGTAACTTTAACCTCAATGTTTCCCCTAACAGGAAGATCCCATCTCCAAGTATACACATACTGATAAAAAACCTATGTCAGCTTAAAGCAGCTGCTGTTTCCTACAGGAAGAGGGGGTTTTGTTTATTTCATACCAGTCATTAAACAAGTGCAGGTGAATGCTCAGATGGTTACAACGCCCCTTCACCACCACAGGTATATGCCTCTATAAAAATCAGACACATTTGCATTCTCCTGTGCCCAGGCATAGCTTCCAAAGTCTATTAATTCTTTTAAAAACTCTACCTAAGCAAAAGTCTCTATCTCAACTTAGGTAAGCAGACACAAGAATATCTTTTTTTCTGTTATTATTTTAAATCTGCTAATAGCTAAGTCTTGAAAAGTTAACTACTATTAACTCAGATGATACTTTTCTACTTGTTTCTACAACAGAAATAATACTTACTCTGTCTCAAACTAAATCTGAACTACCTTAACACTAATTACCATGGAAGTTAAGAAAATCATAGGCTTACAATATTTATTTTGAAAACCCTATTGTAGAACAGACCCTGGCAACCATCTTTTCAAGTACAGAGATAAAACAAGGATCAAGCTGATTGGAAGAGAAACAGAGGTATCTCCAGAGACTGTATTGGCAAAAGAAACAAACTGAAAAATCTTGCTTGGTGCAAAGCATAATAATACTTGAAACTCAATACTGCATTTTAAAAGCACAAACAAAAAATCCAAAAAATTTGGAAAAGGAGTATCTTTAACAGTTAGCTATTCAAGTAGCTGCAACCAGGTAATAATGGCAACTGGTGAAGTTGTCAAGTTATGTCAATGAAATTAAGGGGAACGCTTACTTTGTTTTTTTCTGGCTACAAAACAAACTTCATTGAATGAACCCCCGGGCTGCACTGAGTGAATAAAAGTTAGGTAACTTGCACTATATTTTTGCATCACTCTTTTTAAACAAAAGCAGATACAAATGGGAAGGATCATAACGTTTCATGATTTGCTGATTATAAAATCTTGTCTAGGGAATTTCATTCTTCAGCATACAAGTACAAAGCTGATAATGTCTTGAGCACAGATGGCTTGCTATCTGAACACTCACTTGTTTTCATTATTGTGTTTCAGTATCACAGCTCTCTCATATTTATTATGTTGAGCTGCTAATGTGCTGGACAAGTCACCTTTTCTGCACAAAAATGTATTGCCAAGTGCAATAAATTGCAAGTGAGACCACATACTAAATTTTTGAATATTTACACCAATTCAAACAACTTGAGACAATATATTAACATCTCCTAGTGTTAAGAAGATGGTTACAAGTCTCAAAGACAATGTAAACAGCATTTGGAACTACTATCAGTGAATACATCCATAGTGGGGATGTTTGTGTACAGGACCTATGATTTCAGACACCTAACTTCAGCATGACCCCTGTGGAGTACACACTGACGTTCTTAAGAATCCTAAAGGAAATGTACTAAGTCTGGAATTTCTCCAAATCTGTAGAGAAATTATTGTTTTTGTCATGCACCTGTGTAGTAGGAGCCAGTTTTAAGATCTATTCAGTCATTGCAATACAGTAGGAGAAGCCTTGAAGAGCAGCAAGCTTCATTACAACTATTGAAAAGACAATGAGGTATAAAATAGAAACAAAACATCGGTGGCAATAGTGATTTTAAATTTTCTCTTAAACTTGTTTTGGCTTTTTACAATTTGGCAATGAAAGTAACTTCATCTCTAGGCTCCCTCAACTTTACAAATATTTAGTGCATTCTTGCTGCTGTTAAAGGTTTCAATGTATAGCAAATATATAAGGAAATAGGTAAGTGTGGAATGTGTGACAATGGCTTTAAGAGAATTATAGATTATTCGTGTAACAACTCCATTGGAAGACAGACTAACTAGTACTTGCCACTCTTCTGATGTAGATCAAATCACACTGTACCTCATATTTTTTCTATAACTGTACAGAAAGGACAAAGTCACAGTACAGAATGCAGAGCAACTCTGCATAATTTTCTTTCAGAAAGTATGAAAAGGAAGAATACTGACTTATTGCACAGCATCTTGCAGTTAAAGACTATTTTCACTAGGTAGACATCTTCCACATGGCCACTGGACACTTCAACCTGTCTACGTAAATATCAATCTCCCAAACTCTTTATCCTTTCAACAATTCACTTCTCATGAGTCTTTCCTAATTAAGCCTTGCTCTGTTCATAACCTACTTTGAGTGCAGTCAAAACTTTTGGCTTTGGCCATCTGTAATTTAGGTTAAGTTTAGAATCAATCTTGTTCTACCTGTAAATTTATGCCTTAAAAAATATTTCAGATGAGTGTTTCTTTTTGAAGTTTTGCAGAAAACAGTAGCTCAGAGCACTGACTGCTTACCCATTTAAGCCATCTTTAAATCTTGGATATTAGGACACCACATTACCAAACCAGCAAACTTGTCTAATACTGCAGGTAAGTCAAATAAAAAGCACGCCAATGCATGGAGACAAGGTGCAATGAAATGTTCAAAACAAACTTGACTTTTCAAAAGGACATGCACTCTGCCTAAAAATTGCTGACCTATTAGGATCACTGCACCATTTTGGGTCCAATGGCAATTCCATCTATAGGACCTGTCTTTCTTGCCTCTGGTTGAGAGTGGCCTTTTGGGTCTTCTCTAGATATGCCAAGTAAGCAAGCTCTCTGATAGGGGACTACTGACAAAAAGATTAAAATGGGCAGGAAAGATCCTAAGCAGCACAAATACAACTGTGTGAGAAACCTATAGACTACATGTGACTGAACTGTGTGCTCGGCTACTTCAGCAACTTGAAGTGTGTGGCTTTTTCAACTCTCCTGCAGGCACAAACAGCTTTGCCTTCAAAACCTAGGCAGCTCACTCACAATATTGAAGCTACATCTTTGATTTCAACTTCTTCTTAAACTCAGCATTTAAGATGCTTTCAATAAATCCTAGGCATGCTTGGATTCAAAAGTCAGTAGCTAGGCAAAGGGAGCTTTAGATAAACCCTGCCACAGGAAACACGAAGGCCAATACTTACAAGTCCAGCATCCCTGTACGTTTCTGCCTCTTGACAAGTTTGGTCAATGATCTGGGCCAAGGGAAGAAAACTTCTTGGTGTCCCTGCAAAAACAACACTGCTTACCCTGGCGCATGAGAAATTGGAGCAGCACGGAGTAGGCTTTGGGGTAAGGTGACTACAAGGGCTGGCCTGGTGAAACAGACAGGAACGGGTAAAGTGGCCAAGAGGCTGCTGTGCCTCCACATGACCCAGCTCCATGGCCTCCCTCCCCTTCAGTGACATATTGGCTCATCACTCAGCTCTTAAAATGAAACTCTCCGAGGTAAGGAGCATCCATCACACGGGTCTGCCTTTAGCCCATCGTTGCCCCCGGCAGTGCTGCTAATCCTTCTATAGTGACACTGAGCCCCGCACCGCGGGCCTGCACGGTGCCTGGGCTCCACACTGCCTAACCCGAAGTTAGTTCAACCATCTTCAAGCCTAACCCGCAGCGTCAACGGCCGCTCTTCGGGGCTCCCCGACAGGAACGCGCACTCCGCGGGGAACCCGCCTCCATTCACTGCCTTCTCCTTAAGACCAGCTCGGACGTCCCTGTGACACGCGCGCCTCACGCCGCCGCCCCGCTCGGCGTCCCGCCCGCCGCCTCCGCAGGCCAGGCCCGGCCCGCGGCCCAGCGGCGCCTCCAGCCGCGCCGCCCCATGCGGGGCTCGTGCCGTGCCGTGCCGGGCCGGGCCGGGCCGTGCCGTGCCGTGCCGGGCGCCGCGCTTACCTGGCAGCGCGGCCGCGTGCAGCACGCCCAGCACCGCGCTGCGCGCCCGCGCCGCGAGCCGCAGCGGCGCCATGGCGGGCGGGGCCGGGCGGTGTCATGGCGGCGGCTCCGCCCCGCGCCGCTTCCGCGCGGGGCCGCCGGCTCCGCCCCCGCCGCCCGCCCGCGCCCCGCGGCGCCCCGCGCCGCCCGGCCCCGCCGCGGCCCGCCCGGCCCGGCCCGGCCCGCCCGGCCGGCGGCCCCGCCGCGCCCCCCGCAGACCCCGCCCCGGCCGCGGCGCGGGGCCACGTGTGCGGCGCGCGGGAAGGCGGCCCCGCGCCGCGCGTTTAAATGTCCCGCTCGGCGCGGGCTGCGCTGTGCGCAGCCACGGGAGCGGCCGCGCCGTGAGGCAGGAGGCGCCCAGTGGAGCCCGCCCTGCCCCGCACCCGCGCCGCCGCGGGCAGCAGCAGCAGCGCTCGCCGCCTCCGCTCCACGCGAAGGCGCCGGGCTCTGCAAGCGGCGGGCGGTAAGTGAGCGGGGCGGCGGCGCCCGGCCCTGGCAGCGGCCCTTTGTGGCGGCGGCCTTGCTGCTCCCGCCCGGCTCGGCCCGGCCCGGCCCGGCGGCACCATGCGCCGCGAGAGGTGAGTGCCGCGGCGGGAGCGCTGCCGCCGTCTAGGCCCGGCCGGGCACCTTCGGGCACCGCGCCCGACCGCCGCCTCCATCTCTTCTCTCTCGACAGCGACCAGCCCGAGGAGCCGGCGCCCGCCCGCGCCGAGGGCGGCGGAGCCATGCGCACCCGCAAGAGGAAAGCCGATGTGGCCACGGTGAGTGCGGCCGGCCAGGCCCGGCCTCGCCGCCTTTGTGGGGCGCCCGGGGCCATGTGGCTGCCCGGGTGGCCAGCGTGGGTCTGTCACGGGCAGTGTGTGTGTCCCTCATCCGTAACTGTGACCCCAAGTTATCTCTGCCTTTCCGCAGTTCTTGCAGGATCCGGATGAAGAAGTCGCCAAAATAGAAATGAACAGGAAAAAGCAGTATGAAAGCCAGGTAACTGCTTTGCCTCTAGGTCACTGCAATACATAGCCTAATGCAATGTTGTTATTGTTTTCCAGTACTTTGTTACCACTCTGAGCACAGTCAGGCTCATGTGCAGCTACCATGTGCTGTGTAGCAATGGTTGAGGGCACTGTCAAGCACCAATGATGGAAAGCACAAAGCTCCCCAGTTGCTACAACTTGCTTGGAAGTCCTTGCAACAGACAAGGCCTGTATTGGTCTAAAACATCCTATTAGTATTTCAGCATATCAAGCTATCCTTGGATTGCAAAGGTTCTACTTGCAAAGGCCTTAATATGCATGTAGCTCAGTGTTGGGAGGCCCTATATTGATCTCTCTAGAGACTGGAAAAGTACAGCAATTTGCTTACATCTTGCTGTATCTTGCAGGCCATAGCATGAGACACTTAGGCATGTGACCAGAATTGCCTCTTGAGATCGACCTTTTTGCATCCATATCTATACATAAGTTGGGACAAGGGAAGGATGGATCATTCACTGTCAGGCCCTTCCCACTCCCTATGATTACTATTGAACTGTCAGAAAACAAGCGGTTACAGATTAGACGTTACCAGTTTACAGCACTAGATTCTAGTGCTGTGGTGAACTGTTAGACGTAGTTCCCGTAGAGAACAGAGGGATAACTTCTACTTAGGCTGTGGAAATTGGGCCAGTCAGTGGAGGCTAGTATCAGCCTTCAGCAATTTCCTAAGTGAGATACTTAGAATGGCCTGTGTTATGAAGTCTGAACTAACTTCTATTTTAGTGTCATCTTCATAGTCTTCAGACATGACCTGCCATTGGTTATTGAATGATGCTTTTGGACATTGAGGTGCCTAATCTAAATAAAGCAACAAGATTAGCCTAATTCCCAAAATAGGTTTGTTCCCTTTCTCAGGATGTGAAGAAAGTCTGTACTTGTGTACACACATGCATGCTTGGCCTCTAGGACTTCAGCCAGTTAACGTACATGCGGAGTGGTACTTAAACAGCAGAAGTCATGATTGGGGAATACAGGCAGGACTCATTTGGTGTGCAAGGCTATGCATAATGTGGTACGTCTAACCAGAAGTGGCAGCTGGAAGTTCTAAGACTAAAGTGCTACCATAACAGATGGGCATCATTGTGTGGAATGGCCTCTGCTTGTTGCAACTGCATATACTAGTTATCAGTCAACATATTAAGCAGGGCTCAAATGGTGAGCATTTAATGAGGGTATCTCTCCTTCCCTTCTGTCTTTCTTTTGTGCAGTATATTAAACTAATTTCTCACTTCTGACAAGGAAGAGCTGCTTGTCCTTCACCACAGTTTTCTACCTTCACCAAAGGGTTCATTCTGCTTGAGCTAAGTAATGGCTTTTTGCATGCAGTTACTGCATAATAAATACTGTTAAATCCAAATATGGGACCAGTTTTACCCTCCTTCAGCAAGACAGTGGAAAGAAACCTGAAATATATTTTATGTATAGTGACCTTCAGCACTGACAGTAGTAAAGGCTTCCAGTTCTGAGTGTTTTGTGTTACTGCCTTAGCAGCCATTAAATGTTATTTCATGAAGGATGGACATAGAAAAATTTAGATGATCTAGGCAGTAGGCATTTCAAAATAGATTCAGGATTTTTTCAAGTTAAGCTTAGGATACTGGTGGGAATTAGGCCCTTGGGTTCTGTAAATCGTAAAATAAATAAAGGAGTACCTTTATCAGTCCATACATGGAGAAGATTTTCTGTCGTAACAAAATAGCCAGATTGTTACAGATCTGTTTAAAAAAAGCTAACATTTGGCTGCACAGCAGCAGCTCTTCAGTCTATGGCATGACACAAGCTATTCTCTGATATAAATTGCCATGGGCCACTAATGAGAATATGTTTATGGTTCCAGCAGCAGTATAGCAAGCTTGTATGATAGCCAGTGAGATAGTTATGCTGTTGTGGCACACTGATTCTAAAATGCAAGTACTATAAATCCAGTGCAGCCTATACCACGTGACGTCTACATTAAATAAATTGTTTACTGATGCTAGTGTATATATGAGGCAAAATACCATAGTCACATCCCACTTTATAGCGTCTTCATGCTCAATTCATTAGTTTGCTTCTGCTGAACATAAGGCATGAGTTCTTAATTAGGATGCCGTTACCCTTTATGTGATGAAAGTGTGGCTATATCATCAGGTTTGTGACAGCAGAATATTGCTTAAATTCTGTGTTTGATTTTGGAGAACTGGCACTGCTGTAGTTCTGCTAGTAATTCTCATATTAATTCTGGCTACGTTCTGTGGACTGATACACTTCCAAGAGTAAAGTGTACCCTTGGAAAAACACCCTATGTAGAACAAAATTCATCTAAGTAGATTGTTGTAACCCACATAATCTTGATACAGCATTCATGGTCGCCAAGTCTAGAGTGGGGATATTGAAACTTAAAATTATAAGAAATTTTAAGATGAAACTAATCTGCATCTTCAGATTGAAGAGGTGGGGAGGGGAAATGAACTTCCAGGAAATAATTTTTGCTAATTTTTCACTAATTGCTTCTCCAGAACAGTCTTAACAGTTGTCAAAATGTGCCACCTTGCCATTTTTAAAGATATCATCTGACAAGATTGTTTTACTAGTCTAGGTTATGTTTGAAAGATCTAATCAAAAAAGGAAAGTATTCAAACAAGTGGATGATGTGAGCTATATAAAAGCTGAGAATTTGACTTTGCACTAATGTGAGGAAGGACAACGTTAAAATTATTTTAGAGATTTAAAAACACCACAAACTTCTATACTGCTTAAAATGAATTGGAATAGCTTGATTATGTGTGTTCCTATATCTCCTATTTGGTAATTCTAGAACCCCTTTCTGATGGGTGAAGAAATACTCCTGTGAGAAGTGGCCAGAATTGCTGCTTTGGATGGGTAAAATAAGAACGCTGTGGTATAGTGCTTGACAGTGATGTCTCTTCGGAGATGCTGCTTTTTAGGGCAAGACGGAGAGACTTTTTCTCTCTCCTGCTCTCTTTCTCTTTTCAGCTCCTGCTCTTCTCCATTTCCATGCTGAAAAGCCTCCTTCCCCTTGCTTCCTCAAGCCCCTGGAAGCTTCTTCTGGTGCTCCTGACTGGTGCTATGATGCCCTGGTGTCTCAGTACCTTGTGTTCTTGGTTTTAGCTGCTTTGTTGAAGGTTCTAATTGCATGAAAATAGCCTGAATGGCCCAAACCGCTTGGTTTTATATCCGAGTATATGCTTGAAGGGTGTCTAAAAGATTCATTTAAGTGAATGCTTGATACATTTGTAAATGAGGGCATGCTGTAGAAGAACTGGTGCCACATAGGAGCAAAAAGCCTCTGAACTCCTGGACATTTTTCTTTGTTTGGAGCTAATGTGCTTGATTGTTCCCATGGACTTGTTCTGTCACCTACTTTCTGCCCTTCCTGGTGTTTTCCCTCCATGTGAGCTTATGCATGTCATCATTTTGCTTTTTTTTTCCTTTTTGGAATAAGACTGTGGGTGTCGCCAGGTTTTCTAGCTGGGATCCTTTTCACCTCTGCAGTAGGCTTAGGGCCATAGAATTTCCTCCAGCAGGCTGCACAGATTTGCTGCTGAATTTGTCATCTTTCGTCTGCCGAAGAGACTGCAGCTCTCGGCTTCAGGGCTGGCTCTTGTGCAAGCCCAAAGGAAGTTCTTCCTGATATTTTTCCCCTCCCCCCTTGCATTAAACTACCATTGAAAAAAAGAAACACTTTAGCAGTCTTATTTCCATACAGTTACAAAGCAGGGTCATGCAGCTTCTTGGTATCTTTTGGTAGTCTCAGCTGAATTTTTTGCTAAATATGCTTTAAAAAATCAGGAATTCCCACTCTCTCAATCACAGTACGTGCCAAAGCTATGGTGACCCCTCTCAAGCTAGTTAAGGCTTCTCTCTACTTTCTTGATAGTTTCTTGTCTTTGAAGTCCCTATGCATTTGTTGCAATTATTTTTCTAGCTACTACATGTACTTAAATGTTGTTGCTTGTATCCGTTCCCTGCTCTCCGTGGTGAGGTGCATTATCTAGGCCAAGACTTTGTTCTCGCTTCTTTTCAAAGCACTTACGAGGCTTCTGAGTCTTTACATGTATTTCCTTGTAAAATATGTGGGGTTGTAGGATCTTTCTTAAATCAGATTGTCATTGTTGCTTCCCTGTGATACTGAGAACTTCAAATTTGCTTTTAGAAGTTCCCCATATAGTAGGCGCCTTTAAATCAATCCTCTATAATCTTGTGCTTTTCTATTGGTTTGCTGATTAACTGATAAGCCGGGGCTTCTCAGAAGGCTGTTGGCAGCTGGGCCTGCCATGCAGTTTGGAGGACAAAGTGTGACTAAAGTCTGGCTTGGGGGGAGGACAAAAATTAACCTACAGCAATGCTGATGTGACACTTCTATTCAAACTTTCAGTTCATAAGGAATCTGTCACTTTTACAGCTAGAGATCCTTCTTTTTTCCCCTCCACCACCCAAATTAAGTTGTGGTATGGTGGTATCATAGAGCAAATAAGTAGCTGTAGTAGATTTGCATGCAGAACTCCAAGAGGAAAAACTACCTATCTGTCTCAGTAACTCAAGGTACAAATCTGTCTTTAGTACGAGTAAACTGTGCAGTGTGGTTTTTGTTTCTGAAGTTAGTGGTTTTTGTTTCCGAAGCTAGTGCTAAAGGGGAGCCATCTTGCTGGAAAGTGGTGTCACTTGTAACAGGAGCAGTGTGCAAAAAGGCTTGGAAGCGTCTTCACCAGAGGTGGTATTTCATGTAGAGAAATGTTACTTGCAGACATATAATGATTCTTCTGACTTCATTTGTTTGTTTGCTTTACCCTCAAAGCACGTTAGGAATCTTTGAGGACTTCTCTCTGGCCAGGGCTGCAGGGTAGGTCAGTTTGCAACAAGATGGCTGACTTGAGTGTTAAATGGAGATGCCAAATTTTAATTAATTTGCAAAGTCAGGGTGATAGGCATCAGTCTATTATGTTACAGCAAAACTTGAAGGAATATTTTTGTGTAAAATAGTAGGAAGTGTACAGCAAGATCATTTTTAGCCAAGTCAGCCAGGATGAGCAACCTTTAAAGAAAAGGAAAGCTGAACTTGTGTTATAGTCTGGGTACAAGTAAAAAGACATGGTAAATGAAGTGTTGGATGTCTGATGTTTGCAGACCTTGGTAAATTTCTGTATACAAAATCATTGACATGATTACATGTCCTTGTTCCAAAAATAATCAGATAATCTGAAATGCCTGTTTTTTTCCTCCCACTTAAGCATTATAAGATGAATTGAGACTTAAGAGAAAACTTTGTAAATTATTCTTTTGCTGGTATTCATTTCCCAGGACATTTTGCATGAAATTCTAGGTATTTCATCTGCATGTTCCTTGCCATAATTTCTGATCTCCTATGTGTATAGTGATATGGATTAGGATTTAAAGTTCCATCTGTTTATTCCTTACCTGAAGGCTAAAAACTTGCTTTCCTGGAAAATATTTCTGATGAAGCAAAGTGCAGTGTGACAAAAGACACTGACTTGGATGCTTTTTATGTAAGGCATGAGGTTCTTGAAAAGCAAAATAGGGTAAAAATTATTTTCATTTAGTAATAAAATCTGCCAAAGGTGAAAATAAGCAATTTGAACAGTTTAAAGAGAATCACAGTTCCTTTCCAACTTCTGTATTCTATTTAAAGCTAAAATGAGTATTTTAAAGCACAATGTTCAATCTTGTCTTTCATTTCATAGCCGTCTTGGAATAACGCTCACAAAAATCCTCATACCCTGATTCCTACTCCGGATAAGGATGATGATCCGGTTGGTGTTGATTACTCTCAGTTTATTCATCTAAGCGCTAATCCAAGTAGAGC
Organism: Tinamus guttatus; assembly: GCF_059628265.1. Lineage (NCBI taxonomy): Eukaryota > Metazoa > Chordata > Aves > Tinamiformes > Tinamidae > Tinamus > Tinamus guttatus. The sequence continues at coordinate 2,638,755 of NW_028289208.1, read as the reverse complement.
TTCACCACTACCAATTCTGGGGTAAGTGTGTCTCTTTACTGCTTGCCTACCTTCTTTTTATGTGTTCTTTTGAGATTAAACACCTATATCTATTTTAGCTGGGCGAACAGAGATGATGTATGGAAAAATATGATAAACAAAGAGGAGATGTATGTGAGAGATAAGCTTTATATGCAAAGGCACCCTCTTCTACAACCTAAAATGAGAACAATCCTTCTTGACTGGCTAATGGAGGTAAGCTTTTTTCTGCTTGTGAGTGTTTCAGTGGTCTTTTGTTGAAGTGTTCTAATAACTAGATGCTATTGATACTTTTCACAATCTTTGTGTCATTGGTTTAGCACTAAATACTCATCTTTGTCTTAATTTAGGGAATAGCACAGAATTTAAAAATATGTTTTGATTTGCTGGTGTACAAACTGACAGCATATTCTGGTATTCATTTAGCTTGACAATGTATAATTATCGATTAATAGCACAGGTAGCACAGTTTTAGCATTCTAAGGTCATGTTGCAGATAAAAGCTATAAGAATGTGACACTCACTGTAAAAAGACATGGTGGCTTAGAGACCAGATGCATCTCACAACATCTTTAGCACTGATACTGATGTGTAGAATATATTTCAGCTCTTGTTGTTATGTGAGTATTTCTTGCTGTTCGGATGACATGCTAGCGTAGTCACTGTTCTTAATGATAAAGTTGTGAGAATTTGCTCTTTTGAGTTGTTGGAGTGATGCATGCTTGCAAAAAACAAGGAACTCGTGTTCTCATGTTATTAAAACATGTGCTTTTCATGGAGAGTTGCTGTAGTGGCAATCTTGTGAGTCAAAAGAAACATTTAAATTCCTGCTCTTAGCGTGTTAATATCAATGAATCAAAGCCAGCATGAATTATATCTCTAGCTCTTGCATTTTTTGAATCAATCTATAGCATCTTTTTTGACTCTCAAACTGTTCTTGTCCATTGTAAATTATCGTTTCTTTGCAGGTTTGTGAGGTTTATAAGCTTCACAGAGAAACTTTTTATTTAGCACAAGATTTCTTTGATCGGTTTATGGCAACACAACAAAATGTTGTAAAAACACTATTGCAGCTTATTGGAATCTCTTCTTTATTCATAGCAGCAAAGCTTGAGGTAAGTATTTCTGGCTTTTACCTAAACAAAAATGTGAAAGAACAGACAGCATGTGTACTGTACACTAGATCCATGTAGGCAGGCTTTATGAAGCTTGTTAATATGGCTTTTGAGCTGAGAGATGACCCCAAAAATATTTCTTGCCTTTAGGAGTTCTAGAAGTAGCTAAAATTAAGACTACCTGACACCACAGTATATCTCCCTTAAGATTAAAGGAATTATTCTAACATTGAAAAAAAATAAGGTTTCTAATTGCTCTTTTTAAATGAGTTTGTGGCTGGGTGCTCTATGCAGGGACTGCTTGTTGAAATAACACTGTTAGTGGATTATCTACTGGATAATACAGTCTAAGAGCTATTCTTTATTTACTTGAAAAATGAAACTTAAAATACATAATGCTATTTTAGTTCTTGCTGCATATCTCAAGGAAAACAAATCTTCAACCTGTTCTTCTCTAACATAAATTCTTTGGTTCCTAAATCCACAAGACTTAGTGAACTCTGTGTGTCTAAGGCAAAACTTACTTATTGAGTAGTTGAGGCCAAACAGTCTCCTCACTATTGAAAAGCAATTAAATTCTAAGGATGGAGTTAGAGGAGCCCTGTCTGCTTTGTCTCCTTTCCCTGCAGTATCCCTCAAGGCTAACCTTGGGCCAACAATATTTCTCAACCCTGTGTGAGTTGTAACCTTTAATGTGAGGAATCTAGTACAGATATTGGCTCTGTTGATGCTACTGTCTTTTAACTACCTATTGGAGCATTTGTAGTTAATTAGCTTTGGTCTGCTTCTCACAGGACTGCAGGTCATTATCTGCAAGGTTACAGCTTTGTAAAATTATTAAACAATACAAGTATATGTGATCATTAGATCCACACTTGATTACAAGAGATAAGAGGCCTTTTCCTTAGTATGTATTTAAAAAAAAAAAAAATTACTTGTAATATCACTGCAGTAGTCCTGTATTCAAATGTAATGCATGCTGTACTGATCCATTGGAAGTGAAAGGTAAAGAGTATGGACAGTAAAGTTGTCATCCAAAAAGTTGTTCATTGGAGGCAGGGGAGGGCACCAGGGTTGTTTTGGTTTAGTTTAAATCTTGAGATGTTGAAGGTGTGAGGTGTTCTTGTTTTGACACATGGAACTAGTTGCAACTTATTCATTAACTTATTCCTGTCTTTCAGGAAATTTATCCACCGAAGTTGCACCAGTTTGCCTATGTTACAGATGGAGCTTGCACAGAAGATGAAATCCTCAGTATGGAGTTAATCATTATGAAGGTAATATTTTGAAGTGGACGTAGCTGCACCTATTTAAAACAAAGCATAAACAGTCTAAAAGCAGAAAACCTCAGTTAATCTTGTATGCTAGTAAGACACAGTAAGACACACATTTCTCTTTTTTAATTAGAAACCAGTTTTCTCTAGGTAACAAATGATTTAAAGCATCCATTAATATGTGCATATTGACAAAATGAATTGATTCCACCACCCTATCAGTGGGAGAGAGCACAGGGGAGGATTGAATTTGTGTGTTCTGAAGGTGCCTTGAGCAATTGGAAATACAGTTTCCCATCAAGAGTAAATAACAGTTCTTAGACCATGCAACTTTAACTAAGTCTTGTGCATATCTTCTTTCAGGCTCTTAATTGGAACTTAAATCCATTGACAGTTGTATCATGGCTAAACATTTACATGCAAGTTGCCTATTTAAATGAGCTTTATGAGGTGCTGCTGCCACAATATCCACAGCAAATATTTGTACAAATAGCAGAGGTAGGACTGATTTCATCCTTAAAATTTCTATATATCATCTGAAAAAATTCCATTTCGTAGTAGACTTACAAAGCATGTGTTGCCTTGTAGCTCTTGGATCTCTGTGTGCTGGATATCGGCTGCTTGGAGTACACATATGGAATACTTGCAGCTTCTGCTTTGTACCACTTCTCCTCATCTGAGTTGATGCAGAAAGTTTCAGGTAAGTATCACTGGCATTTATACACAAGTCTAAAGCTGCTTTAATGTGGGAGCTTAACGGTACATCTTGTCTTCCAGGTTATGAATGGTGTGAGATAGAGGAATGTGTAAAGTGGATGGTTCCATTTGCAATGGCTATAAGGGAAGTAGGAAGCTCCAAACTGAAACACTTTAGAGGCATAGCTCCTGAAGACTTGCACAATATACAGACACACATAAACAGCTTGGATTTGCTGGTATGTGTTTGGGAAACTAAGACAGAAGTTGTCTGTAAACTTCTAACTCTTGTTTATTCTTTGGTTACACCAAATAGTAAATTCAAGTGAAAACAGTATCAAATTGATACTGAGAGTGAGTGTATTCAAACAATAAAAAGCATAAGGTTGTACTCCAGATGGATCTTGATTCCAAGGATTTTCTGACTTAGGCATTATTTGGTATATAAAAAGGTGATTATGGTTTAAGGCTCTGATTTCAAAGGACAAATAATTACTCCAGAAATGGGAAATGTATTTTTGCCTTTTGCAATATTGCAGATGTTAGAACTGTCTCTACAGGAAATACAGGTAATATAAGCTCTTACCTGATCAAGAGGGAGAAAGAGACTAATCATTTGAGACTGATCATGAGGGACTGCTGTGGAACAGTGGTTCACAATAAGTGACCAACAGTGGTTTTTAGCATGAGAAGCTTGCAGAGGACCAAAGTCTTGTTCAAAAGATTATGGTTAAAAGATTACCAAGCATTTCTTTTCAATTTACTTAAGTATAGTAAGAGTTAAGCCTTTTGCAATTTGTAACTATTGAAATTTGCTGTCTTGAAGGCTCAAGTAACATAATGTGGATTTAGAGAATCCAAAAATTAGTATTTATCTCCTAGGGCTTATATTCACTAACTGTTTGTACTGTAGGTTTGATATTTGTTAGTTACCATGAAAGAGGTTGGATATAGGTATGCATATTCATATCAGCAGCCTACTGGGTTATGAAACACTTTATTATAATGCACTGTTGCAGTGGTATACCAAAATAAGGATTTTTTTTTCTCCTGTTTCCTGTGTTTTCAGGACAAAGCTCAAGCAAAACAAGCCATATTGGCTGAGCAAAATAGGACTTCACCTTTTCCTAGCGGTGTCCTTACACCACCACAAAGTAGTAAGAAACAGTCTGCTGGACTACAACCCATATGACTGGAAAATATTGACAGACAATTTTGCTGAAGTGCCTGTTCTGCTGGTTCTAACTCCTGCTCCTATATGGAAATGCTGCCGGTGAAGTTCATAAGCTTTTATAGAATATGAAAAGGAAACCTTGCCTTTTTGTGACAGAAGATTTTTTCTATATGAAATATTTTTATTGAACATTAAAATATTTTAAATAAATGGATCAAGTACACCAGCCACTTAGAAGAACACCGAAGAGTGCTCCAAATGCTGCTAAGGAGGGTGATGCTTGATGTGACCAACTGTTCAGAAAAAGGGCTTGAAGTTTAGATTAGTTACTGTGCCTGTCTGTCCATTGGAAATCTGGAGTCATTCTGTTCCCTACTGACAAATGGGCATAAATGCTGTGGAAGACTGTATTTCAAAGCCTCTTTTTCAAATGGTTGGCTTACAACTTGATGCCTTTTAAAATTCTTTATTGTAAATGCTGCTATGTCTCTGTGTATCCATTTTTAATAAAAATGCTGTCTAAGACAGCTGGTTTATATATATTCATATTTTTCATTTAATTGTGGTCAGCTAAGCTTTCTTAAGTTGTGATCGCTAGTAGCGTTGGAACTGGGTCAGAGGATACAATAGCTATCATTTTTTATTTATTTACCATAACTGGCTTACGAATGAAAGCTTCCTTTCTGGGTACTAAAATAAAATTATGATATTGTGCTAACTGGTCTTCCTGTTTGTTCCAGCTGCAGATGACCGACAAGGGGGGCAGGTACAGAGGTGTCTTTCCACAGCATAGTTTCTAGTAATTGGCATATTGGGAATTTCTTGAATCAGATTGTCTGGGTGGTCATGCCTGATGGCCAGAAGCGGTTAGGAAGGAAAAAACCTTTTTTTTTTTTTTTTTTTTTTTTTTTTTAAAAAACTCATTTAAATTTTTGGATTTTGGATTAATCTTTGACAACTGGTCTTATCCTGTGCAAAAGTGATACCTGGAACAGCATGTGCCTTTTAATTTGTTGTCTGTTAGGAAACAAGGTCTTTATTAACCTCTGTAACACTTGAGGACATGCAGTAAGACTGAAAAATCTTGAATCTGAAGAAAATGGAAACAGAGAAGTAGATATAGAAACAGTTAATTGTTTTTGTCATGATATTCGCTTTAAAGGGCTATGAACAACACTGAAAACGCTTGTGAGACTTCAAGGATCTTTTCTTGTGCTTCTGTATTTAGATGCTAAACAATTTCTGCTAGATGCTAAACTATTTCTGGAAACTTCTGCTCTGTTGACTAATATCTGTAAGCATTAGTTTCCAGCAAGACACAATTTTAGAAGTTTATTTAGTTTTATTAGGTTAATCCTTTTCCCTTCTCCTTGAACCAGTGCTCTGAAAAAAGCTCTGACGTGTTACGATGCCTAATGTAAGTAATGGTAAGCACTCTTATTTGCTTGCAGTGAATTATTTCAAGTCCTCTAGTAATACCACAAGTGTCAATGTTAGCTGAACAAGTTCACAGTGTGAGTTCAGAGAGGTTTTCACTACAGGCTTTAGACAAAAGAATATTATGTTTGCCTGTTAATGAAAATACTTGTAACATGGGAGGAATGGTCAAGACACATTACTAAATCACTGGCCAAATTTCAGTGCTAGTATTTCTGTAGTTGCTTTTGAGTGCTAAGATTCATTTGTAAAAGGCACATCACACTTAAGTGTGTCCCTTATGGGTATTGCATTTTATTTAAGACTTTTAACTGTTAAATAAAATGCTCTCTAATAACAATACAGGTACCATGAACATAACTTTCAGTTTAAGCTAAAAATAAGCTTCTGCTTAATATCTATTCAAGACTAATTTCAGGTATTCTATATGTTCTCTGGACTTCCTGGGTAAACTCTACTAAATTATATACATAAAAGCTTCCATGTATAAAAGTTTGTATAACAGACTTTTTCCTAAATTGGTTCTCTGCTTCAGGTGGCAATCTGGTTATTTGCTGAATGATAACTTTTTTCCCTTTCTCAGAGGTCTCCTTGCTTTACTTCTATGGAGAGCAAACTGTTCAGAATGAGGAGATCTCTGCATGCTTTGCAGCTTCTGAGGTATGAATGCAAAGATACTGTACTTTCCAAGAGACTGACTTGCTTTAGAATGTTTCTTTTTTTCTTTTCTATCATACTTCAAGAATAATGTTGGCTTGTAATACATAATGATACTTAAGTCTGTCTTTGAAGTGCCTTCTCTTTCTAGCATAGCTTGAAGAACTTAGCACTGATTTTTGCAGAGTGGTAACCATTTGGTGGGAGAACAGTGCAACTAATTATAAGGAAAATAGTTGTCCCCATTCCAAGACCCAAAACAAAAAGGGGAGGGCGTTCCTTTCCTATTTCTCTGCCTGAGAATCCTATTTTCCTAAATTCTTCCAAGTCAGTTGAAGGCACAAAGACATTTCAGTGCCCTCCTTATCCTCTGAGGGAGGAGGAAGAGGGTGTTTTGGCCCGAGCAGTTGCAGCAAAAGGCTTAGCCTGTTTGAGTGGGCTGAAGTTGTGCAGCAGGGATGAACTAATATCAAATATGTCTTTCCAAGTTGTCTCTAATCTAGAAGATGTTATCCCAAAGGGCAGGGAGGTATCCTGAGCAGAAGGGAAAATGTGCTAGACTACTATTGTTATTGAAGATGATACACACTTTCTGCTGCAGGATCAGGTGGGTTTACAAGCTCTCTGGAGATGCAGAGAAAACAATTTAGTTGTGCATTGCTGTTCATGCTTTCAGTTGAAACTCTCTCTCCTTTTAATAACTACAGACCAGTATAGTGTGTTGCAAAATAATTGAATTCTCCAGTAGGCAGATGGCTTAGGGTTATCTTCCTCCTTCTGAAGAGTTTGTCATAATTACATAAGAAAAACTCACTTTGGTTAGAAAGCAGGGAACATCAGTGAAACTTAGGATTAGCACCGCAGTCACTTTTGTTCGGTGTTTGTCACTGCTGCTGTAAAACTATCCTTGCTAGTTAGCTGTGATTGTATTGAATGAATGCATACAGCACTACATTAGTGAGTCAAAGCTTAAATAGTGAGTATGGGTAAGAAGAGATGTGCTGGCAGACAAAGGATGGAAATGCTTAGGTCTGTACTGTGATTCTGTCAGATACTAAAATGTTGAAAATGCTTTTATTATCTAATGATAGTTCATAGAAATTCTTCATCCTACTGCTTTACAAGAGACAAGCTATGAGGATCTGTGCAGGTTTATCAGTGTCTAGGTCTCAGATAAGCACCTCGTCTTGGGTTTGGGGAGTTTTGCAACATGAGGGGGGTTTATAACTTTGCCTCATGCAAACAGGGAAGTAAAGTGGTCTTAAACAAGTACAATGGGGTGCTTGCATGGGTATTAAGCCAAGCAGGCCATGGGAACTGTAGGTGCTATGAGGTCTTACAGCCTAGTTGAAGCTTCTCTCTATTCCTGGATGCTAGAGATGTCTTTTTTGTGTATGGAGCAGCTGGCTTGCCTGCCACCCACGGGCTCTGCCTTCTCCTAGGCTGTGAAGTCCTCGCCCTCAGTGCAAGTCTGTACTCATGTACAAGGCTTCCCTGCAGTAACATCTCAAGAGGATGGCATCAGGGTACCTGGGCTTGAGAACTGCCAAAGACTGCCACAGGTTTTCCTCTGCACTTTAATAGAAAGTAACACCCAGCTTGACCTGAGGTTTTGTAATCTGTGTGAGGAGCTCTCCTCTTCAGACTTGTCATATAGTAAAGAAATGCTGCATAGAGATCTACTGTGTGCCTTAATGTAACAGGAAGTAGCACTGGTTTTGCTTCCTGTTTTACTCACCTTTTTCCCCTTGCACTGTCAGCTTTAGACTGTGCTACAGTGGGCAGATCCGCAAGGGTGGTTTAGTCAAAGTCAAGGTGGAGTAACTGAAAGACAGTAGGAAGTGGTGGATAAGTAGTGATGGGGAGGTGATTTTAATGTCCATGTTTTGCCTTCATAAAATTTGGCTTTTGGAAAATTCATGAAATTCTGTGTTATGAAGTAACAAGACTGCAGCCAAGTAGTCATTTGTCACATTGTTTTGAACAATAAATATTCTGGTGATTGAGTCCTTCAACCATGCCACCTGCAAACAATTCAAATTGAATTTACCTTCAAAATACACAAACTTTCTCTCAAGTCTTGAATTGTCTGCTACTGGCATTGTTGGTATTTTTTCAAAAAAAAAAAAAAAAAAGAAAAAGAAAAAAGAAAGAAAAAAAAAATGTACAGAATACAATCCTGTATCATCTTTCTCCTTTCAGTCTCCTGATCACTTCAAGTAAAGTTCTAAAGAGTAAGCATTTTTATTTATGGTAAATTTGAGATTATAAAAAGAAATGAAGTATTGTTGTAGACCATTAATAAAATGAGTGCTTTCAAAAATCTGCAAACTTGTGTGCTTGAGGACAAATTTGATCATATCATTATCAGGGAAGAAAAAGTCATTCTGATTCATGGTGCTTTGGTCCAAATCTTGTTGGCAGTTTGGAGATGTAGATGGTCTGCTGGAATAGCTTGCAATCTATTTTGGTTTACCAGGCCGACCATGTTCTTGTTACACAAGTATGGTAAGAAAGCAAAAGGATTTAGTAAAGTGTTGATCCTTGAAGTTTCAACAGGGCTATTGTAATATTCAAAGAGGAAATTCAGTGGTTCATCATTAAGCAGCCCAACCAAAAAAACAAATGTCCTTATGTTGGCCTTTAAGGACTATTGCTATACTGTGACATCCAATTTGGAAATGACCAGTTACCCTTTATTGGTAGGTTCTTAAAGCAACCTGAAATAGTCCCTGAAATGTTCTGTGCAGGGCACAACAGGCCACAGACAAAGCACTGCATGTGCAGCAGGAACAAGATATAACAGACCTGCAGGCTTTGGAAAAAGGAGGAGCTAGTGGATTTATTGGTAATGTTCATAACTATGGTGAGAAAATGGTTCTTTAATAATAATAATAAATCCTTGGCACTATTTCAGTTGGCCTTTGCTTTGTTTAAAAAAAACAAAAAAATCTTTTCTCCCAAAACTTTCTGCCTCATATGTCAATGAAATCTCTTGAGCCAATTTCTTAGCAGAGAAATTCTTGAATTAACTCTTGCAGAAGAAGGCAAAATCAAATATTCTTTAACAAGCTGTATGTAACAATATCTTGAAAATGAAATTACACTGTTCTTAGCCATGCATTTAGAATTTTTCCCAACACAGAGATTAAAAACTTAAGCGGCAAGCCTAAATATTTCCTAGAAAATCAGACATAATTTTCTAATGCTAGAAGGGAGTTAGCCTGCCTATCTAGGTAGGTCATTTTTCTCCTTTGGAAGCCTATTCCTTTATTAGAGATAGGGGAATGCCCTATCTCTAGTAACAAAATTTTCCTAAGTAACTTCTTGTCAAGTATTTTGCACAGTACAACCCTTCAGAAAGACTAATTGTCATGTCGATGACATAAGGATGCAAAGTACATTAAAGCGGAAAAGTTGAAACTACCACTTGTTACTTTGTATAAATAGCAGAAACAGCTATATTGTGGTTCTAATATAGTCCTTTTATTCATTTACTTATTAACCTGAGTGGAAACAAAAAATAGCAACTGTGGCGACTGATTATCATGTGTGAATTGCATTTACATGAACCTATCTGTTGTGTGCCCAGTGTGTAGCTCAAATAAATGGTATGAACATTTTTGGATTGAATCCCAAAGTAACAGCAACAGCCAGGAAAGAGCAATATAGTATTTGGCTATGATGTATTCCATTCTTCTTGAATGGGGTATAAGACGTCAGCCTCTGCAGCAAAGTGCCTCAACCTAGCTTTTTCTGTATGTTAAGAATTACTGACCTTGGCAAAAGTTCAATAGGCAACTGTTGCTTTTCACCCTAACTTTCATTTTCCAAGTACTGACCAGCTGTTAAAGTAATATGTGGACTGCTTAGCACCAGTAAGGTTTGGTTGTTATGCTTTATTTTAAGATTGGTCCAAGAATAAACAAATCTCACTTCAGCTAGACCTGCAAATTGTTGCCTTCTGGTGTTTGCAGAGCTTATGTTTCAGAAGGAAGCTTGCAGGAGGCATCCCCAGTTACACCTGCCTGAGTGTTGTTGCTGTTCTAACACAGTAAAGGACAAGCCCAGATCTTTTTTTAAAGTGTGTTTTGGGAAGTCTGGCTGTCAGCTGCAGGCTGGTGTAACCGAAGAAAAATGTCTTAATTTTGGCCACAATCTTGCAGAATGAAGTCTGCACTGAGAAGAGGTTTGCTTATCCTAAATGGTTCTATTAGTATTCTGGGCATCTGTCTGGAGATTAATAATGGTCACAGTGTCTCTTCATATTAAAGTGTCTTCACATGAGTAGTTTGGGTGAGTGAAAAAGAACTGCAAGGCACAAGCAAGCTGTCTTGTCTCACCCTAACTGACAATGAGTCAACACTCTAACCTAAAGAAGAGACAGTTGGTAAGAGTCATTAACATAACAGTGCCCTATAGATCACTTCAAATTCATCTGACTATTTTTAAACAAGTGTTTTCCCCAAGAAGTGGCAAGAGAACAATTTGTCACATGTTTCACGACCATGGCCGCTGCCATTCTGCAGATATTTTGGGCATTTCAGTAGGGTCCTGCAGGATTATAGGATTATTATTCACAAGTTCTTAGAATGTTTATTAGTAGAGAGAATATGCTGACTCTTTTTAATTAGCCTGCCTTCCTACTGAACTGGGTTTATGTATTTTTTATTATTTTTTTTTCTATTTTTCATTTCTCAAGCTGTCCAGTGAAGGAAGCTAAGACCTGACTTCTGTTGATGCCTACTGCCCCTCCCTGAGAAGAAAAGGCAAAAAACTCAGCTATTGTGTTTTCGCTTTGGCTGCTGCTGGCCGGACAGCACCTGATCCTCCGGACTGGTCATGGCAGATACTCAATCTTGCCAGCTGGTAGCCCAAGAGGTAGGAAGCGTTAGGAAGATGGAAAGAAGGAATGAGGGACTGTGGGAGTGAATCAGGGCTGCTGCACCAGCAGCTGAGAGGTACTTTATGCATCTAAAGTATGAAATGGAGGCGGGGGGTCATGGTGCTAGACATGAGTAGAGACTGCAAGTAGCTCAAGGGGTGGAGAGAATGCCCCACGCTGACAGAAAGCAGGCCTGGTAGTTCTGCTCTTGGAGTTAATTTGATTCACTTCTAGATGTGAATCGAATTCACACCAACATGCTAAAAAGATATGAGAAATATATTGATGATTTGTGCTGAGAAGCCATCATGTTTGTCTAAAATAGATTGTTGTTGCTATAAACCTGTGTGTGCTCAACTGTGCTAAGCCTGTAGGTTTTCTGTTCATGTTTCCAAGGACCTGTTTGAGGGCTACGTGGATCCTCCTGCTGCAAAGTGGACTTTGCTCCCTGCCAGTTTACCTGTCAAAGTTGTGTTTCTTGAGACTGCTGTAATGGAAAATCTTCAACTCTGGAGAAGGTAAATACTGAACAGTATGGGACATACTGCTGACTAGCAGCAGTGACGGGCACTGAGAGGCACTGTTAGAGATACTGCTGGCCTCACCTGAGGATAACTTTTCATAACTACATCTTTGATTTTACTGAGGGTTCAAAGATACCAAAGTCATTCTGAGGATAACTGTAGGTAGGCATCTTAGATGCCTTGGATTTGGGATGGCTAGGTGTATTTTGCTATGTGTTTCTCATGTGTATGAAAGATTCCAGACTCTCCCTGCATTCTTAGTGTTGGCAGAAAACTGAACAGACCTGGTTAGTCTTCATTTCTGCTACCAAAACTAAAAGGAACTTTGCGTGTTGGGTGCTTGTGTTTCTTACATTTGAGGACAGGCTGGAAGAAGTAAGACTGTAAGACATTCTGCTTTCTAAAAGATTTAAAAAAATAGGTTGGAAGATGTGCAAGTGAGACCTGGCTTGGAGAAGGGAGCATGGAAATAACAGTAGGTGCACAATGGCACTGGCTTAACTGGGAATATGATGTAGCACCAAGAGAAGTGTAAAATGGCAGGGATTCTTATGACCCTGCCTAGCTGAGCTTTGGCCAGAGCAGATATGAAGGAAACTCTACCAGCAAAAATAAGAAAACAGTAAAATTATTAACATCAATTAAGTGCAGAGTGTATACATTACTGACACATTATTGTTATGGTTCTAAAGGAAATATAATTAATAAAACTCAGCCCACCCACACCAAAAGCTATCCTTTTGTGTTTCCTTTGCTCTCGTATTGACTGCAGTGTCTATCTCATCTCACAGACTTGCATTCCTTTCAACAGCCTTGGACGACATTAACATTTGAATTAACATAAAATCACTTTCTGAAATCTGTTAACATTTATAATGTTTCTGTACTTCGCCTGATCATTGCATTTTTTTCTGTCAGTTTGAGCTCAGTGAGTTTTTTCAAATGATACCAAACATAGACCTATTATGCTGCAAAAATCGCATATTTGTTTAATGATTTCCCATTGGTATCTTTGTTGCTATGAACCAAAGCATTAAATAGAAGCTAGCACGTTAACGCTGTGTTGTTCTACATAATAAATTTGAATATCCTCAGAAGAATATTTTTAACGGGGATTTTCTGAATAAAACGCATACATGCCAGCGTATTAGTAATTACTTAAAATCATTTTTTTGACATTTAATGTTGGCATCTAAAATATTTCCTTTAATTTTTGGTTGCCTCTGTACACAGAAATGATGGCATTTGTCTTGGGAAAGACTGGGTGGACAAATAACATTTTTACTTGTAATGAAATGAAAAACAATAAAGAAAATGTGCTAAATGTCAACAGTAAAGCATATCTTCTCCTCATGTATTATGAAAACAATATACCCCAAAATGTGTATGTCCAAACATATGCAGACACACAGGCACAGATTTAGTGACTCGATATGTTAGAATGTTAATGATTTAAATGTTGATCTATTGCCTTTTTTTTTTTGAAAATTGTCTATTTAAATACATTATTATTTCAATAAATTCTTTACAGATGTTGTGGTAGCCATAGTTTGAAAAATAGAAAGAAATCCAAATTTACAAATATCTTCAAAGTTGCACAGATATGCTGAGGGAAGCAAAGGATGAAGTATCTATTTAACTCAGTATATTTTGTCCTTAACAGTAGTTTCAATAAGGAAACAGCAGATGGAGTCTGTTGGGGGACAGGAAGGTCTGGCAGTAGTGTAAGAAGCGATCTCTATTTTGTGACTGAGGAATGACAGAAAGCCTTTAGCATCCGTGTCGCTGTTTGGTAGCCTCTGCAGCAGAAGCTGGTTTAAGCTAGAGTGTCCACGTGTGCAGGTGGCACCTTCGCTGGAAACTCTGGGGAATAGTGCCCCCGATAGGAGTGATTTGGCAGGGGCAGTGTGAGAAAACTTGTCGTATTGCTGCCCGTATTCTCCTGGCTTCTGGAGAAAACCAAAGGACTCTGCTTTCAGGAGAGGCAAGCAATATTTCTCAGTTTTAGTGGATTTGCATTAAGCTGAACAGAGATGCAAGAGCTACACTCTGAGTGCAGCATCTGTATGTTGTGTGCAAGCAGATGTGCTCCGGACTTGCAGCAGGTTTCTTAGCCTTTACAGAAGCAATAGCCTTGCTGTGCAAATCTGTGCATGATGTTTTTTAACTGCTCCTCTTACAGACTGGGGAAAGCACACAGCTCTTCAAGCCTGGCACTCTAACTTATGTGATTCCATGGGAAGAGCAGACCCAAGTGCCAGTTTCACAGTATTTTCAGCCCTTTGGAACCAATGGCCAAACTAAGCTAGGAACATGCCAGTAATTGCAAAAGAAGAGATGACTGTGTGTGTGTGAACAAACTTGACAAACTTTTGATACTATGGAGTTTGTTTTCTGGTAGTAATTTAGATTCCTCTGCAACATTTAAGGCCTCAGGCTTATGAAACTCAGGAAATAAAGTGTATGACACCCACGTAACCAAGCTGACTCCTCCCTGCCACAGAGGCTGGGAATAACCTCCACTTTTTCTAGCAGCGTGAACTGCTTAGAGCGTTAGGGTATTGAATTACAGAGGTAGCTGATTAAATACAAGAGGGCTGTGAGTGGGTGTGAGGATCAGAGGACCAGGTCCTGTGGTGGGAACAAACCCCTCTGCCTGCCCACCTTCAGTGCCTGTGTTTGAGATGCAAAAACTGCTGAGAGAGGCTCTGCCTTGGGGCCGTGTTGCATTGCCTCAGCTTTGCTGCTAGGAGGACCTGAAGAGGAAATGAGTACAGTGCTGAACAGCACCCTGTGCAGGAAGCTAGGAGTGCCATAAAATACAGTCTGAGATGGTGTACGTCTGAGTGTGGGAACTGGGGAGCTCAGGGCAGGGTCTGTAAGACTGCTTCAGTCAGGTCAGGTGGCATGGGTATGTTTTCTGTCCTTTCATCTCTTGATATTTGCAACTTTTTTGCCAAAATAGGTATGAAGAAAATCATAAAGTACCTCTGCCCTAGACCAGCTCTGTGTGTAACTTATTATGTAAAAACACTCATTCTTGTCATTAATTTCCTTTTATTTTTTTTAACAGGAAGTAAGTGTTAGCAGCCACTGAGATGTTCAGCTGCTCAAGCAGCACCGTGGCAAAGCAGAGGGAGAGGATATATGTGGTTTCCAAGTGCTTCCTCGACATTTTACCATAGCAGAATGAAATCAAGAACAGGCTTTGTAAAAATGCACTTGTCAGCAGGACCTGCAAGAAAAAGGTAAGCACCGTGACCCAGAACCAGGACAGTTTTGGGGGCGGGGGGGATGGATTATGTGGTAGTAGTAGTAATTCTAAGCATATGAGAGAAAGCTGCTACATCTCTGACTAAGAGTTCCTAGGACATTTATTTCTCATCATCTCAAATCATCATTTTCAGCTCATTCTTCCCTGTTCATTTTACAAGCTGTTAGCACAGGGAAGCTCAGACCTCTCAAGCATTAAGACAGTGAAGAGCTAGGGGTTGTAGTACACACATGGGAGGGAAGCTGGTGGATGATCTTTACTGCTTTCCCCTATAACACTCCAAATTGGCATCATCTCCTCCTCTCTCTGTTTTCTTGTGCTCTGCTACCTCAAGCCAGCTCTCATCCATGCATGAAGATCCCCCTGCAGGCATCCAGGGAAAATGGTTTGACTTGTTTCGTTTTGTTATTGTTGCTTGTTTTGTTGTTACTTAGCTAATGTCACTCAACAAAAATAGATCTTGGTGAGGCAAAACTTGGTAAAGCTAATAAATCAGTTGCCCACATACATCAGTGAGAAATTTTGCCACTTCCCCCTGCCTCTGCTTTCATTTGAACTCTTATGACTGAAGTAACCTGTGCTTACTGTCTTAGACAAATGGTGCATCGGTGCTGCTCAGCTGCATGTCGTGTACAAGGACAAGGAGGGAACCCAAAGGATTCTCAATTCCTTAACAAGCCTGCCAGAACAGGGCCAAGAAGCAAGTACGAGCAATGCGTATGCTCAGGCAGCAAGCCCAGGACACAGGCACCTGCTTTCACAAGGTACAGAGTCAAGATCCATGTGCTCAGACTGGTGGCTTCACGGAGCACAGAATTAGAGATGTCTTTGAGTTTAGAAATATAGCAATGATATTGACTTCACTGTTAAACCCTTAGAAAGCTGAATACTCTGAATTACAGCTTGCTCTTTCAGATCTGCAGCTGAATTAGACATGTGTAGCTGCAGCTGGCTGTACCTCTACAGTTTAATTTGATAAATCTGATTGAGTTTATTTTTTTAATTCCTCTCATTTCTTAAAATTCAAAAAAGAAAGAAATTGAAAAGAGATGTAATTTCAAGTGAGCACTATTTTAACCTACAGCCAGCGGGCATGCTTCAAAGGAAGCAGGGACAGCCTGGACTCCTTAGTTGCTGGCTAGTGAGGGCTTCAAATATGTCCACATTAGTGACTGCTCTAGTCCCTGTAGAAAGAGCTTAAGCAGAAGATGCGCGCGTTTTTAAACATCCTCTTCAATTCAGTGAGCAGAGGCTGTTGCCGGAGCAGATGCCAGAGCTGGTCTTTAGCATGATGAAGTGGGTGTCCTTGCAACAGGGACCTCACCTGCAGAGAGCAGGGCTGGATATTTGTGAGAAAGGGGATCAGTAAGAGAGTAGATGGATTTGCAGAGAGTAGGGTAATAAACTGTAAGATCTGAAAGGCAAGAGGGCTGGAAAGAGCTGGGCTGAGCAGGGTGGAGGTGCTACCATGTCCCAGTTGAAGCTGCACAAGCCTTCTCAACCCCTGGAGCTGCAGCTGGGTTGCTGCTTATGCTGCTCTGACTCTGGATGCATGCAGTGGGCTACCTGCACATCCTCCTGCTCTTGTCTGCTTGCATCCATCCAAACCCCATCTCTTCCTCCGCTTGTGACGTTTGGGAGGAGGGGGGTTGCAGCTCTCCCATAATTTCCACAGCGGCTCCCCTTGACAGACTCCTTGGTATGTCCGGTGAATTAAGCAACTAATTTTCATTAGTGTCAATGTACCTTGCCTATAACTATAAACTACCAATTAAAGATATTGATTCAGTTCAGTAAAGGTACTAAATTCTAGTAGGAACTGAAAAAGTAAGTATTAAACTTAGATAGAAGCTGTTTAACACAGCAGCGGATTAAAGAAACTAATTTATTGTCTTAGTATCTTTACAAATACTAATCCTCAGAATGGCAGTTTTAACCAAATTCTGTGTATTTGGAATCTTGCATTTCAGACAGAAATGACAGTGGGGCAGATTTTAATTGAGGATCTCCAGGTGTTGCCTGTGAATAACTATCTTGTCAGAAATAAGGGGTTTTTATTTATTTATTTTTAGCTGATTAATCCTACAGGATAATTAGTTTGTGTGTAAGGATAACTTCCTTCATTTTCTGATTCTGGAAACATACACAGTAGTGAAGATATCTGCAAGTTTGGGGCACTTTTCACTGACTTCTGTGAATTTTCATGTGGGTGTCTCAGAGCCTGTTTGCAGAATTTTGATCCTTATTTCTCTAAACCTTTGTAGTGCCTTGTTAGTCTATATATTTGAACTATGGAAAAGGTATTAAACTTTTTTATATATCATCATTTAATCTGACTAAAGGTTGCCTTAAAACAAGTCTTTACAAGAAGTTACTGATTTTTAGGATAATATGTACTAGAATGTACAGGAAAAAAAAGCCTCTCCAGCCTCTGTTACTCAGTCTGAGTTGATTCAACAGGCATGAATGTCTGAATTTCTGTGCATCAGATGTGACCTGTGTCCACTCAATGCATAACAGTAGTTTAAAAAGCTAATGGTATGTTTGAACTAATGGTGAGACAGAATATGAAGAATACTATAATTGTGCATAACAGGAATTTCTATAATTAAAAATGAAATTCTCTGGCATTGGAGCAGAAATAGCAATTTTCTACCCAGTGAAGCTCCAAATTATTTTAAAGGAAATTAGATGTATTTTCCTGGACTATGATCATTCTGAAAGATTTCTTGGATGCCAAACTGTATCTGAAGGTTAGAAGCAGCAAGCTATATTGCCCTCTCATCTGCTGATAGCTCGAAAGTTGCCATATTGTAGAAAACTGTCATAGTTCTTTCTTATACTGTTGATGTTCTTTCTTTACATGATTATAGTGTGGGAAATACCTTTCATAACCACTGTGTGTTCTTGTGTGCCCACTTTTTTCTGTGTTTGAGCCAAAATTGCTGTTGGCTTTATATGCAGTTACGTCACATGAACGTACTTTTATTAAAGTTTAATAGTTGAAAGCTGTAGTGAGGTTCCTGTCATGGGATAGACAGCTGTATTTGAATATCACAGATTTGCAAAGCAGCAGAGCCCTCAGGATGTGAAGTATCCATCTGTCCAAGAAACATGTGGCCTGAGGATTCCCAGGTCTTCAGTCCAACAGGCCCTCCCATGTCATGGCAAAAATGAAGGAACCATTTCTTCCATTTGTTCAAAAACCTCTTGTGCTGTAATCACCTCTTCCAGTATAACACCCTGGTATGTATCTAGCTTTCACAAACCTGATCTTCCACATGCCAGAAGACTGCCTAGATGGGCTGTGGAGATAACAGTGAAATATTTAGGATATATCTATATCTATTATATGTAAATTTATATTTCTACACACACACACACGAGTACACTGGGTAGCCCTCTAGTTTTATTTCTATTGCCATCGCATGCAGTGCTGTTACCATCTAGTTCAGGTTTGTCCTCTGGTGTCTTCCAGGCTGAAAGCCTTCTGTGGTTTCGTATTAAGCACCAGCCCTAGGGTAAAACCATATTTGTATGATTCATTCTACTGCATGTGGAAAAAATGTTCAAGTGAGCACTTGCTCACATGGGAAAAGTTCCCTGAGAGCAGAGCGCAGTCGTGTTGCTGTGGGAAGCTCCCCCTGCCTATGGATCTGCCTGCACTGCCCTGGCTGGCGTGGGGAGCGCCGCCTCCTCCTGAGATTGGTTATGGGCTGCTCAGTGTAAATCATAAGCAAGCGATTGGTGTTTGCCTCCATTAGCTCCGATATAAATATGCTGCTCTGCCCTTACTATTGACAGCAAACGTTTTTCTGCTCAGCAGCACAGTGACACAAGCTGACAGCCTGTTTTAGTATCTAGGCTATTTGACCTGGCCTTTAGCTTCCTCCTATGGAGAAGAAGGTTGAGTTTGTGCTTAATGTACTGGGCTAACACCCAGGGGATCTTGTTTCAATTCCCAGTTCTGCCACAAACTTCTTGTTTGACCTTGGATAAATCATTTAATTCCTTTCTGCAGCAACTCCCCTTTCGGGGAGAGGCAGGGAAGAGTAATAATAGCCTCCTTCGTCTTGTCTATTTTAGGGCTGTATTTTTTTTTTTATAAGAAGTGTGGCACCAGATGACATCTATTTAAAAGGCTGCCTTTTCAAAATAGGTCAATTTTCACTTGGCACTTAAGACTACATTAGAGAGATTTCTTCCATGGCATCTGCTCTGAAGAGCTCTGACAGTGCAGACTTACATTAAACAGTAATTGGTCCTTTCTTCTGTCAAGGCTTTCTTGAAGAGGAAGGGGAGGCATTTCTGCTGAGAGTTGAGCATTCCTAGAAACCTGATTCAAATGTGGGGAAGATGCTATATAGGTGCAGAGCTGTGGGGAATGGCCCTGTGTCCACAGAGCCCATCAGCCTCTGGTACCTCCGTCTTCCCCTTTGCTGGGTGAGCCCTTCTTTTCAAACAAAACTCTCCAGCTTTCCTGTGATCTCTGTGCTACAGCAAGAGAGATTTAACTGCTGTTCTACCTATCAGAATGGAGGGGGTAGTCAATGGACTTGCAGACTGACATAATTGTTTAAAGAAAATGGACAGCTCAACTTTTTGTTAATTTAGAAAATCTGGCATCTTGGAAGAACGTGTTTGGCTTCATCAAGGCCACTTTCACAGGCAAAATATAGTCATTAGTCTGCATGTTTGGCATTGCTGCTGGAGATTGTCCTTTTTCGCTTTGACAGAGATGTATATTTGTGGTCTGAAAGTTGCCTGGTTATATTTCCACGCCAGCTGGGTGTTTATGCTGTGGAGGAACCTCTGCGCCCAGCGCTGCCGGCGGCGGCAGCACCGAGGCTGTGGTCACTTCCGCAGGATTGTCCAGCAAAGAGAGCGGTGATCACATTGAGGCCACTGCCAATCACATGGTCTGTTAGTCTGGGGAAAAGTAGGGTCTGCATAAGATGATGAGTGAATGA
Organism: Tinamus guttatus; assembly: GCF_059628265.1. Lineage (NCBI taxonomy): Eukaryota > Metazoa > Chordata > Aves > Tinamiformes > Tinamidae > Tinamus > Tinamus guttatus. Next base: position 2,618,731 of record NW_028289208.1, on the reverse strand, counting down.
TGTGGTCAGAGCAGGAGGAGTAAACCGCCCCTTTCTTTTAATGGATTCTGTATAGCACATGAAAAGCCTACACATGCTTTATCTGTATTCAGACCAGCTACAAGCTCTACACAGACTTCATACAACAATTCATCACAGCCGACTTGTGCAAGGCATATTTGATATGTAAGATGTGTGACTCAACCTCTTTTATTCTCTCATTAATTTTCTATTCTGCCTGAAATGGGTCTTTACACTGTACTCACACCAGGATATGGATTGTAGGTGAAAACAGGGCATATGGATTGTTGCTCCTCATTTGAGGCACCACAGCAGGAGAAAGGGCTAGATTTCCAAGCAAATGATCTATGCACCCATGTTACCTGGGTACCTAATTCCATGTATGATTACTACTATTGTATGTGCAAATCTGATAAGGATTGAGCATTACTATATTGCTGACAGGACTTTAAGAACTGCTGGCAGTCAATGGAAGTTCGAAGTTTTAACTTCTGTAGGTGCTTTTGAAGATCTCACCTTAAAATGTTTAAAGATATGGTTTATTTGGTCAAATATATGTGGCATGCAGATCTTCTAAATTGTATATCTGGTGCGGGTTTGCTTTTTTGTTTAGTTTCTTTCCCTTCTTTCCTTTCAGTATTTTCTATATGTGCTTCTTACTGTGTCTTTGTATTGCATGCTTTGCATATCTTTCTGCCTTGGTATGTATTAACTGCTGAGATTCCCAAGGGCCTCAGAAGATGAATAGCTTTATCTGCAAGATTCCAGTAATAATCCATTTGTGTATGAAATGTGCTCTCCAGTATTACTGCATCACAGAGTTGGCACTATCTGATAGTTAGAATAGGAGACTACGGATAGCGACTGCTGAGCTGTGTTCTGAGCTATGCCTCAGGCTCTCCCAATAGCTCCTGACAAGTCACTTAATTTTTTACAATTCTCAGCTAGCCAGAATGCATTGGTTATTGTTTGGCTTCCCTAGCTAACACCTGCAAAGCACTGCAACATTCAGCTGTCAAAGGCAACAAGTGATTTCACCCAAAACAGTGAAGCCAGGCACCTTCCAGGTAGATCCAGCAGTGGTGTGAGTAATAGGAGGGCGCAGTGACAGCGAGCACTTTATTGTGGCATAGCAGAGGATGGAGGAGGAAAGAAGAGTTCCCTGGCCATCCCCATCACCCACCCTCCTGTAAATCCACACTTGTGACTGGATGGGCTTTTCCAGGTGTGTTTTGGTAATATTGCAACCTCACAGTTTACTCTAGCACGCACTGGCATTTTCAAAGGCCACTGTGTCCACTGGCTTCTGATTTAATTTCAGCTGGTCTTACTCATGACAAAACATGCAGTATGTGCCAGTCAAGAACTGCAGAGCACCCAATAAGTACAGTTCAAAAGCTGTGTTATCCTTATCTATTAGTAGTGATCAATTAGCATGAAGGTCAGTGGGCAACTTAGAAGTGAGTCAGATAAGAAGGGCAGAAGGAGGATGTAAATGAAACATCGAATATGAATCAAGGATTTTCTTTCTAAGTCATAGATCTGTAACAGTGGGGGTGGAGGGTAACATTAAGTAGTCCTGCTGTCACACTGACTCAACCAGGGTGTAAATCAGGTGGGTAGTGGTGTGGCTTTTTTTTTTTTTCCTTTCGGGAGCTGAAGCATCATATGGTATTACAGAAGAGATTTCAAGCTGAAAACGCTCCACCCCACCCTGATGACTTCTGGCCTATGTTATTCCCTTGGCTTTGTGCTTCTTGATCAGCACTGCAGGGACTTGCTGTGGGTGCTACCACATGGTCCCCTGCTTCCTGCAGAATGAGTGGACTTGGTGAAGGCAATGTCTGCAGGACAGAGCTGGTGCGAGGCAGGGCCACCCCAACAGCCTCGTGAGCAGCACCCAAGCAACAAGTACCATTCAGCAGGATATCAATGTTTTGGGGAGAAGAAGAAAGGAAGGTTTGTAACCAATTAATTAACTTGCAAATTTTGCACAGATGATTCAAGTGTGTCACATTAGGCTGTAATCGGTCCTTCCCTGTTCAGATGCACAACCTGAGATAAATAAAAAGGTATTAAACGTTACTAAGAATTCTGCACATGCACGCAGGGTAGTGCGGTCCCCCTAATGTGATCGTGTGCTTGAGCCTGTTGCAAGCTGTTGTCTTTCAGACAGAAATGATGGGGCAGATCAGTTTTTGTGGCAGTAAGGCGTTATGGTACACTGTCTTTTTGCCTAAGTGTTGTCTTTACTGACAGTTATTTTAAATAAGCATACTCTGAAGGGTTTTATCTTCACTTGTGTCTCCTTTATCATGGGCAGTTCCTTGGGTTGTGTGGGTGTGAAGGTGGGCACTGAATTGTAGCGAGGTCAGAGATCCTGGTGCTTGGCCCTGGTCCAGGACAGACCAGTGGCTCCTTGGCCAAAGCAAGGTCCCATCCTCTCCTCTAGAAGGTTTCTTTTTGCAGATCACCCAGTGCAGTGTTTTCCCCCCAGTTTGCTGCTTGGCTCTTTTCCATAAGTGCCTGTGCTGGGCTGTGTATGTCCAACCTACTACTGTCATCAGACTGCCTCTGTGTTGTGGGGCACCTGGAAGGGAATGCTGAGGGTTCCCCAGGACCCCTTCTGTTTTCTCTTGACCATCTTGGGGTCCTTGTTTACGTGAGTGTTTGAACAGGAGCAGATTTGTAGAGCAGAAACCATAAAGGTTTTTGGCTCGCGCCATACTGTGCCTTCTCGTTTCGTAATATTGAACAGAGGCTGTGAACAGGCCATCACTGGGCTTTGTTGCTGCAAGCAATTTTTTGATCAATACCTTGCAGGACCCCAAAGAGAGGTCCCGGACCTAATGCTGTTCCTCAGGATCATCCACGCTTTTTTCTGTGTTGGCCGGAGAAGTGCTGTGGGCATCGGGCGGCAGCAGCGAGGAGCCCGCGGCCTTCAGACACGGAGCGGCTGCCACTGCCTCCCGCGGAGGAGCCCGTCCCTGCAGCCGCCTCTCCGGGCTGGCTAGGAGGGAGCTCCCCGGCAAGATGCACTCAGCCAGCACAAAGCAACATCAAAGCTGTTCCCTAGCATAAGAACTGATGTCTCTGAGGCAGCTTCTTTGGATTAAAACAGACAAGTGAACTGTGCTGCTTGCTGCAGATTTCAGATGATATGATAAAATCTTTCTTGTTCTCCCAAGTTTACATATCCCAGGTTTTCACTGTTGCTGTGGGGCAGGTTGGTGGATGGATGAAAATAGACGTGTTGCTTTTCTGTGTGTGAAGTTTATTTCTGCTTATTTCTCCCACGCATACTTACGTACGCATACACAGAGAGGCTTAACAAAATACTTAGTCTCCTTTAATGCTGAGTGTGTGAAGGAATACGTGTGTACTATGTGCTGTACTTTCAGCTTCTGTTCCTGAAATACCATATGTTCTGGCCTGCGAGCTTAAAATATCCTGATGAAGTGATGTTTTAAAGCACAAGAGAGCTACGTGCAGTGTTTCTTTTCCACTCTCTCGAGGCTAATTAATCCCCTTAAAAAAGAGGAATAGTAGTGAAATAGGTGCTCTTGGTATTAAGCAGCTGAACTGCCTGTTGAAAATGATGAAACGTAAGTACAAAAGAGAACAGGTAAGAGTAGGTTAAAAACTGTGTTTCTGCCTCTGACAGTTTACTTTGATGAATGCACTCATTCACTCATATTCGCCATTTGGATCCTGCATAATCAGAGATAACAGGCGGATGGTTTGCATGAATAACTAAGTTTGTCATGTTTAATTTTCTTTAAAAAAAGAAGCGGCAGTTGCTTTACCCTCATCCTTCAGGCCCAATACATATTTATAAATTGTCAGGAAATGAAAAGCCCTTTAACAGCACGCAACAAGCATGCAAAGCTACCATGAGAAATAACTGGGAGTGCAGTGAGCTTGGGGGTTAAAGCAGCCCGCCTGCGTTTTGGACCTCCTCACCCCACTCCAGGCTGGGAAGCCTAGGTGGACAGAGGACACTAAGCTGGTTGTCTGCACTGTTAGTACATGAGGCACCGATACTTGTTTTGTGCTTTTCAGATACTGTGTTGTGACAACTTGACACCGTGAAATGCAAAGCATTAAAATTGAAAAATAAATCTGCGTTTGGCAGTTAGCTAGTAATTCAGCAAGTGACTATGCTACTTAATATTTGAAAAGTTGTTTGCTTTTCAGTGCCTATCCCCCCTGACAATGTCTTGAAACGTGCAGAAGATGCAGAAGCTGGAGTTGCATGGAGTGAAATGGTGGAAGACTCCTCTGCAGAGTGTGTCTCTGATGGCTCCTGTGCTCCACTCACCCTCCACAGCTGCTCGTGTCTTGGGAGCTGGGCACTGCCCAAACATATGGGAGGGAGGGCTGGTCTGCTCCCAACATGTCTTTGAGCCCTCCCTGGCCTGTCCCAGGCATGGGCGCAGGCACCGTGGCTGCTATGGAATGGTGCTAATGGCGCATTAAAAAAAAAAATCTGCTTTTTTCATTGAGCAAATTATTTCTGCAAAAAGTAGTGTGATATATTAGAAAGTCCATAGAAAGCTCCCAAGGGAGAAATTCAGAAGAAGGATGGGTTGGCTAAAACCGAGAGAGAAGCCGGGAGTTGCTAATGTGAGGCTGAAGGAAGAAGACCAAGTCTCGTGAGAGGGTCTTCTAACCAAAAGAGGCTTTTTCCATAATCATTCTGTCAAGAAGAAGACCTCTGACTTCTCTATGAATATATATATGTCACCAGCCTTGAGTCCTTCAAGAGAAGTGATACTTGAAGTAAAAACTACTGAGCAGAAATGCAATTTGATCATCAGTGTTTGCACAGCCTGTAAGATACAAAAGATCTATGAACATTGAAGTTTGAGAGGAGCCCAGGGCTGGAGGTGAGGGAGACATTTTCTTCAAATCCAGTGCTGTGATTGTTATCCAAGCTTTGCTTTTATCCTGCAATTGAGAAATCCCTGGGACAGCATGACAAAATGCAACAAATCCCCAAAGAAAATGAACTTTGAAGTGATTAGGGTTCCTGTTGCTGGGAGTTGATTGGGCTTTAGCATTGTTTAAAATGATCTCAGCGTTGCTGTACATTGCAGCAGTTTGTAGAGCCCCAGGAAGGGCCGGATGGTGGGAGCAGCGGGCGCTGGGATCGCACGCCCGGCCCAGCCTGTCTCCGTCTCCCTGGAGGAACGCGGATGCTGCACAGCCAGAGCTGCCGTGGTACCAGATGTGTGGTCTGTGAAAGTACTGCTGAGCAAAGCAGTGTTGAAAGAAAGTTAGAATACGTACTTGAGTGCCATATTCAGATTTAATAGCAAAAATGATATATCTTTCCCAAAAATATCACTGAGATGAAAAGTATGAAGTGTTTGCCACTACTAGTTGTCTTGGGAATAGAGAGTAATGAAATAGCAAGTTCAAAACCACAAGGGTCTGTAAAGTGTTGTTTCCCTGCTAAAAATATCTCACGGAAAAATCTTTAAAGCTTCAGTCTCCCTCTTTTTTATAGACCTTGCTTCATCCAAGCACTTAAGCGCGTGCTTAATTCTAAGCCTGAAAGTTGTTCTCCTGATGCCTATGGGAAGAGCCTGTGCGTAAAGTGTTGGCATGTGTCCGTGTTTGGCTGGGCCGAGCCGTGGTGAACAGTTGTGGGAATTTGGCAGAGGGAGGATGTGTGGAGCCTGATTCTCATTTGTGTGGAGGCGGCGCTACCCAGCTCCCTGGGCGAGGAGGGCTCTTGCAGAGAGCGTAAGTGTGTGCAAACTCTAAACCATGTAATTAATTTAAAATCCCCCGAAGTTAACCTAAAATAGTCCCATATATGCATAGTGGGACGGGTAGACCACAGGCATCTGCGTGCTGCGCTTTTGTTCTTCTCTGGGAAAGCCCTTTGGCTCGTGGCCGCTGCCCCGCGCGTGACTTTGCGTCGCTCCCTTCCGCTGCTCGGCTGCCGTCTGCTCTCAAACAGAGACATTAACATTTTCCTTAATAGGGATATCTGCTGCTACATAGTCTGAATTGGCCTCTATTACTTATTAATGAAGATCTGAAAGTGCACGTACTTAAGACCTTTGCTTAGCTAGGGGGAGTCTTCTAGGGCCAATTTGCGTTCTGTTTAATGACTAATGGCTATTGAGACATAATGTCCACTAAGCAGATATCACATCCTATTTAGTATTTAATGTTTAAATATTTAATTAATTAAACACTGCCAAATATTTAATTAAACACCATCAGAGCCATCCTGACACTTCCAGTATGTATAATGCAAAGGAAAGCTGGGCTTCCCTTGTCAGGTCCACAAGTGCTATAAATTCGGCCTCCCATGGAAATAGCTGGGGTCTGTGCAGCCAAAATACCTAAAATCATGCAAAAAAGTGGGCTGTTTTCAGAAAACTTCTTTTTTTGCAAAATGAGCTGAGCTAAACGTTTTGTTAGTAAATCAAGCTCAGAAGTGACACGTAGGCAGAGTGGAGGTACTGTATTCCACACTGAAACAAGAATGCTATGCTTGTATATTGACTTTTAATTATTTAAAAGTAAATGACTGCTACTTAGCATGGCATACCTGCCAGCAGTTTACACTAGTTTTGCTTAAATATTTACTCTGCTATTCAATAAAAAATGAGTCTACTGAAGCAAAAAATGAGAACCTACCATATCACATGGTCCCACTCCTACCTGTGGCATGCTAAATTCACAAAGAATTATTCACAAAGACATGCTAAATTTTGCTGTCTTTCCTAGGTTAAGCCAAAATATGGGTCTAGATGATCCAAGCAAATTTTCTGCTACAAACTGGATCATAATTATTGGCTTTTTCCATTAGGCTCCATATTTAATTATGGAAACTTGACATTTAAGTATTAACAAAATAAAGATCTTTAGATCCCAATCAGTACAGAAAAGTTCTGGGTTGAATAGCTTATTTTAATATTTTATTCCCAATCTCCAGCCTCTGATCTGTGCTGAAGCTATTAGGTCCTGTTTCATCACTCCCTGCATGGGGGTGTCTTATTTTAACGTTCACCCATGGACTCTTTAGCGAACAAGGAATGTGGCTACCAGTTGGATAAACCATTAATGTCAAATCGCTTGTATGCTTGGATTCAAGTCATTTATTAAAGAAATGAGGATACATATTTGGGCTTTCTTTAGAGGATCTTACACAATCTTATTGGCTGCTGTAGCGAAATTATCTTTCACTGTAAAGAGCTGATGCTCCAGTTGCTCAAATTGCCTTTTACTTATATAAACAAGCAAAAAATTGGACTCACAGTGTAGAAAGCCTGTATTGTTAGGACCTTTATCTCTCAAGTTCAGTGATGCTTTGCTTTGTCCATTTGCATTTATTGAACAATCAGTTGCCTGAGCAGCTGTGAGTTTGCCTACATCTATAGGCTGTGGGGATGTTTTTAATTTTCCTGTTCTCCTGCCCACCCAAGCAATAATTGCAAACTGTGTTCATTCATTTAACTTCTTTGCTTCTTGCACAGGTTTCTAAACAAAGGTACATTGGCAAATAACATGGGAGTAAAATGCCATTGGGCTCGCACTTTGCCCAAACATCAGTGCTAAAACAGAGTAGAACAGAAGACTCATACACCTGATTTCTGGTAGCAAAGCTCTGGCAATTGTGCTTGATGGATGTCATAGCTTTTAATTAACTTTGCCTTTATTCTCACTGTTGGCACACAAACTCCCAGAATTTGTTTAAAGTGGGCAGAGGTCCATATGTGAGCATGGCAAAGTGGCAAGGGGCTGGCAGCACGGAGCAGGGTGCTGATGTGGGATGGGGGGATGCTCCTGTCGTGTCTCTCTGCTCCCTTTGCTCCATCTTGTCTCACCACCAGCACTTTCAGACTAGCCTGGGCTACATGGGACAAGCAGCTGTGCTGAGAGAGTCACCAAAAGGATGCAAAGCTGGTGGGTGGGTGCTCAGCAGCCCTGTGAGGCTGCAGTGTTTCTGCCAGCATGGCACGCCGGGCTGCTCTGCTCATTCGGCCACTGTACTTGCCCGCGTTGTTTGGGGACTTGGGCTCCGATTGCGGGTCTTTCATTTAGTATTCAGCACGTCTTGACTGCTTAATTGAGGAGATGTGTAGCCATCTCTATTAGCGCACAGGCTCTTTGGGGGAATTAACAGTGTGGAGAGCGCTGCAGTGTTTGTATTCCCAGTTTATGAAGAGAAATTCCTCCAGCCATCTGGACCAAACGCTGTCCCCAGGTGGTACAGGCCGAGCCCGGACCACCCCGTAGCTGCGGCTCGAAGGAGGCTGCCGTCTGCACCAGGACCCCAGAGCTCCCCCAGAAACGCTCCAGCACAAGACTCCTTCGTCCATGTGCACGCCTGTGGGCTTAATGTGCAGAGAGGAGCTTCTTTCTCCATGTGGCAAATGGGATGGGAACAGGCCCTGCTTCAGAGGTAGTGTCTCACTTTGTGTTTAGGCTGAGCCTTATGGGCTTGCTCCTCACCAATCCCTCCTTCCGTGAAAGACAGATTAATGGAAATACTTAAGACAAAATTTCCTTCTGGTGTCATGCTTAAGAGATACCCATGATACCAAGTTCCTTATCTTCACCAGTTCAGTTCTTGCAGGCTGTGTCATGGCAGAACCATGCAGAATAAAGAAAATTGTTCCTACGGTGGCAGAAGTAGCCTGGTGGCAGTAGTAACAGTGCTGCATCTGCTTCAGTGTTTTCAGACACCTAGAGGGACACCAAATTAACCTCTGGAAGTATTCCCATATTGCTTAATCCCTGCTGGGAGGAGTCTCTACAGAAGGCAGGTGCTGGCTCAGTGTGAAGTACCCTGGAAGGGGAACCACTGTGGGGCACTTCCCTGCTGGGAGGTGCGAGGTGGACATGTCCACATGGTGCCAGGGGTGCTCCAGCACTCGGGACCTTGGTGCATGAGCAGGGAGAGCTGCTGGGAGGTGTATGTGATGGATGAAGGACGTTTGGGCAGCTGAGAACCAGGGAGTGAACCCACCTCGTTAATCCATTTGCTTTTATGAACACCGCCTGGCACCCCCTTCCTGAGCTGCGTGGGTGTATCTTGCTCATGTGGGAGGTTGTTGAGGGAATGGTTTGAGCACTTGGGTGTCTGGCTGTGTGGGCCTGTGGGGCACCCAGGCCCGCGCCGCTCGGGCTCCGGGCTCCCTGCCGTGAACCTCCATGGACATTTCCCAGCTTCTGCTGCCATCTCGTGGGCAAGGCCACGGCTGTGCAGGGCCGCGCGGAGCCGCACACCCACACGGCCCAGGCCGCAGCCGCCGTCCGGCTGCGCAGGACAGGCCTCCACGCCGAGCAGCTCCGGCCCAAAGTGCCCAGCACTGCGAAACCGCCACTGCCGCCAGCTCGAGCCGTTCGCGCCTGCTGTGTTTGACACAGACAAACTTGGGTCCTTTTGCTGGATTTTGCTTCACTGAGATTATAAATTTGGGGGTTGAGCCCAGTGGAGTGTTGAAATGCTCAGATACTAAGATTTTCCACATTATAAATGTTAATCTAAAACAACTCTGTGGGTTTAGTTTCAAAATATAGCTCTTAAAATTATTCATTTGCTTGAGTTGCTCTTTCAGGTAGGTATGTGAAATGCTACAGAAAGCACCCTGGTTTGGATCCTATAGGTTTATGGACTTTTTAAAATTATTTATTTATTTATTTATTTATTTTGTTATGTTAGGGCTTGAATCAATATGTATGTGGAAAATGCTGTTTTCCTCTCCGGTTTCAGAATGTATAGATTACATTTCATTGTCTCGCATAAGATTTTATCAGGCATGTTGTTTTCACTGCGCATCCTGACTCAGTGCAGTGCGGTCTGCAAAAATTAGTCATAACACAGCACATCAGCCAGAAAGCAGCAAACATCCCCAACAACTGCATGTTCCACGGACGTTGCAGTGCAGCCCCTGGGCAGATGGTTTTTCCAAATTCAGCAGAGCCACGTGTTTTCCAGATGGCTTAATGTTCACAAATAACATATCCCTGTATACGCCAAACCTAGACATGGGTCAAATTCAGTCTCTAAGTGAAGGTATATTAGTAACAAATGTGTTGCTCTTTTTTGTGCCCTATTTCTGTACTCCTATTTCTAGGAGTACAGTAATGGGTTGGAGAGAAGTGTCCTTAGTTCTACAAATAGGGTCTGGACTAATGAAAATTGTCCACCTCCGTCCACTGTTCCATCCAGCACAGACACCTCCTGCTGCACCTCCCTGTCAGTCAGACAGAAATCTGCCCTCCTTACAGCTCTTACTGAGCATTGCAAGCTGTATTTCCTACCCAGCCCTGCTGAGTGCCTCCGCAGAGCCCTCGGGCCAGGCGCAGGGGCCAGGGTGGCTGCGGGGACCCTGGCCATGGCCAGTCTTCGTCTCGTGGCCGTGGCCAAAGGGCCTTTCCCGTGCACAGGTGGCAGGTGAGCTCTGCTTCCCTGCCGCAGGAGGGATTGTCGGTTGATCCTCGCTGCTCCAGTGATGACGATCAGCTTTTGAACTGCTGTAAATGAGGCCAATCAGCATTACTTTCGTTTCATTACTTCAAGAGCTTACTCATAAATTTCCTCTTATCCTGCTTCCCCTTTGGTCTGGAATTAGCCACAGTGCTTGCTATGAGCTGCTGCACCCAGTTCTCCGCAATTGGAGCCGTTTGATCTTTCCCGTGTTTAGTAATCAACAGGCAAACATGCCTTATTTTGTTTGACTTGGAGAAATGCACCTTCTCGGCTGCCTCTGCCCGCGCCGTGTGCGCAGTGCTGCGGGAGAGATGTGCGGCCAGCTGCAGCATTTCACTGACCTCTCTAGCACGAGAGGGAATGAACTGGCAGCGACGCTGCAAAATAATTAACAACATCTTTCATTTAGCTGTGTGAATTTTATTACTTCGATGTTAAAATGGGGTAGGATGGATTTCATTGCCGGCGGACCAAAGGGAGCTTTTCCCTTATAGCATGAGGCAGTTGGTGATTCCTCGCACGGCAGGAACAGGAGCGTCTGCAGCTCCGCTCCCTAGGACACGGCCCTTTCCCTCAGGGATGCAGCAGCAAGGGACGACCTGGGACGGGCTGAGGACACCAACCCCGGCCAAACTCTGCTCGAGGGTGGTGGGGAGCCCCCGGCATGGGGCAGTCCATGGAGGTGCAGAAGCTTTTGAGCCACAGGGAGGGAGCTGGTTCAAAACAGTGGGATGCAGAGTGGCTGTAACAGAGGCCGAGCCCCTCACTCCTGTGATCCCTTTCCCTGTCAGGAGGTTCCGGCAAAGGGCAGTTTTCCAGGAGATTTTGCCACATTACATTTGTGCTTAAAGTGAACCAGCCTGCTTTCATCAGAATGCCAGCTGCAGGTGTCTTTCATTTTCCTTTCTAATGATGAATTTTTCATAAAATTCAAGTTAAAAAATTATTTGTTTTCTTAATGTTAGAATCCACTTTAATGGATTGATGAATAAAGCGGGCAGGGAAGTTGCTGAGACACGGAGCAAGCAGAAGCACAGACGACGTGTGAGTCCGTGCAGCGAGCGTTGGCAGCGCCGCTCTCCCGGCCGCGCGCTGTGAGGCCTGTCCGGAGGCCCCAGCTCCACTCGCCTTCCCCTCTGGGGACAGGCAGTTTCCAGCGCACCAGGAATGGCTCCACCTGGCAGGAACGAGGGCGTTTCTGAGATGCTTGCATTTGCAGCACCTGTGAGGAGCCAAAACCAGCCAGGAGAGGCCTGGGAGCCCTTTGGAGGTGCTGGTTTGCACCTTGCACGTGTTTGTTTTGCAACTTGGCTTGGAGCTGAGGAGCACGATCCTCCTGGGGCTGTGTCGCTCCCAGCAGCTCAAGTATCTGGTAGGGAGTGATCTCGCTTTTCCTGCTGACGCCTCTGCAGGCCTTGGAGCGGCCCCGGAGCAGAGGGCAGCTGCTGCTTGCTCTGGCCTGGGAGGTTGCCCGCAGCGGGAGAGCAGGGTGTTGTGGCTTGGCAGTCTCTTCCAGGCCTTTTCTCACGGTGATGTTGGGCGCAGGGGAGGCGGGAGCGGGTGCTGGCAACAGGCTGGCGAGCCCGACCAGCTGAGTTTGTCCTGCCGCAAGCTGCGCGCGCGAGGGAAGCGGGAGCCGTATGTTGCTCCCGTTTATCACGCGCAAAATGGGGATAATAATAATTACCTATGTCATGGGGGTGTCGCGAGCCTTAATTAATTAGTATTTGCAAAGAGCTTTCAGATAATTGGATTAGAGGTGCTATATTAACACAAACTGTTATTGTTATTATTTATTTATTATGCACTTGTGGAGTTCATCTGTGCAGTATATTTTTGCTGAGTCTGTCTTGCAGGTCTAAATAGAGTAGCTTGTACTGAGTTAAAAGGAAGAGAAGTAAGCTGCTCTTGCTTCCCACCTCCGCAAGTGCAACATGCACCTCGTGGAGGTTGAGCGACAGCTACGGGAAAGCTCTAAGCAGCAGCTTGCCTGCTTTTCTAGGAGATGTGGGGCAAATGGATAGAGAAGGGACCTACAAGTTTGGGAGGCTGCACTTTAATGCAAAAGGAAAAGTTTCAGAATGACAAAAGTGGTCAGGCAGGACAAGACTGAGGGGGTTTGCTGTCATGGGTATTGCTGCTGCCCTGTTGGGTCATGGCACCATATCAAATCTGTGCTTTTTCCAAGAAATGAAGGTTCTGGGGGAGTATGGCAAGGATGCCTCCTAGAGCAGTGAGTGCTTTCCCATCTGACGCCAGCTTTGCTAGGTAATTTGCCCCTAAGGTGAACACTTGGGTCAGAGTTAAATACAGCTGCTTTGGGACTTCATGGGTATGAAAACAGGCTAATTTGGTGCATAAGTCATTTTTAGTGCACTAATTTCCTGTCTTACATGCATAAATGGTCCATAAATGGTGCAAAAGTCCTCAGTAAACCAAGCCAAAGGAAGGTTGCTCAGACATACTAGCATTGGAGTCTTTCTTAAGAATTATACAAAAAAGTGATACTTCGCTTTTTACTGGAGCCCAGCAAATCTCTACCAGCTTATAGCTCTGCACAGGTTATTAGTTGTCTCAGGCTTGTATTGCTCTGTTTTTCTTCATTAATACTAAGCTTTTATCCTTTCAATTTTTTTGAAGAGCTTGAGTCTGCAATTGAGCATCTACAGTCTTTCTTCATTAAGAAGAACAAAACAAGCAACACAGTGTGTAAATGAGATATTTAGGGAAACGATGGGGGGGTTGTTGTGGCTCCAGCCGGACGCCTGGAGGTTTTCCCAAGCGCCTTGGCTACAGTATTGCCTCGGAGCCTGCAATCGTCTGCCCCAGCTTGGACCTTCTGCCGAACCACCGGTAACTCCAGGGCTCGGTGTGAACGTCTGCAGTGATTTCCAGTGTTCACCTTAACGGCCCGTCCCTCTTGCCCCGTAAGACGGATGGAGGGAAAAAAGTGGGAAAAATCTTAGGAATAGCTGAGTTGGTGGGGAAAAATTGGGAAAAAAATTTTAGGAGTAGCCAAATTGGTGGGAAAAAAATGAGGATAATGTTCACTTCTACCGGCTGGTGAGTTGCAGTGCAGGTGAGCTGCAGCAGAGGCTGGGGTCAGGACTGCGTGGTGGGAAGCACCGCTGCGCTGGGAGTCCCGTCAGGCCCGTCCTGTGCCACCGCTCTGCTCCTTCCCTGTGCCTTTGCTAAAGCGAGTCCTGGCTCTCACGGTGTCTTCAGGGCTGGGCACAGAATTAAGGAAGCGCTGCACAGATGGGGCCTGCAGCCCCGCAAGGTGCCCGTGATGGGACCCGGCACAGCCTCGCGCGAGCCGTGCGCACCCTCTATAGCCGCCTCTGTGTGAGATCGCTCCCGTCTGATTTGCATATGCAGCCAGGGTAATCGCGGGCAAATTAAACTTGTAGCTCACAAAATCTCACAAAAGGGCCCAAAACCTTTACACTTCTCCCTGACATGCTAATCCGAGCATATGTGTCACTTCATCAATTTCATGAAACCATAAATTTGCGGAGCCTGGCGTGCCCAGATGCGTGCGCGCGCCACGGCGCCTGCGCGGCCGCCGCGCGGAGGCTGCCGGAGCCACGGGCCCCGAGCAGCCGCCGCCGAAGATATTTTTAATGAGCTCTTCCCTATTCAAGTATTGAATCGGAGCCGTTAGGATGTCAGCGTAAGATTCATTGCAATATCTGCAGGAGATTTATCTTCACTTTTCCATTTCTTTTTTTTTTTTCTAAAGATGTTGTTGTCCTGGAGGAGTTGTTGCAATGTCAATAAATGCGTCATCTACATTTGTTAGCACAAATGCAGTTATAAGATGTCAAAGCGAGATTTGTCTTAAGTTTTATTTCTACCTTATGCGGGAAAAGCAGAAGTGGTAATGCCAGAGGCACCGTGCCTCATCCTAGGTCTCAAAACTCGAAACACGGAGGCCGTCCAAAGCACCGCCGTCCCACTGTGGCGGGTACCCGTTCTTGATCGTCCCCTTCCTCAACCAGGGACAGGCACACGCTCAGCACCTTGCTCAGCCTTTCTCGGAGGAAACAGCAAGTCTCCACCTATTCATTTACGGGGCTCCACTTCTCAAACGCGTCCTGCTAATTTAGCAGGGTATTTCTGAGGGCTTTATGCTGGAGGAAAGCTTTATCGTAGCCAGATGCTGTTGACGGCTTGAGGTTTGGCTTTTGTTCAGTTAGGAGAGATTTAGCTATTGAAGCACTGATTCTGGGGCTGGCTATCTCAGAGCCAGATGGTTCTGTTCCAAATGTTTAAAACCTATAAATCTTTAATCTATAAATTCTGTTGTCACTATGAAAATGATAGGTTAAATTTTGCACTCCTCACAGATAGTTACCCTCTGAGTAGATATCATCAAAGATTAAAAAGTCATTATTTCTTGGGTTTCTATATATTTTTCCCCTTTGCTGTTTTTGTGTAAATTCTTGGAAAAAATATTCAAAGCTTAAAGAACATCAGAAATCAGCTTCTATGAACCTAATGTGAAAGTTTTCTGGTTTTTTTTTCCAATGTTTTGATCCTTTTTGGTTTATCTGTATTTTTTTATGACCTGGCTTATTTGTTATATTCCAGCCAACCAATTTGATTCTCTCAATGAAATTTAAGTTTTATGCATACTGCAGAAAAGTGGCTATTTACTTCACTTTTACTCTTGTATTTTGGCTTTTGGACCTGCAAGCAGCAATGTTTTTCTCCCCTTCAAATCTCACCAGCGTCATAGGAGATGGCTAATTTGCTGCCTGCAGGTGAATGCTGCAAGTAAGGGTATTGCTGCTGGCAGGTGGATGTACCGCATCAATTCTTTTTGCAGAACAAACCCAACCTTTAAAAAGCAAAACAAAACAGCTTTGAGTCCTTTCTAAGAGTTGGGAGCATCAGGTCAGGACATCGGAGCAGGCGAAGGCAGGGGCAGAGAGTGGGCCTAGTGGTTCCAGCCACCCTGGTGCAAACCAGGGCCAAGCCGGGCACGTGGCCGGGCAAGGCCAGCACAGGCAGCAGCGACTGGGCTGCGTGACCAGGGTCTCGCCTTGCCTGTCAGCCCCGGGGCGAAGCCACTTGTCACTCCCCTGCGTTAAGGACGGTGACCGTTCGGGCCAGGTCACCCCACCCCACGAGCCAGTTGTGCGTGGTGAACACTCTATGCTCCAGTTTTGCTCAAGCATAACTTTAAAATTGTTAGGGACAAAGCTTCTGCTATGTTTGCCTGAGTTTATGCAAATGTATTAAAATTAATGCAAATTGCAATCTATTGATTTTTTTTCTTTTCTTTTCTTTTTTTTTTAAATGATATTGGCAGGCATGAGTGAGGCAGAAAGACACTGGACTGATTTTTCACTATCTTGCATCTTTTCAAGTACTTCACTCTCAGGCACGGTGCGCGTGAAGTGTCTAACACTGACGTTTCTCCTCACGTTGTACGGGGTCGAAAAGCTAAGCGCCAAGTGGAGCCCTAATTGCACACCAGGCTGTTACCTGGTCTGAAAGCAGGGAGGACTCTTTTTATCAGCTCCTTGTGTCAGTGAGCAGCAAATATACGTGGGGGGGAACAACTTGTGCTGAGCAGGCAGGGATGGGGACAGCAGGAACTCGTGTGTGCTGCAGGGAGAGGTGGGACGGGGAACAAGGCCTTTTATAGCCAAGGCCACTAGCCATCGCAGAGACCCATCAGTGTGTGGGGTGGTGTCAGCAGGGAGGGACGTGAGGCGCAAGCTGAAGTCTTGGCACTGTTGGATGGATATCAGTAGACCCGCGTAGCCCCCACCAGAACTGGTGCTCAGGCCTCCTGCAAGGCTGCCGAGGGCGGCAGGAGCCGGGGCCACGTGCGCCTCGGCCGGGCACCGGCCCTGGGCAGGACGAGCAGCCGGCCCGGCCCTCCCGGCTTCTCATTAGCCAGGCGCCCAAGAGGGCCGCGCAGCCCCGGCCCGTGGCCACCGGCTGCACCAAACAGCTCACTGGTTTGTTTTTGAATCTCCTTTCAGTTTATAGTAATGGCGCCGAACCTTGGTTTCTGCGTCTTCTCACCACTTTTTTTTTTTTTGAAGTCATTGTTATAGAGCACTAGCGTCTATCAATCCCATATGGCTTTTATTAACGTGAATTTGTTAAAGGATACACAGAAAAGGTGGCTCCTGATTTTGTGTACAGTACTGTGAGGTGAGGCTGGATCGGTGGTGGGAGTCGTTGCTGCCACAGCTTAGCAATTGGCTTTAGGTTCAGGGGCTGGAAGCCTTGGGGAAGGCTGAAGAGAAACACAGCCCTTGGGCAGCACGTGTATTTGCTTCTTCAAAGCTTTGGTAGGAGCCAGGCTGTTTGGGGAGACCATGGAGTGTCAGGTGGGTCACTGCCACCATTATGTGGCATCTCCTTCCCTGGTGTCTTGGTCCAACCTTAGCCAAGCATGGCTGCAAGCTGTGGCCAAGTGATGGATGTCTGGTGACCTCCATTGCAAGTGTTGCAGCTTCAGTACATTCCTCAGCGGACAAACATCCAACTTGCAGCTTGTATTTCTAATAGCAAGGCATCGGGCAAATGGGCACCAACATCAACTCAACACCCGTCTGTTGCCTCTCAATATTGGAGCACAACTCTAGAGGGATGCTTGTCCTCTTTGCAGGCTCTTGAGGCTCCTGCCCATGAGCTTTCATCATCACTAAACTTCTGTGGCAAGCTAAATCTGGGAGCACGGAAAGGGAAATGCCTGGGAGGGGTGTTTGGGGTCCTCCATGCTACCCGTAACTGCTGGACCTGGTGCAAACAATGTGGTGAGGAGTTGGTGACCTCTATCAGAAATGTTAATAGAACATTTCTGCTAGAAGGGAATTATATGCTCATGTTTGTATGGTTTTTCATACGAAAGTCTTTCATGTTAATTGGCAACAGTACAAATCTTAGGATGGTAAATGCCTTCTCGTATCTGGTTCTGTATAGAAATCAACGAGGTAGAGCAAATTTGTTGCTAACCTGTGGCTTATATAGTATTTCTTTTATTGGAGCGCCTAGTTAAATCCTAAGCCTGCTGTTATATACGCATTTATGGAGCAAACACTCTGTGCTCTTCTACTGGTTTAATATACTATTTGCTTAATGGGCCATTGACATAATCATTTGATATAGATCCTAGTCATACCATGCTACCAAGCTATGATATATTAATATAGCTACATATTAATGGTGGAGGGCAAGCATGTTATATTATTATCCATGACCAATTAGTTTCTATCTATCTTAGGGATACAGCTATCTAGGTGCTAGTCTCTACGGGCCTGGTTTTTAGAAGTCTGAGTACTCAGAGCTTCAATTGAAGTCAATTGTGTTTCTTGATGGATCCATTATTCAGATTACTCATAGCCCTCCATATAATATAATCTTTGAGCATGTAACTATAATTGTATATTTCTACTTGCAGTTGGAGATTTTTATGTTTAATTACTGCTAACAGTTTTTTTCTTTTTTCTTTTTCCCTTTTTCTCCAATGGATAATTAAATAATGCATTTCTTTCTCTCTTCAGTTTTCTACTTGATCAGCCAGGAGATGGGCTATAGAGTCAAAAGGGACTGTCTATGTTAGGAAAGCATAACACTTTGCAGTGTTTCTTATTAATATAGATATATTTAGTTGCTTACAAATAGTATATTTTTTGTGCTGCAGCTACTATATATAGACAGAATGTTTTAGAGCTGCAAATATGATCTCTTTTTTGCTTTCTTTCACCCCCTCATGTTTGGATTATTAATAACAATATGAAAATATGAGGGACCAGCATGCAGATTTTGCTCTTTGTGGGATGCCTGCAGAATTAAGCGATCATTATAAATAGGAGGTAAAATTGGCATTTTATCTGTCTGTCTTGTACGTTGTAATTAAGCAGCTGATTTCTTTCTGATGTGGCAGCAACAGTGGCATTAGAGAGAAGGAGAAAGGGTCATAGTTATCTAGATCACCTCTTAAGCGCTAAGATAACAAAGACAGAAGTTATGGAATACACAGGTGGTGAGGTGGCAAAGTGATCAGTTGGAAGGATGAAAATAAGAGTTTTGATTTGCAAAGAGACTGGAAAGGATGGGATGTAGAAATGTTGGCATAGAGGAAAAAGAAAGAATGGGACAGTCTGGATACTCAGGAGGCACGCGGGAGGGATGGAAGGAAGGAGCTCTGCGGCTTAACCGAAACTGGGAGACATGAAAAGGAAGAAGCCTGGGTGTATGACAAGCTCTGTGGGTTACTTTGGAGTAGACATGGAGTAGTCTACTAGACATAGCCGTGGCATATCTAGTACACCAGACATAGGTAGATTGCAAAGTCTCCGTCATTTTCCTTTGCGTACAATGGTGACCAGTAAAAGTGTCCTTAAAAGAGGCTTTGCTAAGTGTCTTAAATGGCGTACTCAGATAATGCCATGTATTGATGTATGCAATTAATCATTGCTAATCCAGAGAACCTTGTTTGTGCTGTGCTCTGGATAATGCAAAATCTCATAGAAAATGTAGTATGGCACCATATAAGGCTGCATGATGTGACTGTACAGAGTGACTCAAGTGAGGTCTCAAAGGCAACCTTAGCTTTGCCATTTTTCAGCTTTCTGTTCTTGATTTTGCAACATTCTTGTTTTTATGAATAATTGTTTTGTGAATAATCTCATTTTGTGAATAACTTCCTAAATTTTTAGATGGGGGAAATCTATCCATTTTACAGGATGCCAGCCTGTAAAATTGCACTCTGCAAGCTGAGATGTTGCTATTGCAAACACGGAAGTCAGGCACTTTTGTTGAAAAACAGCGGAAACATTGATGACACTTGATCACTTTTGAGCTTGGCTCGCAGGGGGCTGCCCAGGATTGCAGATGATTTCCTGTCCTCTGAAGTTTTTATTTTTAGTCCATGGAGTTGATGACATCTCCTCTGCTTTCCCTGAAACCTCAAATGGTTCCTACATAACTGCCTTGCCCGGGGAGTCCTCCCTAAGTGGCTGCGGGATGGAGTAAATCTGCTCTCAGGCCTTCCCAAAGAAGTCCACGCAGAGCCAGGGGCAGGAACGAGGATGTGCACAGATTATCCCGCCTGAACTTAGACAACTGGCAGCCATATGTGTAAGCAAACGAAGTTTTACTACTTCTCTGTAAAAGAGATCGTTTTTAAAACCTTTATTTTCTTGCCAGTTGGCTGAGAAGGAGGAACAATAGATTCAAGCTGAAATAATTTGCATTTATGATGAAGACAAGGAATATCTACCTTGCATTTTCCTAAAAAAGAAAAATTAAACCTCATTTTTAATTAACTGATAAACTATTAATCAAATTTTTGCAATGTTAGGTGACACATTATTCATTTAGATAGAATGACTGTGAACTTAAACTAATCAAATCTGATTTGCCCACATATGCTTGATTGAAATACATTTTAACTAGCATATACAAAGAGAAAATCTTGGATTTCTTACCTAATCTTCAGAGTATACTGCTGAGTTAATAAGGGCAGTTTTTTTTTTAAATGAGACCACCATTTCTTAATCTGCATATCAAAATCAAGAGCAACTTAATTGCAAAACACATATTCCTGAAATCTAATCATTATACTGCTTTAGGGTATTTTATTGAAGCATGTTAAATTATGGACAGAATATTAATGATGAAGCTAATCAAACCCAATTAGTCACTTCTAACAATAGTCACATAAATATACAAGTCAGGTACTAAAGTACTGTAGGTATGGTTTTAAGGGTTTTTTTAATATAAAATTTGTGGTATATATGAATGATATACTTGTTATTTTTAATCTAAAAATCTAGGACAAGTCATTTCAAAGAAAATGAGATACGCGAGAAGACAATGGAACTTGTCCCTTAGTATTAGAATTGACACTCCTGATTTTTGAATACATAAACACTGCTTAGACATTATGTTGACGGACACATAATTAATAGGATAGAAGGGTGGATCTGCCCTAGCTCCCAAATGTGGGAATACAAAAGTGCACACACAATTTTCTCCTCTTGGTTGTGTGATGATTACCATGACTGCAAGAACTAGTTGTCTGCTAGAGCTGTCTAGTCTCATACTACAAAATACAAGATTTGCATATGCTGCTATAATAATTGTAGTATATAGTAATTAAAGACTTATTATGTCTGCATCAAAAATCAGTATCTTTGTTTAAGTTCAGATACAGGTTCCTGTAAAGATTTAAACATCATGCTTATCTTTTAGCAGACTCCATCTGAGTCGTGTTTGATATTGATATTTTGGGTGGCTTTCAGTTCATTTTAGCTTTCTACTTGATAATTATGGGAGGGCAACTGTCATCTCACTTTAGGTCTATCTACTCTACCAGGGGAAAACACGCAATGCAGGGGTCACAGATGACCTACTGATGTGTCTTTTGAAAGATGATGTGTTTTGAAAATCCTTTTAAATTGCAACTCTTACAGTTGCTATAATTATTCAGGTCACATAAAAGAATTACTTAGCGTATTTATAACCCCTTTTTTTGCACTTTCAAATTTAAGCACATGTATTTTCTAATTTGCAATCATCTAATTTTAAAAAGGGGTATCCATAAACAATAGGTAGGGTTTAGTGGCAGACAGCGAACCCTTGCAATCGGATTTGCATTGCTGTTGATACCAGCAGTCGAGCTGTGTGTCGAGGAATCTAATGGCACTTTCCTTATACGAGCACTGATTATTCTTGGTGTGGTGGTGCCTCGCACGCAGACCTGCTGGGGGGTATCCCCAAGCCGATCCTGGTCTCTAGCCCTGTAGCAGCTGGGGAAAGAGCGGATGGGAAGCCTGGGATTTGGGAGAGCCCCTGGGAGCTGGGGAGCAGCACCCAGGGCAGAGAGAGAGACCTGTTTTGTGGCATCTAAACTAACCAAAGCTGGGAGTGAGGAACAGGGAAGGGGTGTGCAGTGACAGTGGGATTTGAAAAAGTTCTCTATCTGTGAGTTTTCTGCAACCTAGAAGAAAATACTCCTGTAGAGCTGTAAGAACTGTTGTTACGAGTTTTAGACTTGGAGAAGGTTTAAACTTCTGCCTAGTATGCCTCTCCAAACCAGCTTGTCCACAAAGAACAGGCTGGGGGACTATGGACTGTCTGAACTGATGCACACTCGCATACTTTTTGTGTGAGTATTTAGCTCTTTCCAAAGGGAATCAAAAGCAAGTTTAAAAACTGACAGCAGTATTGATATTGCATTGTAAGTAGTCAAATTAAGGCCTCCTACTCTTTCATAAACTCTTCTGGAAACCTGTCAATGCTGTAAAGACCACAGGCTATTTTGTTGTGTATTTCCTTATAGAAAGAAGATTGAGAAGTGACTCAATTACAATGTAAGCACCTTCACAGGAAGAAAATATTTGGCACTAAAGAGCTCTCTCACCTAGCAGAGAAATGTGCCATAAGAACCAATTTTGAAAACTTAAGTCAAAATGAGAAATAAAGCACAAATTTTGAAGTATTCACTAGAACTCTCGCTGAGATTTATGGTGGATTCACTTTTCTTGATGTCATGTTCAGCAAGGCATTGTACGTTGTTCCGAATATTCTTCGGCTGTATAGAAGTTGTTCATCAAAGTATAAGTATTATGTTTAATGCAAGGGTATTTTGGTGAAGTCTGGTAGTTTATGCTGTGCATTTTGGGATAAATCATCAACAATTATTTCCTGCCAAAAAATGTCCAGATCTGTTAGGCTTCCTTCTCCATCACAGCTGAACTTCAACATAGACTTGGTGCTATTTTGAATTCAGAAGGAAATTCCTGGATCCCTGTTTTCTAGCATTTTAGTCAAATAACAAAACATTGTCTCAACAAAATGACTCTCGCAATTAAAGATTTTAGCATTATTTGTTTCCTCTCATTTCCAAATAATATCTAGTTGCTCCTATTATTGCGACACTGAGAGATATTTTTTTTCTTCCCAAAAACATAGAGTTTGTGCAATATTGCAAGCATCCCGTACAGCTGTGTGTGCTCACTGCTGGCTGCACTCAGCTCATCAGTTTGCAAAGGGGTAGGTGACCGCCCGTGCAGGTACTTGGCCGAGGGCACGTCCACCTCGTGCAGTTACTGAAGATCTGCCTTGGTAGGAGCGTGCAGCACCTTGGGAGAAGACTCATTTCAATTCTAGCTTGTTATGGAGTTGTATTACAATAAAAAGCTAAAGCTTATTAGCTGGGTTGTATGCCATCACAGCTCTATTGAAAATAAAGAGATACTGTACTGTAGTTAAACTATTTCAGCATAGCTCATGTACAGTTCTACAGTTCTGTGTGTGTCTTTGCACCAAGCCAGAATATGGGGGTATTTGAATTCATCAGTGTTTCAAAAGAACATTAAAATTTAACAAGTGCATTTAACTAAAAAATCTATATCTAAATAGCATGGAGGTAATGATAAAAAGGAGGTCATTTAAGCTCTTACATTAACTTCTCTGTGAATGGACCTTTCAGACAGTGTGGAGCCTAGTAAGTCACTGTGTTTCTTTATTGAGAGGCCAGGGAAGTGCCTGCCTGAATCAAGATGGCTTCACAACCTCCTCTATTCCTTTCAACATGGCTTCTTTTTTTGCCAGGTAAGATTAAAAAAAAAACAATCAACCAACCATAAACAAAACTTTTTAGGGGAATGAATTCTTGGGTGGGATATCATAATGCCTCAGCCTGGACTTGGATGACCAGCCCAAGCATTAGCCCATCTTTACCAGTAACTTTATTGAGGTTAGCTTCATGTCTGTTTAATAAGTGAATTTTTGTTGCTTAGATGTGGCATAAGTTCCAAAATATTATAAAAATGTAAAGTCCATGTAACTTTACATGCTTCCTTAAAAGTGTCTACTGCATCAAGAACCCAAAAGTCTCTCCGTTGCTGCCATTTCATGCTGAAACACCTCCAAAGTACTCAAGGAACAATAAAGCCCAGATCTCTTCAATTCTTTTACTTAAGGATGAAATTAAAGTGCTTATACAGAGCTGAAGAGTACTCAGCAAACTGAGTCACCACACTGAGTTGTCAGTTCTCCTATAAAAATTACTGAAAATCATTAATGTGTGATTTACTTCCCTGGCAGTTTATCTAAAAATAAAAATCGGACCCAGATTTTCTCAAAGCCTCTCCTTCTCAGCTCTTTCAAAACCTGAAAGTTAATAGTGCAAGCTGCCGCCTGACAGTTTTAAATCACTTTTTTTTTTTCCCTGCATGCCCGGAGTGTGTGGCATTATCTGTCCCTGGAGCATCAGGGCAGGGCAAGGGCGCTAGGCATGAAACCTGCACTGGTTCCCTGGGGTCATGAGTGGTGAGAGCTCCCACTTCCCACATGGGAGCTCGTGGTCACAGTGGCTCCCTGTCCCTTTCCTGATCTGTCATGTCGGGAAAAGCTCTGCAGAGCTGCAGGTGAGATGCCATGGAGAGATGTCTTTCCTGGCAAGAATCTCCTGCTTTGCTGCTGAGTTACAGCAAACATCAACACAGGGCTTAGCTACGGGTGGGTGACAAAAGACAGTAAGGCTGGTGGCGGGTTTGCTGCTCTGCACTAAATGGCACTGCCTCCGCCGGAGGGCAGGGAATTAGCCGATTTTACACCCAGTTTCAGAACCGCTCAGGTCAGGGCAGAGTTGCTTCACCAAATGCCAGTGTGTGCTCTCTTTTGGGGACCCAAGAGTTAAATCAGAGTGACTTAATATAAAAGCCTAACCCCACTGAAATGAGTGGTAAAACTCCCATCCCCTCTGGATTGTCAAGATGATCTGTAGAGCCCCCTAAGATTTGTGTTCTGTTAATAATTATTACTTCTACATAAAAGTAAACTTCTATATTTAAAACTTATAACTTGGCAGCCACAGAATGCACATGTCTATAATGAATAACCGTGTGAGTTTATTATTCCAGTTCTCCACCGTTCTCATCCCATTTCAACCTTATGCTTTACCTGCTTTTTATCTGTCTAAAATGAGATCGTAAGAGCTTCTGGACAGAGATCATTTTCTCACCTTGCATGGCAAAGCACCTCAGTGGCTCCCTGTTAAATAATAATGAAAGTATTTTAAATTTGGATATTTTGAATCTGAACAACTGTTCATGCTTTGCACAATTGCAGAACATGAATGCAAGTGATCAGGCATGCGTGTCTAGAGATGTGCTCTATACACTCACATATTGTTTCCTTTTAAAGACATCTGCATCTACTGAATTCAGTCCAGAATTTGGCCTAGAAGTTTACCGTTATTATGCCTCAATCCAGCAAAGCGTGACTGTAGGGAGACTTAAAATTAAGAATACATGTAAGTGCTTTGTTGGATGAAGGCCTTTATTTTTGGTGCATTTGTGCTCTTATATTTTTAAAAGGAAACATATTATTGGAAGTGTTCTGATCCTTATTCTGTCACTTATTTATTTTGATTTATTATATATATACACATCTCCTAAATTCTAGATGCTTTTGATAAAAAATTCAAAATATATTGAAATCAAATGTAAAAATAGTATCTGCTCTTCACTGAAGCGCAATATCCTGTCTGCTCTTCAGCACCACTGTGTAAACAGCCACTTCCCTCTCATGGTGCTCTTGTGCCCAAAACTTTGGGATTTAGAAGCCAGTCTGGCTATTTTTAGCCAAGGGCAAATGTATTTGTTGCCAAGGGGATGATGTGCCATGCAGAATCACCCCTGCGTGCCGTGCTGCACCTCGCTGTTGTTCAGGGAGCACTGCTGATGAGCAGCCTGCCCAGGCAACCTGCACGCGGGCACCTGCTCCTCCCAGCTCTGCTGTGGTGGCCTCCAGGCCTTGGGCTGCTGCCAGCGCTTGCCTTTGGCTATGCTGGCCCAGTATGTGGAAATACCTGTTGTATTTTGGCATAGAAGGAGTCTAAACAGCCCTAATTTATGTTTTATAAAATATGATCTATTTATATATTTGTCCTACAAAACCAAATGATGTCCCTGGGCCCGTTCCCTCCTCAGGCCCGACGATGACTGGTCTGGATGGCTGGGGGCATCTCATTGTGGTTTGCTCAGTAGTTTCAGTTTACGTATTTCACGCAATCTGCTCACTTTAAAAGTCCAGGTTGTTCCTAAATAATGATGGCAAACATCTAGTAGAAATGCTCGGGAGCCATAAAATGTAAAGTGAATGGACTTTGTGGTATTTTCTAAAGATGTTGTGTGAACTCAACAGCTGTGTGAAGTGCTGGATTGACAGGCCTGCGCCTAAAGACCTCCATTTTGAGTGCCACCTGCAGTGGTGGTTTATGCGAGAGGAGGTTTCCTTTACCAGAAGTTATAATGAGACCACCCAGGCCCTATTACATACGCCATGGATTACAATCCAGATGGGAATGATTTCTCCATGTTATTCCAGCCAGACATGATCTGAGTTTGAGTCTCCTTAGCCTAGATCCTCTAGAGAAACTCCTCTTACCTATGCAAGTTATATGTATTTTGCTCATATTAAGAGGATCATTAACTGTCTAACTGTACATCCACTGATGTCACTAGGGCTTTTTCAATAAGCGGGTTTAGAGGTTTAAGAGAGGGTATGCAGTAGTGAATGGTAATGCTGCTTTCGTTTTCTGTTTTGTAGTGGCCTAAGTAGAACACAGCGTTTTCCGCATCCTTCAGTTTCCTTCATAGTCGGTCGTTTTTCGTAAAGGCTAACGTAATGCTCAGTAATACTTAGTTCTTCTCAGTACAATTCTGAATAAGACTGCAGTGTCAGGAAACCAGAGATGCCTTGAGCAACCATTGCAGTATGTTACTGGAAAATTGTACGGCAGGAGGCGAAACGAAGGGAAACTTGGATGCTGGGGAGACAGGTTTAGTCATGTGAGGGAAATGCCCTGTTTTCATATCAATGCATTTGCTAAAGTGTATAAGTAAGTATATGTAAATGTATGTAAATAGTTCTCCAAGGCAAATAAGAAACTACAATTAAAAGGATAGACAAAGTTATTAATTGAAAGTAACGATGAACCTTTGTAGTTGCAAGCTTTAGCTCTAGAAACTCAGGTAAAAAGTTTGGGGCTATTTTAAGGCTGTGATGGTGGCTTGCCATAGCAAAAGAATAGAATCATTACAAGTGATTATTTATTCACAACAAATGTCACTTTTATCACCTTGGCACAAGAGAGAGAAACACCCAAATATCAGGCACACATAACAACAAATAACCTACTCTTCATCAACAATCAGCAGAAAAAAAATCTAATTAGAGAGTTTTTAACAATGCTACTTTCGATTTGGAATTCTTCATGCTTTGACCAGGTGGTTCATGTCTGGAAGTGATGCATGGCCTATGTTATTAAGCACATTATCAAAGGTCAAAGTCCAAAAGCCTTACTTTCCTTGGAAATCTAATAAAAACCTTCATACAAATTTAATATATGTCCTAGTTTTGATTTGTAAGTGCAGAATGTGTGTGTGCCCGTTTGCCAGTCCTTATGTATAAGAGAGTTTGTGTGTAAAAAATGCTATAAAGGAACCAGCACATTTGCAAACATAGAAGAGTTAAATCTGTTCCTTGGGCCTACGTAAATCCAACTCCTGCTCTGTTGCTCTCATAATCAGCTCAGCAAATGAGTACAAAAGTAAATAATTTGGGCCAAAGACATTCCCTGATCCCCCCACATTCATAACTTCAGTGGAAACATGAATTTGGTGCTGTATATTTATCATGCTAAAAGAACAAGTTTCACAGTATCCCTCATAAAAATCTCAGGTCTTCATTCTCCTCTCACCTTACACAGGTATAAATCACCACTGAAGTCAACAGTTATACCAGCTTTAATTCGGGTACATATGAGAGGAGATTGAGGCCCTTAAGGTATTCAGCTATCTAGGCTATCTTTACGAATATACTGATATGATCAGAAAGCTCTCCTCCTTTACAGAAAAAAGATGAGGGAAAAAAGCAAAGTGACACTAATCTTTTCTGAGTCAGGCTTTCCTCTTGGGTGTGACTACATGCAGAAAAGCTGGGATTTCCAGGTGATACTAATCCAAGATGGCACAAGCAAATACAAAGCATACAAATAAAGCATCCAAGTTTCATGTATTCAACCAACCAGGACAGCATTTATGGTATAAAAGCTAGGATACAGTCAACTGTATTGCTGTGAGGTGCCTGGAGCTTTATTGCATACTAGTAGCATAAAAATAAATTATGTTAATTTCTTTATTATTATCATTAGCAAATACATAATAAGATTAAAGCATAATGCACACTAACAGTTGGCTATCTTGCCTTCCAAATATTCCACATATTTTACATAGATGCCTTTTGGATCAGGAAATAGAATTTTTACAGCTGCTCCCACCAGGAAAGCTTATCGCCTGTCCCAGTTTTTCCTTAAAAGCTATTCACAGATAGGTGTGGGTCTATGTATGTGTGCATGTACATGCACAGAAAATTTCCAATTATTTTTTTCATTTTGACTTTGAGTCAAATGTACACTCAAAATCAGGTGCTTCATCAGTCTGCTGCAAAAGTGCTACACACTGACTTTAATGTCCTTTTATGCTGCAGTTGCTTAAACCCTAATGTGATGGAAAATCCAGCCCCTTGTTCTTCCTGCAGAAGAAAAGCAAATGAGCATCAACCTACTTAACAGGTGATCCTGCCACTGAGCTGATCCGAAGGGTGAGTGTGTGGGCAGATGGATGGCAAGAGAGAGGAGAGGTTGGTGACATTGAGCAAATACTTAGCTCTCAGCTAAAGCATTTAAAACTGCATTTTAATGGTAGTTACGGCGAATAACTGAAAAACTAGCAGCATGTTAGTGTTATCCTTGAAGCTTCTTATCTTGCTCTAATGAGAAGACAGGACAGAGCAGAATTTAAAGGGTGCCACTGAGCATGCTACCGTGCCACCTGCTGATGAGTCAGACCAACACACACTTAGAAACCTTATTCATTGCACTTTGAGACAACAGAGGATTCTAGTACTTTGACTCTATCGTCAGCTTCCAAACATATAAAAAGTACTGATAGTTTCAAATGATTAGACTGAAGGAGATGCACCCTTGCATTCTGCAAGCCCTGAATAACTGCACTGGTCCAGGCAGTTCCACTGAGTGCAACGGAACTATTTACCATTACTGAGTAAACAGGTTTAATAAATATACTATTACTCATGTCCATATGTATTTGTAAGACGAATCTCCAAGAGGCACCAACGACATATCTCTACTCATAAGAAGAATAAAGTTCATTAGAGAGATTAGCAGTGATTTTTTTCAGAGTGAAACTTGTAAATGGGAAGAAAATCGATTTCTACAGATGGACCTGAGACAGTTACTCTTACATACTTGCAGCTGCACTTATCTTTCTGGCAAGTCATAGAAACAAAGAAAAGCTTTTAATCTTTTTTTCCAGCTTGATGACTATGAGGTTTTTTTTTTTTTTTTTGGTCATTCTTCCCCAGTACTCATCTCTAAATCAATCCAAATGTGCCTGCTGTTCATAGTGGAGCTTTGTGTGCACATATACCTCAAACATCCAAAGATTACATGTTTCTTGAGCCTCTTGTTCTCATGCACAATGTTGTTGCAATCCATGTCTCTTGGCCTAATTTTCTGGTCTTGCCAAAGAACAATATTATCATACCCTTTCATTTATCTAAGCAGTGAGACTGCCTTAGGTGTTTTCCAACTTCTTCTTATCTTCTCCTTCTTACCCGTTTTGGTGCTCTCAGCTTTGTAGGGTGGTGGTGAATTGCATTTAGGGGATATGGAGCAAGGCAGGGACTTCTTCACAAAAAAAAAAAAAAAAAAGTCTTTTGGTCCAGAGCACTGGAGTGTTTTTTTTTTTTTTTTCTGCAAATTGAACTTGAGCTTTCCAGAGCTTTGCTTCCTTCCCTCTGCTCTTACTCACATCTGCAGTTTGCTTGTGCCTGCTAGCTGACCTGTGACACGGATTTCTGGAAGCCCATCTGAGCTAGCTTGGGTTACGGCAACAGCTCTGCTAGCAAACGCATCTCCGCATACAGTACAGACATGCTGGCTGTCCACGAAACCATCCACTTGGAAGAGGGTAGCCAAACTGACCTCACTTGCTTTTCCTCACTGCAGAACTGCAGGGTTCTCCAGACTTTTTCTCCTTCTTTTTTTTTTTTTTTTTAAGAAATTCATCTGGTAAGGCATATAAAAGATTTGACTGAATAAACAAGCGGCTTAGAAGGCCAAAAGATTATTTTTTACTCCACAGAATTTCACTGGTGACAATGTTTTGTACAGGTTAAGTGCAAAGGAATGCAACCCAGAGCCATGCTCCTTGTTCATCCTTGGCAAATGCTGTATCCCATCTGTTTGTCACTATTAGAATATTTTTCATTGGCAGATGAAAGACAGAATGTGCAAAAGGATCCAGTAAACTATTCCATATTATTGTCAGTACAACTGAACACATAAAGTCTTTACTCTGATAACGATGTAGCCTCTTATTTAGGCCAACTGTCAGAAGAAGTCAGTGCAATACATTCCAGCGACTAGATGATGTACTAGTGGCATGTAAATGGTGAAAAGTCGTTGGGAGGTGCATACAGAGAAATGATTGCATGCTTTCCCCTCTGCTTCGATATTAAAATGTGTTTTGGAATATAAAATTCCTACTTTGTGAGAACCCCTTGCTAGTGCAAGTTTTCTGTTGTTATGTTAGGCAAAAAAAAAAAAATTCATAGAATCATAGAATGCTTAGGGTTGGAAGGGACCTCTAGAGATCATCTAGTCCAACCCCCTGCACACGCAGGGTCACCTAGAGCACGTGGCACAGGGCTGCGTCCAAGCGGGTTTGGAAGATCTCCAGAGAAGGAGACTCCACAACCTCTCTGGGCAGCCTGTTCCAGTGCTCTGTCACCCTCACTGTCAAGAAATTTTTCCTTAAGTTCCTGTGGAACTTTTGGTGCTTCAGTTTGTGGCCATTACCTCTAGTCCTATCAGTGGCCACCACTGAAAAGAGACCATCACCGTCCTCTGCACTCCCTCCCTTGAGGTACTTCTAGACACTGCTCAGGTCCCCTCTCAGCCTTCTCTTCTCCAGCTGAACAGGCCCAGCTCCCTCAGTCTCTCCTCATAGGGCAGATGCTCCAGGCCCCTGATCATCCTTGTGGCCCTGCGCTGGACTCTCTCCAGCAGCTCCACATCCCTCTTGTCCTGCGGAGCCCAGAACTGGACACAATACTCCAGATGCAGCCTCACCAGGGCTGAGTAGAGGGGCAGGATCCCCTCCCTCGACCTGCTGGAGACGCTCTTCTTAACGCACCCCAGGATCCCACTGGCCTTCTTGGCCACGAGGGCACACTGCTGCCTCATGGTCAACTTATCATCCACCATGACACCCAGGTCTTTCTCTGCAGAGCTGCTCTCCACAAGGTCGGTCCCCAGCCTGTACTGGTGTCTGGGGTTATTCCTCCCCAGGTGCAGGACCTTGCACTTGGCCTTGTTGAATTGCATGAGGTTTTTCACCGCCCAGTTGTCCAGTCTGTCCAGGTCCCTCTGGATGGCAGCACAGCCCTCTGGGGTATCGGCTACTCCTCCCAGTTTCGTGTCATCAGCAAACTTGCTGAGGGAGCACTCTGTGCCTCCATCCAGGTCATTGATGAATAAATTGAACAGGACTGGACCGAGGACTGACCCCTGGGGGACCCCACTAGCTACAGGCCTCCAACTAGACAAAATTGAAAATCTTACATTGATCTTCATGTTATGCATCTGTTTTGTCTTCTGATCAAGTTGTGAAATCAAATGGGATCTAACTAAAACACTTACGAATCATCTGTAGTTCCTCTCTTGCAAGCCCTGTTAACTGGGGTATTTCTAATCAAATTTAGAAAATGTTCTACACAGAGCAAAGGGGAGTTATTTCATATTAACATTTAGAAAGAAGATTTATAAAAACTATTTAAACCAGAACATTCTTTTTGCTAGTGAGCTGTTTTCTGAAGACAAGTATCCTGTCCATATGAAAGATCCAAAATCCCTCAGTGCCAAATACATACCAGAAAATTTAAGCTAACTCTCAATCATCAAGATGATGGATGTAGTTCTTGCATAAATCAAACTACCCTGTTGCAACTGCAATTTTTTATTTGTAGCGCTGGAAGCCGTTATCCAGGTATGGCTGAAAGCTAACTCCCAGCACTAGCGACCAACACTTTTTCCCCCCACAATCGTTCACAAACTGAGCTTTCCAGAGACACGTTCTTTAGCGCGGGGTGGGAATGGCGCGTCGCCTATCGCGCGTGTTAAAACCGCTGCTTGGCAGCATGTGCCCCATCCGCTAAGGTGGGGACGAGGCCTAGCAGGGGACACACGGGTGACCCGCGGAGAGGCAGCCCGAGGGTGCCGCTGTGTCCCCGCGCGGCCGCAGCTCGGCACCCCGCTGAGGACGGGGCGGGCGGCCGGGCTGGGGAGCGCAGCGAGGCCCGCCGCCGGCCAGGCCCCTCGGTTCAGCCGCGGGCTTAAAGCCCGAGCGGAGTCAATGGCGGCTGCGGCCCGGCCCCTTCCGCGCCGCTCGCCACGCGGCTCCCGCCCCCGCGTGCCCAGGGGAGCCGGGGGCGCTGCGCGGGCCGCGGCGGCGGCGCGCGGGGGGGCTGGGCTGCGGCGGGGGGAGCGCCGCCTCCCGCGGCTGCCGGCGGGGCCTGCGGCGGCGGCGCCGCTACCCAGAGTGCAGCAGGCAGCGACGGCGGCTGCTCCGGCCCGGCCCGGCCCAGGCGGCGGCGCAGAATGCGAGAGTGAGATGCTTCCCCCGGCAGCGGCGCCCCGGGCCCAGGCGGCGGCGGCCCCCGCGTGGATGCGGCTCTGGAGCCGGCGCTTCGCCCGCCACAAACATTTCTATAGGACTCACTCGCCCTGCTGAGCGCGGCGGCCCGGCCGCTCGCCCTGCCCTCATGGCGGCCCCCGGCGGCGCCGCGCCGCTCAGCGCCGCGCTCGTGGGCCGCCTGCGCCAGGAGCACGAGCAGGTAACGGCCCCGCGGGGGGCGCGGGCCGGGGCGGCGGGGCCTGCGCGCGGCCCGCGGGCGCGTGACGACGCTGACGTCACGCGCGGCCCTGGCGGCCCCGCGCGGGGCGGCCCTTGGTGGCCGCGGCCTAGCGGCGGGCCCCGGGGCCGCCCTGGCCCTGTCCCGCTGGCGGCAGCACGTGGGCAAAGGGCGGCCGGAGGTGCGAAGCGACCACTGCCCGTTGCGGCCTTGGGCTCTGCTGCCGCTTCTCGTCGCAGCCGTGCTGCCAAAGCGCCGTTAGAAAAGCCCATGTCAGAGCGATGCTTGGGGTGAAAGTTTCGAGGCGGCCCGTGCGCGGCCTCGGCCCCGCTGCGGCCTTGGCACCCTGCCACGTGCGCGCTCGCCGCAGCCTGCCGGGTGCTGTTGCAGCCCAGGAGGTGTAGCGGCTCTGCGCCCAGCTGCGTTTCCAACATGCCTTTTCTGTCCCCCTTAATTTTCTTTGTTGTATTTTTACTCGGAGGTGAAATTAGGTGTAGTTATAATACCCAGTCCTGCAGCCAGGCCTGTGTGAGAGACTGGTGCCAGTGAATTGATTGAGCTCCTGGGCCGTCTTGAAAAGTTAGTTCTTTGGAAATGAGCTACTTATGACTTGTCTTCACAAAATGGATTTAAAAATAACAGTGGCTTTGGAAAAGCCAAGCTATCAAGTGTCTTCTGTAAAAGAAGATTTTGGAAACAGATTCTGTGTTTGGCTGTGCTATGAAATTCGAGATCCTTCTTTCTACAGGTTATATTCATGGTCTATCATGAGCAGGCCCTGGCAGGTTAGATATTTTAGTTAACATTATAATTACATGTGTCTTCCATTATGGAATTCGCGGTGCTAATTGATACATCATTGGCACAAGTAGCTATTCGCCCACCGTGTGCAAGCTTTTCCATTTTCTGTTCATTTTCCTTGAACAGGTAAACATTTTAATGCTGTTTGGTAGACGTGCTTAGGAGCTCCCCATTTATAAAGTAAAACTTCCCACTGTCATCACAGCATACTGCTTTGTCAACTGTTGCTTCCTTAAGCATAAGGAAACTGAGTGTGTTTAGAGTGTAAATTAACATGGCCTGTCTGGAATATTGAGTACAGAAAGGTGCCTGCCAATGACTAGCATCCTGGATGATTGCTAAAAAGTCTGCCTGAGCAGGTGAGCATTAATGTGGATGAGCAGTAAGAGGATCTGGTGGAATAATCTCTGCAGTCTGTTCTGTATGGGCAGTAACCTGTTACACTAGCAATAGCAACCTGCCAGCTTTGACTCCTTCACTTAGTTTTCCAAGTGGTAGAATTTGGTGAAGAGTTGTATCTCTGGTACATTGTGGTCAGCTGAGCCTAATGTGGATTTCTGCCATAACCACATAGAATCATTACCATTTCATGGTAAGACCCCTCTCTAAGTAGGAATCTTCTTAAACAGATCTGATTCAATGGAAAAAGGCCCAGGAGACCATTAGTTAAGCCTCTGTTAGGTTGGTGTAGCAACATTATATTTTATCATAGGGAAACTTTACATAATTTCTGCAGATTGTCTAAAAAAAATTGAACACTTCAGCTTCAATATGAAATTACACTAAAGAACTACAAATCTTGGTTACAATGGAGTGTCGTGATGAAGATATAGTAGATGCTCTCGCTATGCAATATATAATTGGATTACAACAGTATTTTCAGTTATGAAAATATTGTGTTTTAAGATGGAGGAGGCCTTTTCATTTCAGCTGCCTCTTTTTGAACATTCATATTTTTCTCACAAAACTACTGAGGTTGAAGGTACACATTTCAATCTCAGCACAAGAGAAGGAGAGTTAGTTATTTGGTATGTTGGTAAGCTGGTAATCACCAGTATGAGCATCATGGCAAATCGTAAAGTTGTTTAGTTGGAGCTCTATCTGTATGTGCTGCGATTAAAGCAGGTGCATGCATTTCTTTTAATTAATGTGATACTGTTCTATCTCAGTCATGTTTAATTAAATAAATAGAAACCCATTTATTCCCATTAGTCTGAAGGCAACCTTTAGTGTAGCAGTGAAATGCATCTGCAGAATTAAAGGTAATGTTTGAGTCCTAGTTGGTTGTTTTAACATCCAGGCTGTTGTACAACCATACTTGAGCCATGGGTTTGAGTTTCCAAGTGCTAAAGAGCTGCCCTGACAGAGGCTTCCTTTCTGTTTAAAAATATTAAAAGAACCTTTCTCTCTTTAATCTGATTCAAGCTGCAGCTTGCAGGTTTAGGACCCCTGGTGAAAAGTAATTTTAATTTTTGTTTAGGACTGCTTGCCTGTTGGACAGATTTCATCTTGTTAATTTGTAGTGATAGTAAGACCAAACTGTTAAAAGCAATTTTCAGTAGTCCCACTAAAGGCACTTTGTATAAAAACACGACGTAGAATGTGTATCTTGGGGATAAATTATAAAGGAGTATCTTGTAATTTTCATGATAAAGACCATCATTGGAAGTGCTGTGGCTGCGTAAAGTTTTGGATATTTCTGCAAAAAGAATATAATGTATGTATCATGGATTACTTGCAAAAGCAATATATGTTAACTGAAAATATTGTGTTAAATCTATTGTAAGTTAGTAGAGGAATTATAAAATGAATATTGCAAGAGGTGGATTCTCATAAAATAGAACCTGAATTTAAACATAATATTTTATAAATGTTTATTCCTACAATAAAAAAGATTGGGATTGCTATCTGGCAGGAGGTTGACCAGTCAGGGCTGTATGGTTTGGTAAGAGCTTTGTAGACGGTGAATTTACAGTGGGCTGATCTGTTCTATAGCTTCTGAGCAATGCAATGAAGAGAAACGTAATGGGAGACATTACAGACCTGATTAGACCCAGGAGACACTTGTGCAGTGCAAACCTAGGCGTGGAGAATCTAAAAGACTCCAGATTCCAGTGTTATTTGTCCAAACAGTTCTAGATTGTGGGGATATTGCACTGCCCCCTCCTTTTTTTAATAAAATTACAACAAGGCAGTATCTGTCTTGTTACTTATCATGAAAACAAACTACAATTAGGCTTAATGCAGCTATTATTGTATTATTGGCCATTATGTACTATGGCATATTCTTAATTTTTATGAATTTAATTGGTGAAGGCTTTGTGATCTTTAATTTTAAAATGGTTTTCAAGGTCCTGAGAACTTTAAATTTTTTAGCAATTAAACGACTTTAGACACTCGAAGGGTTTTTGGGGAAACAAAATACAGAGTCCTAAACCTACATTTTTATTCTGTTTTCTCATCTTCCTTTATGAAGTAGTCCAGTGGCCGTCTGCTTCTGTGTTAGTCTTTGTCAAGTAATACCCACGTTATGAACTTCCTTGACAGTTCTCAAAAAGTTACAGTGAGAAAAGAAATAAAAAAACACATTGGTGCTGCATAGGGTCTCACACGTTTCACATGGGTGCTGGAGCTGCTGAAACTGCTGGCCAGGAGGGCTCACAGGGTGATTTCCAGGGCAGCGTCTCTCCATGGATCATACTCTCCTTTCGGCCCACGTACAAGTTAATAGACCCTAAAGGAAAAGTGTGAGATGCTGGTGCAGGACTTCACTTGCCACAGTTTGAGGAAAGTTAATATAGTGTCTGAACCTTTGCTTGATGCACTCTTTTAAAAAGGTCTGTGAACAATTAACACTTCAGAAATTTGTAAATCCAATCCACCCTATCCAGTGGTTTTCTTTGTGTTAGTGGATTCCAAAAATATTTTCTAATGTGCTGCTCTCAAGTGAAAGGACCCATTCAGTCTTTATCTGGAAGATTGAAGCTCTCAAATGTCAGAGTTTTTTCCAGTGTTAATTGATCACCTCTCACTTTTTCAGTCAGTGTCCTGTTGGGAAGCAGTATTTGTCTATGATCTTAGTAATATGAATTAAATACCCATCAGTTTATAGAGTAACAAGAAGTATGAAATGCATTAACACGATGTAAATTGTATGGTAATGAACTGCTATGAAGTTGAGCGAGTTGCCTTTATGTTAAAGTGGGCAAGTCTGTATATGTTCTTGCCTCATCAGTAACTAAAATGTGTCTGTGTGGTTATAGCCACAAACGTCTTGCCAGGCAACTGTGAGGGGCTTGGACGGATGCGATGATGGAAGCGAGTGGAGGCAGGAGAAGGGGTTGGTGCCGAGGTTGCTCGGAGCTGCTGTTGGCTCTTGAAGCACAGCCTAGAGGTCCGTCCGTGCGGCAGGTGCCACAGCTCGTGGCCGTTTGGAGCTAGCTGGTGTAGGTGTTGCTGCCGGCGTAGTCATTTCAATACACACTACATCAAAGCCTGCAAAACCTGTGTGAGATGTCTGGTAAGTTCGGTCATGCTGGCCTAATATATTGCTGTCGTGGTATCTGAGCTCGCTTGTGTGGTACAGCCAGATGAATGTATTCACCTGAAGTAGGTAAAATGAGTTCCTTAGCTCTGCCTTAAAATGAGGTCACATACTATGGACACCCGCTTGTTACCAGTGAAAAACAGGACCTTGCTGCAATTGGTTCCTCCCTTCCACTAGTTTTGTTGATCAGAGCTAATTAAACTCACGAATTTACCAGAAAAAATCCTGGTTTTTCTCTCTTTCCACCCCCCCCCCCTTTTTTTTTCTTTGGTTTTGTGGTTTGAAATGGCTCTTGGATGGATCAGACAAACAGCAAAAGTGATGTTGGGAGATTGTGGCTGAGAGCAAGGAAAGAAGGTGCTGTGTTACATAATGTGACATTACTTGTCTCACTATTAAAGGGATCTTTCAAAATCTGTGACTCCTCAAGTGGAATTCTTGAGCTCACAAAAATTTGAGTTAAAAGTCAGCTCTAATACACTGAAACCCAATCATAATATATGATTTTTTTTTTGTAGAAAACTGAGGTCTGTTTTGTTTGGACAATTATTACAAAAATACTAGATCTCCATCTCCAAATCTCTGTTTGCTGTAGAGAGAAGTTAAAAATGTGATTATATTTTCAAGTAGGAAGATTTTTTTTTTCTTTTAGAAAAATGCTGCCCGTGATTTGATTCCTCTTGGTCTTCATTTTCCTTCAGTGTTGTTTCCAAACACACTTCTAACAACAACAAAAAAATCCACCCAAAAGGATATTTACGTAAATAATTTGGTGATATATAGTGTTTTTTTCATTAATATAGTTTAATAAATGAATATGAGAGCTAAGAAATGCTTGCTTTCTTTTTCCTTAGATCACATAGTACGTCAATGAAAATTCATCTTAAATGTTGTTTTTTGGTTTCTGTTTCTGGCAAGTGACAGATAACACCCTCGTTGCCGAGAGAATGAAATATCTGATTAGTGGTTAGTGTTCTTCTGTAATGTCAAATGAAGTGGTGAGCCAGTTATCAGTAAACTTAGTTTTTGGGTGCAACAGAGAAATCTCATGCATACTAGCAGAATGGCCTAGTGGATCTTGATCCTGCAAATGTTTGTAGATGGAGATCAATTGGAGTAAACACTTGCATGTGCAAAGTTAAGCAATTAAACTCTGGAGAGTTGGAGTCATCCTAATTAGGTCTGTATTGGAAATTAGCTTGGTTTTATCATGAACCTTGTAAACATGGATCTGCATTTCAGAAAACTGGCATATGTTTTTATTGTAGTTGTTGGAAGGTTCTGAACAACAGAACCAAGGTCAAAGCTGAAAACTGTGCAGTCCCAAATGGCAGAGACAGTATCCTGAAGGCAAATCATGGGTTTTAGACTTTATTAGACCCTTGCTTTAATTACCGCCTCATTACTTGCTCTGCTTCCACAAAAAGTATTCCATACTGTCATTTTTCCCTAAGTAACTGGAAATGTGATTGAAAGGGATGTTTAAAGTGAGACTAATTCAAGATTAAATAGTCACAAATTATATTATTGCTACATGTAAACAAATTACTTGCATATCTGATTTTATTCAGATTACTTTTCAAGTGGTAAATAATGCTTTATCACTTATATAGTGCTCTTACATCTTTAGAGTGCTTTTCTCACATTAATTAATCATCATTAAACACTCTGAGGTGGGTAGGTTAATACTATTATCCCCATTTTGCAGATGAAGAAATGTAGACTGAGAGGTTGTGATTTGCTCAAGGCCATATAGAAGAAATAGTCAGAGTGGGGATTAGATCTGTGTCCCTGGTTTCTAGTTTCAAAAGATCATCCAGATTGTGAGTTTTGAAGCAAATTATAGGAGTGTACATGAAGAAATGTCGCAAGCTTGCCTTGTCGAAGGCTAGTTAGCAATTTGTTTAAAAGGAAGCTTTGGATTTTTTTTTTTCCAAATCTACTTTCTTATTTTCACCTATTCAAATTAACTTTCATCCTAAAAATAAGTTTCTATTTCTTGCCTCTTGAACATAGCTGTGTGCGATTCAAGTGCAACAGATTTAGCTTTGGAACCCTAACCTGTCTACATGTGACTCCAGTACCAGCTTTGTTTATAAATTTTCGCAAGCTGAGACATAAATGAAGTTCTGACTTAGCAGCTATTTAGACTATATAAGAAATTGATAAGAGTTACCTTCATGACATGCTTAAAAACACGACCTTTGCAGGCAGTACAGCTGCTTAGTGGAGACATGCATGGACATTTGCTATACTTTGGAGAACTACCTAAATAGAATTAAGTAGTTTTGTGTCTGGAGCAAAAGAGAGCAGAAATGTTTGTGTGCCTGAATGATCAGAAACGCCACAGAGCACTATATGGAGCTGTTGGCTATGGGGCACATGCAGAAGCAACAGGTCAGAAGAAAACAAAGCGTGAGAAGTGCTGTGCTTGGCCAGGGTGGGACGGTACCGGGAGCAGGTACATGGGAATCATGGCTCTGAAATGGACCCTTCCTGCTCTGCTTTTTTTGTGTTTTAATATTTAATACATTTAAAACTGCTTTTAAATAGCTCAGAATGAGAGCAGAACCCCTTACTTGGAATGTTTGTTGTTTAATCAAGAAGGACTTAGTTTTAAGTTAAAAGCACACCAAAATGCAGTCTTTTAGCACTTGGAAAGGAAATTCCCGGGGTGATGCCCCCTTGTGGCTCCCCTCAAAGATAAGGAGCCTTAAGGGAATTAAAACCTGCCGTTTTAGTAAACCTTGGAGCAGGCTGCAGGCTTTGTGGTCCAGCTGGGTTTTAGCAAGCATTCTGAAACTGGGTACCTTTCTGTGAAATCGGAATCTTGAGAAATGTTAGTTTTTAACAAATTGCTATTAGAGAAAAGGAGGGAAATGGGATATTTGCCCATTTGTTTTCTTTTAAGGCTATGGAATGTATTTCGCACCAGTGGATCCTGTTTGGATAACGGGACCCATGATTAGCTAATGCTAACTCGTTGCGAGAGTAGTTTAATAGCTATTTTAGCATGCAAATAAACTACTGCTAACCTTGTTCATTCACAAATTCATATACTGCTATGCCTAGAAGGGGAGAATCCGTAATTTATTGATATCACTTCTACTATAGTGTCGTAGAAGTAATGCATTTGGTGGTGGTGCTGGACAGCTGTCCAGGCAAATTAAACTTCAATGAACAGGTAATTTGTTTTATTTAGGCTTAAAGGAGTTTTCCTTCTTTAATTGTAGCTCTAAATATAAATTATGTATGGAAGATGGACTAATCATTTTCTTTATGTTTGATTAAAGGCAAAGAATCAAATATTTGTTCATATATTTATCTATTTGTTTCTTTGCCCTGATAAAATCATTTTTTTCCAAACACTGGGCCTGACCTAATAAGGGATATACGCATAAATGATCTGCTGTTCTTCAATATTTATTCTTTCTTTCTTCATTTTTTTTAATTTTAATAAGAGTTTTATGTGGGCAGCTAATTGAGTTCAGTCTAAGAAGTGTAAGCTGAGACATTTTTAAGATGGTGCATTTTAGCCCTCCCTAGAAGGTCTCATTTTATCCTTGCCGTGAAAGGAAAAGGTTTCTTACTGGTTCCACCCTATAGTATCCCTTCAAGAGAGATTATATCAAAGAAGAAGAATTAAATTAAAATTGATTGGTGCTATTGATTTTTTTTTTTTTTTAAGGGGATAAAGGGTGATGGAAATAGCATATGCCTATATACTGTTTTACTGATGGACTACTTTTTAAAAACATAAAAAGCATATGTGCTCAATTTACATATTTACTAATTAAAAAAAGCTTCCTGGAAACATTAAGTAGACTATCTTCCGTAACCTTTAACATTGTAGCTAATGGATATAGCCTGAAAATTTTCATAGAAGGTCCTCTAAATAATGTAAATGATTATGAATATGTAACTAGTTAATATGCAGCTATGAAAGGATTATCATGTAGAGGTTAATGAACATGCTGCTCTTATGGTTTGCAGGGCTTTTCTTTTTGTGCTTTTAGCTCACTTCATGCATGGAGAGTCATGTATTGGGAATGGAAAGCTTCCTGTCTTCTTTTTTCCATCTTCGTCTTTAATAGGGCAATTAAACTGGAACTTTCTTAAAGGATTTCATAAACATTTTTGTGCACTTAATTATGTTACGTGCTTTGCAATCACTACCAAATCTGAAAGAATGAAATACATTGATAGAATATTCTGTTGTTGTAGTTGGTGTTCTCCTCCATTGTATGTTAACGTTGCTCTGAAACATTGCTACTCTGTATGATTTATACTTCGTAGGGAAACTTTACTCTTAAAATGTGCCTAATATTAATAGTTTGAATTAGATTTCTGAATTTATATCCTGTAGAAGTCTGTGTATCTACTCCGAACCTTAAAAATAGTTAGCTTGCACATTAGGGAAAATACAGGAATTTGATTTATAGGAGTTTAAAGCAAATGATAAATTTGAACTTGGCTTAAGCGGAACAAGCTACCTGGCCAAATTTCCTGATGGATTATGAAATAGTGCAGCCACAAATGCAGAACTGATCCTTTTTCTTTAAGTACTTAGCTCTGTTTAAAGAATTATTAGCTCACAAAGTACTCCCATTTTTTTTTTCTGCTCCTGTATGAGTAAATGTACAGGATCTAGAATCTGTTCTGCAGTAGCTGCACATATGCTAACTAAGAAAAAAATTGTCTTTCATTCTGTTATTTAAGAAGAATATATGCTCCAGTGATTTCAGTGAGACTTGAATGTATGTTATTGTTTTCTCTACAACTTTGCTCATTAATTGCTTTCAATGGTTAGCATTATTTTGGCTTATAGGAAAAACAAAATTTGAAAAAAAAAAAAAAAAACCTGAAGAATACTTACATTGACGAATTAGGCAAATTTCTCATAGGCTCATTGTGCTTAATGTAATTGAATGACATTTTTTCTGTTATATTTTTGTAACTGTTTAGAGAGCCACGTAATTATAGCAGAGAAGGTTACAGGTTTCAACATTTTGCCCGTTTGCTATCCAAACAGTCTAAAAAAATAGAGTTAAAGAATATAATTTTAGCAATGTACCTTATTTTGCAAGTTATTTTTGATGTTTTGGGAGAAATAAATCAAAAGTCCTTTTTTCCTCCACCCAGAAATAAGAGAAGAAGGCAACAGCCTATACTGGCATCAAATGTCCTTGCATTTAAACACTGCAAAATTCATCTGTGATTTTTCAGAATAAAGCTGCTAGTGGAAACATTTGTAGATGTGTTGATAAAGGAAAAATGTTTTGGGTGCTCTTGGGGTCCTTTTGTTTTTGTTTCTCTAATGAATGCATATGAATGTTACACTGATGTCTTGTTATAATTTATATTGTTGTCTTATTCTGTAAGCATATAACACTGAAAATAGATCTGCAGATTGCAGAAAATACTACTTATCTTGTATCGTGTGTCACCTAATAGTTATGGAGCAGGTATTGTACCAAAATATGAACTGAAAAACTGTAATTTGTTCTGTGGTTATCAGTCTGCATTAGTGTGTGATAAAGTGTGCAGCTTAAGAACTACCATTCACATGCCTTTGTACTGACAAATAAAAATGTATATAGAGACACCACCAAATCTGTAAAGCTACTGTTCTAGTTGGTGATGCATTGACATTGCAGCTGTGTGCTTAGCCTTGTTTTTTCATGAGTAGTTATCTGTTTTAATGACAGGTGGTCACTAGCTGCCAAGAAAAAATCCAGCACTGGTAAGTGAAACATGTTTGATTACATGCTTAAAATACTAATGAGTAACCTACTTATATTTTAGTAAAGTTACTGTGCTATTATTTATTCTAAGGTTAGCCAAATTCTACCAGCATGTTTAGTGGCTTATAGTCGGAGATAGCTCAGAATTCTTGCAGTTTGCTCCCTCTAAAGAATATATGTTTTTCACTGATTCTGTTCCTTTAAATACCCCAAACCTTAGTGTTTATACTCTTTTATATACCCTTATTTGTTATTTTTCCCTAAGTAACCTTCTGGGATGAATGCTTATTTTGCCTGATTGGTGAAAAGGTATTCCCACTGTGGAAATAATTATTTTTACTTGTTTTCTCTTTAACTGTGAGCAGGTAGGAAATTTTTTGCCTTTTTTTTTTTTTTTTCTCATACATGTACTAAAATATATCCTCTCCATCCTGCCTGCCCCTCTCTCCCCCCAAGTTTATAACCTTAGTGTATAAAGCTTAGAAATAAATGACTTGTTTTGTAAAAAAAAAAAATTATCTCTGGGTACTTTTTTTTCTGTTGGTGATCTATAGTTAATAGAAAACATGCTTAGTAAATAATGATTTTGTATGGCATCTGAAGAAAATGTACATTTAATGGTGAATGAAATCTTACATTATGAGTTACTGTGAGATATAACAGTTGATCTTACAGATATCAAATTACAATATATCCATGCTGTGTTTACCATGATTTTAGTGAGAGAACAACAGGAGCTGTCTTGATTATTGTCTGCAGGGTTATTGCAGAATCACAGCAACTGCCCCTTTAGTGGTGAGATTAAACCTTCGGTTATACACCATCAAGCATATAATATTTTAAATTTATTTTAAGAGGCTTTTTCTTCATGCCTGAAAGATCTCCAAGCAAATAATTTATATTTAGTGTGTATCAAATGTTTTTAGTTTAAATGCATATAGGCTGCAAGCACTGGATAAGAGGAAAAAAATTTAGGCAATCTATACACATCATCATATTAAATTCTGACTATTGGCTTGCAAAAAATAATCTAAAACTAATATGTTTCATTTATGTTTAAAATTCAGAGACTGCATTAATTTTCAATAAGGGAAATATTATTGAAGTGCCTACTGGTGCTGCTGTAGTTAAGTCAGTCAGAATTTCCATAATATACATACTTTTTCAGGAGTTTATGCAGTGTCCATACTAATTTAGAATAGTGTGATATTCTGCATGTACATTTTTTTTACTAAGATACTATTTTTCAGAAATAAGCTAATTGATAGAAAACTTTAAAAATTCAAGCAAATTTTTAAAATTGTAAAAAGGGAAACTGATGTAACTGTTTTCATTTCCTTTTATAGAAAATGCTGAGATTTGTAGAATGAGGTGGGGGGTAGGCTATGGAAAGATGAAATGAAATTACCTATGAAATTAATGAAAAT
Source organism: Tinamus guttatus (assembly GCF_059628265.1). Taxonomy (NCBI): domain Eukaryota; kingdom Metazoa; phylum Chordata; class Aves; order Tinamiformes; family Tinamidae; genus Tinamus; species Tinamus guttatus. The sequence goes on along the minus strand of NW_028289208.1, from coordinate 2,574,769 downwards.
AAATAAAAAAACATTAATTTCTTTTTTTTTTTGAAAATTTCAATCTCAGTGGTCCAGTTTAGGATGTTTGCATTTTCAGAAATTCACATAGTAGAAATTCGATCAGCAAAAGGCAATAGTTCCACAGGGGGGTGAAATGTTTGCCAGCCCTTTCCATTCTGCGCCCATGGAAGGGTGGATAACCATATAAGAAGGTCTGCTCCCAAAGATTACCAGAGTAGAAAATGTGATGAATTGGGGCAATAGAATCCTTCCGTATTTGAAGCAAGTGATTTCTGCTGTACCCTAATCAGATTATTCAGTAGCGGGCAGCAGTTGGACCTTAACGACACTATCTTTCTCTCAGATAAATGAAGAAATCTTATAAATGCAGAGTGACTTCCAGCCATGAAATGACGAGATCTTTTAATACTGCTTCAAATGGAGGGAACACCCTTATTTTTCATACTGATCTTTGCCTATGGAGACTTCCCTTTGTAACTGATCCATGAAAAAAACCCTTCAGTATGGAGTCTTTGTCAATATTTTATTTTTTACATTTCTGTTATGCGAGACTGTTTTCACTTATGACTACATTTCTGGTTGGTCCAAAATCAGCAAGTTTGATCTCATGCTGCATATCTGCCTGTTTATTCTTCATTTAAAATAAAAAGTTTTCAAATGCATAACCATTTATCACAGAAGCAACAAAATAAAGACAATAACCTTTCAAACTTTCATAATCTTTGAGGTTCTCTATAGTTTGCAGAATTACTTCTTAAATGCATGAAATTTATAAAATATGGTGTCTTTACTGAATTTTTAGTTTTGGTTTTGCTAAATTTGATACTCGACCAAAAAAAAAAAAAAAAAAAAAAAAAAAAAAAGGACAAAAGAAAAGTCCTCAGTTTTCTTTCTGTTAAAGGATCATTTAAAGTCCTCTAGTTAGCTTATTAACCAAAAGGCAAAGGCAGCCATAAAGGCCTTCTCTTTCTAACGAAAGCCTCTGCGTGTTGTCTAAGGTTTGTTCAGACAGATTTCCCTCCCTTGTATGGCAAGCAAGTGGGATTAGTTCAATAAGCTGACATTTATTTGCTTTCAGGGACATACAGGGGCAGATGAGGGATCTTCAGGCAGTTCTCTCAAGGAATGTTATTCCAAGAAATCTAGTTAGGAAGAGTGAAAGAATTCACACTTCTACATGTCTTTTATGCTGCTTTTTAAAAATTTCCTTCTCTCTCAAATCAACATTTCTTTTGAAGTGTAGCAAGTTAATATGGCAACAACACTGCCCATTTCTCTGAAAATACAGATCTCTGTGAGGCAAAGGCTGAATTTTGTGTTACTATGAAGTAATTAATACTTGCAATTTACAACAAATTGTCATATTACTTTCCCTCCAAGAATCTCAATGAATTTTGTACTATTCATGAGCTTAGCGTTCGTTTTTCAAGGTAGCGAGTAATATTTTCACTCTCTTGTGGTCAATGCGTAGGAAAGCTTGCGCAAAATGGTTGGAGAAACTGAGTAACAACAATAAAACCAAAAAAGAAGCAAGCATCTTTTGTAACCTGATGATATAGAATACAGTTTTAGTGTTCAGGACAAATTCAGTAGCTTAAAATATGAAATGCTACAGGCTTATTGCAGTGTAATTACAGCAAAGTTCCACCGTGGGTGACACAAAACATTGAGGGTATCACACAATATTTCATAGTGAGTGCTGAAGAATGTTTCACTTTATTAATCTGAGAAGAAGATTTAAGAAAATCAGTGATAATATTTTGAGTTGTCTTGTCAACTATGACGTTCACTTTGCAACAAATTTATACATTGCTTTTCTGAATTATCCTCACAAAATCTGTGATTTGCATCCTGAGTCACCACTCTTCAGTGTGTTGCTCTGTGCTATCAGTTGCCTTCTATTCCCGAATTTAGTACCATATATAGTATATGCACTACTTTGAAGTGCGACTAAACATGGTTGAATTTGATGTTTGTATACCTGATACTTCCTTTAGAAGGTGATTTTTGCCAGTCTTCAAAATGACAGTTGTCCATGACTTCCTGCATCAGAATGAATATTTCAAAGAAGGATTTTTCAAAAAGGAGTACAATTATTTCTTTTAAACAAAGAGAAAAATCCCGGTAGCAATTAAAATGCCTTACCTTGCAAAGCTCCCTGAAGAATCAGGTATCTACCATGGGCATAATTTGGCATTTCTGTCCTCTATAGCAACACGTAGCATACAACCCTTTGTAGAAGGCAACAGCAGAACGGATGTTCCACATCTGTGTTGCTTGTCCGTGTTTCAAGAGGGTGCAGAATCTTAGTGCTCAATGATCTTTCAGGAATGTTGACTGTTAATAAGACAAAGTTTATATGAAAATCACAATGTCAGCCCAAATGAAATACGAATGTTTTGTGAAAAAGAACACTGTGAAGAATTGGCCTCTTCTAAAGTATAAACTGATTTTCAGTTATTCTTCTAAGTACTGATGGTGGTATAATTGTTGAATTTGAGCATAAAATGAGATATGCCAAAGCCCAGTGAATGAACTGGTTCTTTCTTTGCACCGTACAAAGTTCAAATTCAGATGTGAATGTCTAATGTAAAATAATAGTGTGGCTATTAATATAATAATACACATTATTATAAAAAGATTTGTAGCTTTTATATTGGCCATCCCCAAAGTTTTCTAGAAACAAGTTACTAATCTGTCATAAATCTATATGCTTATGAATAAAATAGTTTGTTGAATTACTAGCAGAAAGAGATTAGCCATTTGCTTCAGATATGAAATTGAGTCAACTTGATTTTGTCAACAGGAAGAAGGTGGAGAGCGATTACGAGGCTCTTCAAGAACGACTCACTACATTGCCTGATAAACTTTCTTACGATATCATGGTATGTATAACGTAATGCAGTTCATTCAGGAGAATAGGCTAAAAGTTTTAGTGTCTTAAGTTGCTGCACCAGCAATGGGGTGTTGTTCATATATATTACCATATATTACTTAATAATGTTACGTTTATGATGATAATAGTTAAACCTTTGCTTCTGTTTCTTTCTCATTTCTCCATTGTAAATTTTAGCGTTATTGACAACTGAAAACTCGTGACATAAATGCTAACACAAACCCTGACATTTTCGATATGTAAATCTATTGTATAGAAAACTGTAATTATGACTGAATTATGGTACTAAGTCATTTCCTGAGAAGAAAGTGGCCATAGCGTTTTCTGATTCATGGAAAGAAACCCTAGAACAATGATTTTTTACTTTTTTTTTTAAAAAAAGGTGCCACTAATTTTTGTTTCATACTGACATAGCAATCTTTGTTCTTTGAATCTTTGGTAGCAACTACACAGCTCCCTGTTTAGACTTCACCTGGTTGACATATACTTGTGAGAATACTGGTCGGATAAACTGGCTTCTCTGTTTTGACTCTTTTTTAAATGTCCAATTCAAAATATATCTTTGCAAGCCGAGGAAGTTACAATGTAAATAACTGAATGGCTAACTTAAATGCAAAGTGCTTAACAGCTTACACACGGGCAACCTGATCCTGGGTACTCTTGAGTTATTACTAAAGCAGCATTGGAGTGCACTTCTTATCATGTTGTTAAAGAGATTGTTCCCCTTACTAGTGCTAATGGCTCAGGTCAAGGTTCTATATGTAATCCTGTGATCATTTTTATATGCATGGCCATATGATGTAAAGCAAAATGATCAGTTTTTTTCAAAGCGTAGAAGAAAATACTTTTTTTTTTAGTAATAGATATTGCTCATTCTTAGTTAAAGCAGCAATGTCAATTCACATCTGTTACTTTAAATGTATATAAATAGTTTCTTTTCTGTTAGCCAAATATTTTCATATGTTTTTAATTTTGCTTTCACCATTTTGGGGGAAGAGTGAACAGGCAAATGATTCAGCCTGATACTTGAAAACCTGAGTCAGGAAGAGTACATGTGCTGGAAAGAAGAAATTCTGCATAGGTCTTACCTTAAGATCCTGCTTAGTATAGAATTGTTCCGAATATAGGTACCCTTCTGGATACAGGAGTTAGAGAAAATCCCATTCCGAGAAATCACAGCTGCTGAGCTAAATGCTCTGTCTCAGTAAAAATGAGATGAGAAAGTAGTTTGCTATCCCAAGGAAATGAGAAAGGCATCAAAGGAATAAAGTAGGAGCAGATATGTTTAGACCAAGATAGATCTCTCTTTATCATAAGAAAGAGGAATTGGATCTGGCTCTGGTTCTTAGCTTTTTTTCTTCCCTCCAGTGGGGGAAGACCTGACTTCTCTGAAGGTGGAGGGTAAAGGCGGCCAGGTGGTAGTAGATCCAAATCAGTGCAAAAGTTGAGGGGATGTTGGTATGTAAAGCATGAGGGAGATCAGAGCGAGGTTGGTCTTAAGGGATAGCTGGAGGAGGTGCATGTAGTTGGTAGAACATTGCTTGAAGATTGCGAGCTTCAGATGGGTGAAAAGTAAGAGTAAGAGTAGGTACTTCGTATGATCCTGCTGTTTCTTGCACATAGCCCCATAAATTTGAACTGAGGTTTCTATGTATTGTTAACAAGACAGATAATGAAAAAAAACAACTGACCTTTGAGCTGACTGTACCTCTAAAATGTTTCTAAAGTTTTAGCAAAACTGGAAACATGTATATTCTGTGTATATGGGGAATAAGTATATTCTGTGTATTTTACGGGGAAATGAGTATATTCTGTGTATAATAAATATTTAACTTACCTAAAGAAATTACAGTATTTTACTTTATGAAGGCTTACATGTTAGGATAAGCCGAGTTTCTTTTCCATGTGAACATTCAGTGATACGGTAGTTTAATACTGTAAAGCAAGTTTTTCTGGTTAAATGCAACTTCTCTGATTTAATAAGTGCAGTACTAAAATCAAATGGATCTGATCCTTTCAATATTTGTGAATAATTAGTCATTAATAAAAGCATTGTAGAATTTTAATTTATTTAACTCAATATTTTACTTTTCTCTCTTAAGCAGACATGAATGTCTATCTACTTTTATTTTTGTTAGTGATTTTCAGCAGTTTTTTCTGTGCTTTTGACAGGTACCTTTTGGACCTCTTGCCTTCATGCCAGGAAAACTTGTCCACACCAATGAGGTTACTGTTCTCCTTGGGGACAACTGGTTTTCAAAATGCTCAGCTAAGCAGGCTATTGCCCTAGTTGAGCACAGAAAAAAACGTATGTATGATTTTTAGTGTAATTTAATAGTCAAAATTATTGTTTTTATGTTAATATGTTAGATTGGTAATATTTATGCTATTCTTTTTTGATGAGCTGGTTATCAGAAATATTTAGAAGTAGTATCAATGTAGCATGTTAAGGAATCTATCCGATTTTTCAAAAGCATCTTACCGAAGTATTTTGTTATTTTTGGTGTACCTAAGCCAACAAAATGCAGGTTTTGATGTTAGATTTAAGAATACAGAATCAGTCAAGATTTGTTCTAAACAAAAGCCATTCACTTTTGTTTTTTTTTAAAAAAATGCTGTATTCTTTTCCAGAAAGTGGACATCACATTGTACTTCGGCTCCTAATTTCCCTTTTTTTCCCTGTATTGTGCTCCCTTATCTTTTATTTCTTTGCTGTCTTGCCTTCTGTGGGTTTTTTGTTTGTTTTGTTTTTTTTTGTTTTCTTCTGTCAGTAGTAGGTTCCAGCTTTCTTATTCCTCTACCTGTGTTACTTGGGCTTTTTTCCCTGGCTCTCCTGGGCTTCCCACTCAGCTGTATTTTCACCTTGTGCCCTTGACATTCCTCTCTGTTTATATGGAGAGATCCACTTGATCTCCAGATCAAGGACCATTTGGTCAACCATTGCCATTTGGTTGCCAAATGGGCAACCATTTTTCTTGAGATAGCAAATTAGGATCAGAGAGAGAGATTGGCTGTTAACTTTTTGTTTCCAGTTCTGTTAACTTGCTACTGGCATCTTGTCATAGAAGAACCAGGAAAACCAGGCAACATTCTGTCAGCAAGCTTTTGTACATGGTGCATTTTGGAACTTAGAGTGATATAAGGGTCAGGGAAAGCACAGTAAAATGCAAAGTAAATAGGTACCTATTAGTATTTATTGTTAAATTTGGGTAAGCATTTGAATTTTTTTATTTGTGTGTGTACATGCGTGTGTGTAATTTAAAAATCTATAATCTGCATCATTTGCACAGCAGCTTTGCCTTGTTAGGTTACAACTAGCATAACTGTTTACATTGAATTTGTTACTAAGTTCAGTTATTCATGTTGCTACCTGTTGCAGAATACCTTAGAGGCTCTCCATGTTATTTTTTTTGCATCTCTATACAAGTGGTATATGTGTAAAAGTTTTCTCTAATAAAAATTCATTGGCTGTGTTACTTTAAAGTATTTCCTTTATGAAGAACATTACCAAAAGTGATTTGTATTTTATCTATTATATCTGTCTTAATCTGGTTCTCTTGGCATAGCTTAGCAATTTTCTTTCTTACTGAACTGAATCTACAATATTTATTGTGACTCTTGCAAGATCTGAGGTCCATATCTCTTTCCTTGATCATCTTATATATTTTTTTCAAGGCTTCAGAATATTTTTGTCACCATTACATTCAGTGAAATCATTTGACCTTTGCATAGTAGATGTTTGAACATTAAGTAGTCTGCTGGGAGACACACAGTAAATGCTGGATTCTTTTTCTTTATGATCTTTTAAATTGCATTTAAAATATGAACTCAGAAATACTCATTTCTTTTAAAGCAAAATAGTCACTGATGCCTGGATACAAACCCTCCATTCAGCTGGTGGTTCACTTCTCAGCTGTGTGATGGCTGCCAGTGGGAGGCTCCAAAGCACTGATATTAACTACAAACTTTTTATTTAATGATCGGACCACTGTCCGTTCTAGGTGATAAACACCATGTTAATATGTGTGATGCTGGAAAAAGTATGTGTTTGCTTTCTTGTTTGCTTGCCTTTTTTTTTTTTTTAACTGATACAATTTTCTCCTATAAACATAGATTTGACTTAAACTTTCAACTATTTTCACATTAAACAAAAGGAGAATCTTGGGCATTTTCTCTGTTCTAATTAAGAAAAAAGTTACATGCCTAAAAGATGGGTAAGCAATTGCTAAATAATGTGAATTGACCACTTCTGCCAGAAATGTGAAAGAAAGATATTTCCCAAGTATTAGCATAAAGTGGCACTGTAATTGTTTTAATAGACATGACTTCTGATTTCTCTGAGATTTCCTTTGTAGTGGCCTCATAATTTACTGGGTGACGTATGTTTAGCATTACCGTTACATTGACGCAACATGATTCAATTTTAGCACCTAATCTTCTTGTTTTGGGCATAAATTTCAGGAGTAGGTCATACTCCCTGGAAAAGAGGGCACGCTTACTTCAACGGATTACATTTTAAGCAGTCCTGAATATCCTGCGTGCTAGTCAGAAGGTCCGAACACAGCAAAGCTTTCTTAAGCATATGCTTAAGGCCAGTGCATGCTTAAAGGCTTTAATATATAGGAATTGGGGTCTAAAGAGCATAAGGAAAGATTCCTGATGAAATTGCTTGCTGTATGAAAATTGATAACTTTTGTTGATTTTTTTTGTGACCTACATATTTGATGAAATAAACCCTAAATAAAATACATTAATATTGAATAATTAGCTTATTTTTTCATATCATATCTGTTCAGATACTTGAAATGAACTTAAGTATAGCACTGATGTACTGATGAAACATTCTTTAGCAGAAATTAAGAGTTATGAGGAAATAAAAGACAAATTTTCTTTGCTTACCATCTTAAGTCTCATCATCCTGAGTATAGGAGAGTAGGAAAGCATGGAAAATCCAGCTGGTTCAGATTAGTGTTTAGGATTTAGTTTTTCTAGTGGGACTGGCTGTCAAGTAGAAAATGGTAGGAATATTTCTGATTTTTGTTTCTTACCTCATTCTGGGGAGATTCCTTTACTGTCTTGGACTAATTTGGCAGGGCTCTAGGCCTTGGGCAGCTGTGCTAAGTGTCATGGGCCTGTTTGAGGATGTCACAGACCTAGCAGTTTAACCAACATTTGCAGGAAAAGATCTTTGCAATTTGATTCCATATATGCATGATAGATGAATACAAGAATGGACAATATAAGCTTGCGTGCTTAAGTGGTAATAGGGGGTGCCAGTTTATTCATGCTTGCTCTTAACTTTTGATTTAAGTCTTGTATGTTGAGTGTAACAAGAAGAGTGTAGTATATAGAAAGGTTTTAAGTATTACTTAGTACTAATCATCGTTTTTGCCTTAGTAGATTTGTTAAATTTACTTTTTAAAGAAGAACAAGTGAAAAAATATTTATCACTGTGAAGCAGGGAAATGCTCAGTTACAGCAGATGAATTTCTTAGTGGAAATTTGCTTAATTGAAATGAGTAATTGGAGGATGATAATATGGAATTTTCAAGGTAAATGCACTTTAACTGACAGACCTATAGAAAGCACTCATTGTGAGATAAGTTGATGTTTGATAAAGTTTTGAGTTACTTGTAAAATTTTCAGCAGTGAGATTGTTGGAAATGCATTTGAGAAAATTTGGGACTCTTGTCAAATACTTCATTTTGATAAAATATCGATGTCTCCTTGTATAGTATTTGAGTTGCAGTAACTCTCATTTACTACGTGTTTCTATGATATAGCTAGATGTTTGGTTAGATTCAGAACTTAGAGTGATTAAATATATTTTTAATTATTTAAAATTTCTTACAATAATTCAGTTCTTTAAATAAGGTAATATAGATAAAGGGAAACACTTTACATGTGTTTGTGGGAATTTTTTTTTTAAATTAAAAAAAAAGAATAGTGAAGTAGATTAAAGGATACACATACCAAATTCTATTATAATAAAAGAAATTAGCTTTTTAAGTATGTCACAGTTTAGCACAACAATAATGCAATTGTATTTTTTTCTCTTACAATTATCTTGCTTAAGGTACTTCATAATATTTCTGTTCTCCTCAAGGCAAGACTGTATTGTTTCAGAATTCAAAGAGGGAATAAAGATTCTTTTTGTGAATATGGGATTATATCTTTTACGTGTTTGTGATGATATAAATTAAATTTTTTCTCTATATCAGTAATCGCATTAATTCTTTAAGATAGGAAATTTTTCATTACAATAGTCCCTGTGGTAGTTCCTATGGAAAGAAATTAAATAGATTTTTCTTGTAAATATTTGTGGATTAATTTGGTATGCTAGGTATTCCAAGTGTCTGAACACTTCAAGAGGTGAGAAATTAAAACATGCACACAAAACTAGGAGTGTTTTTATTGTGTTAAAAATTATCAGATAAAAAAATCCCACTTATAGGAGAATTGTTGAACTGTTTAGTAATTGTGTCTTCAATATATGTAAGAATACCCTTGCAGTGTCATGCTGCAAATGAATTCATGAAATGAAAATACTGATTACATTAACATACAGTATTGTGATAGTACCCAATTGTAAATTGCAGTATGTAACCTTTAATACAAATATTTGTGTCAATCAAAATTGACCGATAGCTGAGTATACAGGGTTTAAAAGATACCATTGTTTTTAGTAAATAAGATGATCCAAGCGGATGAGGGTGAGTTTGAATTTGTTCCTTATCAGCATTTCCAGAAAAAAGGATATTGTCTCCAAAATATATGAAAAGGAAGCTTTCCATTTCCTATCTGTGAACAAGTGAGGTCTTTAGAGGTTTTAATGTTTCATTCAAGAGTGAAAATAACTTCCTTCAGAATGTAAAGGACAACGCAAACTTGCCTACTCACTACTTCTGGAGAAAAGAACAAAAGATGCAGGTGACATTACAGAGAAATCTAGCTGTTGTTTTTCTTTTTTTTTTTTTTTTTAAAGTGTTTCTGCATGCTGAAGAATACTCTTTCACAGTACTCTTTTTTATTAAACATTTTTTTGCGATTATCACCTTTTTGGTTTGATAACCTCCATCACTTTCTTACTTACCCTTGTTAAGTTAGGAGCTGATTCCGTGAAGTGCTAAGTGCTCTAAATTTGCTCTGCAGTTCCCCAGAGATGTTTAGTTTCTCACATGACCACAGTCTAGGTATTTTAACCAGTCCACAGTAGAAAAGAGTAGGGAGAATAGACTCCTTTCTGTTATTTGCATTTGGTGATTCAGAGAAGTTCTTGCATGTATATAATTCTTACTGAGCGACAGATAAAGCTTGCCTAAATGCCATCCAGCTACATTTAGGAGCAATTTAACTGTTCTGATAGAATCCTAGCAGTCATTTGGAGTGTGAACCTAAAGGACAGATGTGACACATTTGCTTAGTATTTCTGTAATCAGATTATTTATATGATTTTTTATATTTTAAAATCCAAATGGCTTTGATTTCAATACCAACAAAATACAAACAAGATTCGAGGGAGGTTTGTGTAAAAACTACAAAACTGCTGTACAACTGCGTGAATTGTAGAGTTCTTCCTTTTAAAGGACTAGTGCAGTTACTGCTACAAAGTGGAAATGTTATCACAGTTACCGGACTTAAATCTATATATACAAAAAGCAATCTGGATTCTCTTTTGTATCTTAAAGCAAATGTATCCCTAGAAAATGGGCAGAATAACATAGAAAATAAAAGAGTATTTTGAAAAGCTCTTTAGAATTTTTTCTATAGAACTGCAAATCTTATTTCTTTCAAATAACATGTGGTAGCTTACTGGATACCATCTAAAAATACTTTGATGCAGATCAAATATATATTTGCTGAAATGCAGTTAAATTTCTCAGATGATTAATTTACTTATGTAGACCCCTAAAAGCACTTATTTTAGCATGCCGTAATTTGTTAATTGTATAGCACTTATTTTAGCATGCCGTAATTTGTTAATTGTATTTGTACCATAGTTCTGTCCTCTCCCAGGGATATACCTCCCATTCCCAAGAACTTGGACGTGGAATATGTGCATGGAAGTGTGTGGTAGTTTGTCTTCGTGCTCTGTAGTACTAAAAAGTTTTATTGCATGTATGCATCAACAGTATCATTTTTTTTTTTTTTTTTTTTTTGCTCATGGATCAGTTGTAATTCCTCGGGAACATTGCCGATGGAAAACTTTGCATGCAAAGTGCCATTCTGTGGAGCTGTTGTGTAACTTTCCTTCTACATCTGAAACGATATGGGGCAGCCCACATTTTCCATGGTGGGGAGTAAGAACCCATTCAATTTACTGTCTTCATGTTTGCAAATACTCGGTTTGCTCTCTGTAGGAATAGAGCTGCTCACAGCAGGTAGATGTTCCCTGGCATGTATAAACACTTGGTGTATATATAACTATCCTAAGGCTGGTCGCTGCTATGTGAGAAGCTGTGGAGGATGTCAAAGAGATCTTAACTCTAAGTCTCAAATTAAATGTAGAGTTCTCTGATATACATAATTTTAAATTATGTCCAGTCACCTATCCCCAGAGGAGTTTTTTAATCTTGTTTTCTTAGCTTTTTCTTCTTTATTACATTATATTTACAAAATATGCCCAAAGAATAACTGAACCAAGCAAGGCAGACCAAAATTCCGTTTCTCACTTTGTCCTGTTTCATAAAGTCTGACTTTTCAAAATAGATCAACCTGTTCTCACTATTCTTGTCTCACTATTTAAATCCCAGTGTAACACACAGTTTCCAGAAGTAACTAAAATAATATATGTGATTCCCCAAATCCTTACAGACAACACTCCAAGGACATTAATGTCAAACTCAGATAATTAAAATTTGTATCCAGCCAAGCTAATTAACCCATTAAAGCCAAAATGCATGCATGAGAATTTGTGTCAGTTTGGCATTAGTATGTTGTCACGTCTTGTAAAACCTGGCTTCACTGGACTTTATTTCAACAACATGAAGTGTGTTCCCCAATTATTTTCCTGTATCAGTGTATATGTGGAAAGCAGAGGGCTGATCCTTAAGAATGGCTAATCATGGTGTGAGGGAAGCCAGTCAAGCCCTTTCAGACTAATAAGGGAGATGGAAAAGAACGGTTTAAATACATAGAAATCTCACTGCATGCAAGTAGTTGAAGACTATCATGCAAAAGAAATCTGCATATATTGTTTTGATTCACATATATTTTTCTTGGTATCCTGGAAGTCAGTCCTAAAAATTCTAGCTTGTCTGTGGTGTTAAACTATCTTTCCGAGTGGTTTAACTAAGATGTAAATAGGAACTATTAGGGTTCACCTGAAAGCCATGTCAGAATTTCTAGGATTATTGAATGTGACAAAGTTGGACAACAGCCCCTGGTTCAATCCGTCTTAAAAGGCCATAAGAAGCTTAAACCACTGGGTTGCAAGAGGAGGAGACTACGAAGCCTCCATTACTTTAAGGATATTTCTGGGGTCTCATTTAATAGAAAGACTTGCAGATTTTAAAATGAATTGTTTCTCTTTAAATCCAGGAGATTTTAAAATTTGAAGAATCGTAATTGGTCGGATGCTTTGGGGATGTGCGTTGGCAAGCTTAAAACACAGTAAGGTGCACCTGCCTTTCAGTTAGTGCGTGAACCCAGTTCCAGGAGACCAAGGCCTCTAATGTAACTGATCGATCACAGAAAAGGCCCTCCTGGATGAGGAGGAAATTTCCTGTTTACCAGGGGATTCAGGAGGGAGCTGGTAGTTCAACCGTGGATCTAGGAGCTGGGAAATCTGTGATAATCCCAGCTGTCCTGCTGACATGCAGGGTGGCCTAGGGCAAATCACTTAAACTGTCTGTTTCTTCAGCTGTTAAATAGGAGAGAGTAATACTTACCTCCCTCAGAGGGGTATTGCGTAGATTAGTTAATGCTTGTGCAGAATTTTGAAATAAAAAGTGCCAAATAAATATTATTACATAACAGAACAAACTGTAATGTACTTTGGTCCAAAGAAAGAAAAAATTAAACCTGCCTTTCAAGAAAGCATGATCTGACTGATTGTTGAACAACATATAGATACAGAAGCAGTGGCTGAGAAACTAGTGGTGTTTAAGAAACAGCTGAGCATCACATTTACTATGAGTGTAAAATAAAAGCCCGAGGAAAATTGGTCTCAAGCTAGACATTTATGTATATTGAGACTACCTTCAAGAGCTTAAAGCACAGATGGGAGCGTTTTGTAGAAAAACTATTGCCACCTTTCTTTGATTTGGACTTTGGAGTGTATATTATACGCTGAAAAAAACGCTGTAGAACACCTAGGATAAGAATTAACTGAAAAATATAATCAGTGCTTATGAGAGGTCGCTGTTGCTATGTCTGTCAGAGGAATGTGAGGCTCTTAGAGTTTTGTAAGGACAGCAAGATCCTTAACTGATCCCATTCAGTTGGGCTTACCTAAAGAAGCTGGATATATGTTGGCACCGCTCTAGACTTTTTGTGAATAATACTTTATCCAGATGTGTGTAGTGGGGAACGCAAATGAATAGCATTTTTCAGGGGAGAATTTTAGGTGATTTCTCCAAAACTGTTTAACTAATTGATATAACTGAATGTGAGCTGTGATTTCTTGCTTCCTGTTGAATAGGGTGGGAGTTACTGGACTAGCCTTTTCCAAAACGTAATGTTCTTTCTGAACTATTTAATATGTTCTTATTTTTAAATAATTATCTTTGATACTTTGTGTAATAGAAATAGATGAATAAAGGATACAGTATTGAATCTCCTAATATTTGGATGAAAACAATCGAACAAACTTGATAATTGTGTCTTATTCTTGATGGTACTGTATGTAATCCCTTCTACGTGTGCAGAGGGGAAGGAGGGATCTGAAACAGTTCATGGAATTCTTTGAGTACATGAGTATTTTTTTTCTTTTGCAAGTAAAACTGCAGCCTTTTTTTCTGTACATAAATGAATTTTTCAGGGATTTTATGGTATTAGTATATTTTCTCGCATTCTTACCTGTAGGACTTATCATTGCATAAATGCAGTATCTGAAACAGTTGCAGCTGCAGTCCCTAAACAGAAAACTGCACGGGGAGTAGCTGTGTACATTTTTATTTTCTGTAAGTTTATGCTGTAGACTAGAGAACTATTTGGTACAGAACACTAATGTTAATAGATGAAAGGTGAGTAAAGAAAAGTGTAGGAATATTGAGAAAATACTGTGAAATTTTCTTCAAGCTTTTTTTTTTTGTGGTATTTTTTCCTCATTTCATGTTCCTGTCTGCAAAACAGGAATAGCAGAAGTCTGTACCCCACATATATACTGTAAAAAGAAAGTATATGTGACTGTTATTTGATGCATAGTATGGCTACATACTATTATAATCGCGGTCCTATAAGCACCATAAATAGAAACAAATGCTGCTGTGGTGGAAACCAGCTATATTTTTGAAGTGAATTACTCTTTAGACAGTTTGTTGGAATGTGGCTATGCTGTTCCCATGGGTAGAATCTTTTTGCCCCTTTGTAGTATTCTATGAGACATCTTATACTTGTATTGCGTTTATTAATGATTCTAAAAAGAATTTTAAAACAGCAAATCAGCCTATTTTTCCTGAAAAGCTTTCAGCTCCTTCAGGGTATACAGGACCAGTAGGTGCAAGGTCTTAGAGATCCCTCTGTTGAAACCAATTTATACAGTAAGTCTTCCTTTCTGAAAATTTGCATTTGTATTAGTTTTGAGTTGAACAAAGAGTGCAAGTCTATTAATATTATTAGTATAAGGCTTTAATTGTGCCCTCCTTCCCCCTGTTCTTAAGTTTTAGCAAAGCTGTGTTTCCTTTTCAGGCAGTTATGACCTTCTTCTT